>NC_081558.1:139925148-140058476 GCF_022355385.1 Mustela nigripes | reverse complement strand
GCATTTATGTGTTTAGTCTTCAGTTTTACTTAATGCAATTATTTCATACCGTCAATTGAAGAAGAGGTAAGTCTAACTCTGTTGAGTTATAATGCATAAGAGTTAGCCCTAAAGTAGCATCTGTCAAGATTCTCAGTCCAAACTTGCAAAAAGAGGCTTAAGTGGAATTCTATTGCTTAGTTAAAACCTATGCAAAGACAGTAAAGGGAATCTATTTCGAAGCACTCAGCAAAACATCACATCTCCCTCTCCTCTCCAGTTCTCTCACATTCTGTACCCGCAAGTGCCTCCCATTTGCCAGAACCTAGGGAAGGGGAAATCAAAACAACAACAAACAAAAAGAAAAAAGAAATATTTTCTCTTCAATTTCTGGTCTGCAACTCTGTCTCTGTCTGCCCCCAGTCTTTGGAAAGCAGAGACTCAAACTCTTTTGCTGGGTTCCCCGCCTTCTCATGGTAGTGATGGATGTTAAGTGGGATAGAACAGTGAAAGTGGGTTGGGAATTAACAAGATTCTTGAATACTTTTTGGATCAGCTGAGCCCATTCAAGTTTACCTTTAGAAAAGACAAACACTAAATGTCTGCTCACCAAATCATAATGAATGCATTTTACTCATCATTTTTGCAACAAAAATCAAAAGTTGCAGCGAACACTCACTTCCTAAAAAGTGGTGCTAATAAAAACAAAATCCCATAGTCTCTGAAGCTCTATAAAGTGTGCACCTTGGGAGAAGTGTGTGTTGATGTGCACATGCAATGTGTCAGAATCACCTACTACAGGAACATAGATACAGCGCGTGCAGAAGCCTATGGAGATGAGGATGCCCTTGGAAAAATCCAGCAGCACCAGCCATAGGCTCTTCCTCACCTTTGCTTGGCCAATCTGTCTTTCAGCTTCTGCAACTCAGATGCCTCTTGCTCATGATCAATCACTTTTATTTCATAAAATGGCCTCTTAGAGTATCTTTCATCTAGGCATGACAGTCCCCTGGATCACACCCATATCTTGAAGGCAACAGCACCTGCTGAGTGGTTTTCAGTTCTCAGCCTCCCGGATGACACCACTGCCTGACCCCTGACCCTGCTGCTCAGGAGCAAAGAGCAAACCAACTTACAGTAATTTTTTAAAAATTTCACAATAACAAATAAATATTAAAATATTTTTAAAGCAATTTTTATCTTCCAGATAAATGATCAATGTATATAAAACCCATGACTTTTTTTATTTTTTTAAGATTTTATTTATTTGACAGACAGAGCTCACAAGTAGGCAGAGAGGCAAGCAGAGGGAGGGAGGTGGAAGCAGGCTCCCTGTTGAGCAGAGAGCCCATACGGGGCTCGATCCCAGGACCCTGGGATCATGACCTGAGCTGAAGGCAGAGGCTTTAACCCACTGAGCCACCCAGGTGCCCCCCCCATGACTTATTTTTAAAGGAATGAAGAGAATATATGAAAGAGGAGGTAGTTCTGGAGAGAACGATACTGGCGAGGCATTCTGCAAATTGGTCCCTTGACCAAAATAGAGTCCTTTGGTCCACCTAAAGCCATTGGGGATACTTTCAGGTTAGTATACATACCTTCCCTCAAAGTACACACAATCTTGGAGTATTATTTTTAAATCAGATGACTGTTCTACTAAAATGTGCTTAAGAAGAGTTTCAGAAAAAAATGGATTTTATTTGAGAGGTCTGAAGAATCTGAGTATGGAAGAAATAGTCAATAGTGGACAAGGAAGCCTTCCATGAGAAAGATAAGATAAAAAACTATGGTCAGGAACCGAGGAGGTACTTTAGAGAGGTCCTCAAGATGTTGAAAAGTAGCATAGATAGGGAGGTATGATACAAAAGATATTTTGTGAGCATTATAGCTTTGCCTAGGGTCAGTGTTTTGCCCAGGGTAAAAGGAGAAAATGCCTTCCAGCACTGAGTATCACCCTCAGATCCTCTCCATGGACTAGCTCTCCTTTCTGCCTGGTATCTATTCAGTTATTCATTTATGCAGTATTTATTCATAGCCCTGTTTATACAGCACAAGAAAAGTTAACTGGGGTGTTTTTGGACTGGTCCGTCAGCTAACCATCATTTCATAGCCACACTTCATGGGGAAATGCACACCAAGTACCTAAAAATATGAACTCAACTTGTTTTAAAAAATATAGGGAAAAAAACGTAAGACTCTTTATAGAGAACATGAAGAAAAAAAAAAAAACATTATAAGGAGCTAAGTAGAATGCAAATGTGATTGTCCTATTCAAACAACATCGTCAATTAGTCATTTATACAATAATGCAAAGTAGTTAAATCTGATTGTTTTCCTCCTGATTATTAGCTGACACCACTGCCAGGAAAGGGAATTTGTCTTTGGGGATAAAATGTAGGTAAAAGACAACACTATTTTGCAACATGTATCACTTTTGGGGGTCTTATAGGCCATGATACAGAAAGGCAGGAAAAAAAAAAAAAGTTGGAGTTATATAAATCATAAGGGTCTGCTGAAGACCCAGTAGGAATTCGATCATATTTTTTTTTTTTTTAATTTGAGAGAGAGAGAGAGAATGAGCCTGACGAGGGGCAGAGGGTGAGGGAGAAGCAGGCTCCCTACTGAGCAGGAAGTCTGATGTGGGGCTCTATCCCAGTACCCTGAGGTTATGACCTGAGTGGAAGGCAAATGCTTAACCGACTGAGCCACCCAGGTGCCCCATCGATCATGTTTTAGACAAATAACCTATATGTGAATAACTCAGGAGTTAAATGTTAAGTGCTGAGATGATCCCTCTCATTGATATTTATTAGGAACTATTCTATACAAGAAGGGAAAGAACATTTAAGGGAAAGGAGGATTGCCAGTTGGCAAGTTTGAGGAAAAGGTGTAACAGAATGTTGTGGAAAAGAACAGGTATGGGACGTCCTGCCTGATGCATTAACCCAGACAGGGCAAAAGGAGCAGACAGAGGTGAGAGGGTTTTTACAGAGTTGTATTTCTTAAGTAATTCAGTGCAGGTATTAAGGCCTTAAAGGATCTTGTTCTTAAAGAGAATGAGAAGCTGAGTTGTAAAATGACTTAACAAAACACATCTCACACCTTTGAACTAGGCCTTCTATTTTAGACAAGTTGTATACTGCTCGGTTTGTTTCCATTTATAGACAGAAGAACACACTGAATTAGGTCATTAACAAGACATACCCAATGTAGTGCCTCCTCATTACATAAAAACATGAAAATTCTTTCGGGTAAAAGTAACCCTGTCCTTCGACATTTTGGTCGCTGGATGTTGTACTGGATTAGATTGCAAAGATTACATAATCTCTCTGAGGGCTGCAGGCCTTTCATCCTCTCAGCTGGCATAAAAACAGCTCAGCACTGTCAAATAGCCCTGGAAGAAATATGTGGGTATGTTCTATCACTTCATTTATACCACAAACTCTTGGCTTTTAAAACATTAAGTTGATTTATCCTTCCTCTGAGTAATGCTCCATCATGATCCAAGACTGAGGAAAGTAGGTTCTGATTTCAAGAGTTTTTAATCCCTTGAAAGAAGAATTCTTCAACAGGATCAGGATTGCAGACTATCAGACTTCAATAGATCTTAGAGCTTGTCTAGTCAGTCCCACCTTCTATAGATAAAGCCACTAAAGACCAGAAAACTACTTGTCCAAGATCACACACCTAGCTAATGGAAAAGGAAAGATCACATCCTGGCCTTTTGAGTCTCCGGTCTGCATACACGTAAACTAAAACTAAAATTAACTTAAGCTAAGGTGTCATGTGTCTCAAATGTGGCTAATGCAATGGAATCACCAGAAGAATTTTCTTTTTTTTCCCTTAGGGAAATTCTCAGACCCCACCATAGACAATCCAATCAAAATCCGTGGGTAGAAAGATAGGGCTTCTATTTTTTGAAAGTTTGTTTGAATTTTCCCAGACAAATTCAATGTTTGAAAACTACTAGTCTCGATAAAGAGCCAATCATCTTTGGCTAGAATGACCACATATACCCCCCTTACCCCAAAATGTTCTTGGTGTGCTACTGTTGTTCCAGATCTAGTTATTAGTAGAAGCTACTTTCATTTGTAAAAGTGTCTCAGAGAGGTGACTGTGTGGCTCAGTTAAGTGTCTGCCTTTCGCTCAGGTCATGATATCAGGGTCCTGGGATAGAGCCCCGAGTCAGGGTCCCAACACAGCAGGGAGCCTCCTTCTCCCTCCCCCTCTCCCTCTGCTCTTCTCCCTGTTCATCCTCTCTCTCATATAAAAGATAAAATCTTAAAAAAAAAAAAAATGTGTTCCAGAATGTATGACAAGCTAACATTATCTTTAATTCACCTGACTTGTAAGCACTGAAATAATATCTCCAATGGCAAATGCAAAATTCCCCCCTAAAGTACTAAAAGCTAGAGCTAGAAATCATGGGGCTACCCCAGAAGAAAAAACCTGTTCAGCCACTCTGGAATTTACCCCTTAAAAAAGAGACATATCCATCTCCATAATGATTTTTGGCTTCCTAAGCTAATGGTGACAGTGTGGTCAAGTTATGAAAGACTTTAGGAAGGCTGTTTTTCTGGGATCTCCCTAAACTTAATACTATAAGAGTTCCCTATATCTCTAATCAAGATTTGGCAATTTATTAATGTCAGATACAGGAGGAGCTAATAGCATCCTGACAGAAAACCAACTTATTTAAAAAAAAAAAAAAAAATACTTAGGCCTGCAACACATCCAAAAAAAAAAAAAAAAACAAAACAAACAAACAAAAAAAAAAACTATTATGTAATTCAAGGGATTACTAAATTGTTGCTTTTAAAAAAAAAAAAAATCCCCATTTCTGTTTGTTGCTGCTTATTTTAGCCTGGACATTTTCAGTTACAGTAAGAGAAACCCAATTCAACTAGCTTAAGTAAAAAAAAGAAAAAAATTATTGACTTATATACCTGGGGAAGGAAGGAGTGGCTCCAGCAAGCATAAATAAATCTGGGACAAGGTCATCAAGATCCTTTCTCAGATGTCTCAACTCTGCTTCCAACTAAAGAGACAGGAGCCTCATTTTCTCCTATTGTTTGCAGATTCCATCAACATTATAAGCAGGATAGTTGCCAGTGGTCTAAACTTCATATCCTTCAAGCAAAGGGACCATAAAAACAAGAGACAATGTTCTACCCTTGTCCCAACAGAAATATACCAAGGAGTCTGAATGGTTGTCTGAAGTCATTAAGTTACTTTCTGAACAAATCTATTACCCAAGGAAATGGGTGCTCCAATTAAACAAGACTGTGCCTCATAATTATCCACTAATATCACAGTGAATAAAGAAAGGGTTCATTATATAAAATTGGGAAGGGCACAAGAGAAAACTACCATTTAACTAAAAACTATAATAATCCTCGTAAACCCTCAAAAAGTAGATGCTTCAATTCAATAGATCAGTAGAGAAAATCCTACAACAGTTTTGGGAAAAGACCCGTGCATTTTAAAATTAAAATAAGAGGGTATGCTGAGTGAAAAATATAAACCTTATTCTTCTAAATGTCTAATTCCAAATTCGACATGCAGCAAGAATGACCTTTCTTCACAAAAGCACCTGCATCTCTATTGGGAAGTTGCTATTAGAAACGCAGTTACATACCAATGAAAGAGAGTGACTGAAATATCTCCTTTATCTTAATAGGACACTGAGTGCATTTGGAGAAGCACAAAATTACACAGGAAGTCTAGAAAAGAATGAAATCCAGACCCAGGATGTCCTAACCCTTCACTGACCCCTAAAAACAAAATCTTTGCAATCAACACTTTAATGCTTTATATTCAAGTATCAGGTGGTAGCAAGAATTTGTAGATTATTGAAATGAAGACTGAAGAAAACAGGTAAACAGAAAATAGTCATGAGATTAGGTAGTTAATTTTCTCTCTGATCAATTTTAGAATGTATTTCTTAGCTCTCTGTCTTCAAGTTGGGACCACATTCAAATGTGAAAAGAAATAAATATTGATTGAACACAGATGGTGAGCATGTTAATACTCCAAGTCCAAGAGAATAAAAGTATGATCCCATGAGCTCCTCTCTAATGTAATCTCTATTTATTATCAGATGTTCTAATGTATTCAATTCTGCTGCAGGAATACACCTTCTGCACTTTGTAAACATGAAACAGTAATGTGAGTCCATAATTAATTCACAGAGAAGAAAATTAAAGCATGAAGAAGTTGGGCTTTTTCTGGAAATCCTAGTAAATTATTACAGAGGTTAGAAACTGGATGCTAAAAAAGATGCACTAGTCAGTGTAATCACAATGGTCAGAGAGGAAAATGTTTTCCATATTCAACTACTAACTTCTCAATGTTATGCTTCAGGGAGCTAAACTGCTATTCTTCAGACCAAGGTTTCTCCGAGTTTGAGATATTAGTGTAAAATGCACATGACTGGGTATTACTTCACCCTTGGTGACTCAGAATCTATGAAGAAAGGGAGTGACCAGGAACTTTTATTTAATTAAGCATCCTCAGGTAATTCTTCAGAAGCTAAACTTTTAAAACTTCTGCTTTACTCTTTATTAATTACTACTGTAATATTCACCAGCTGCTATAGATTACTGCTTTTTTTCCTTTATACTAGAATCTTAATAAAAACAATACATAATCAGTATTGACTTATATTTTTTAAGTAAATTAGAAAAGCATTCCTTAAGCAGAGTTGAACTTATGATCAGCCTAAGGAATGTGGTCAAAGTTCCCCTATCATCCCTTCAACAAATATTTATTGAGTATTTACTATGTGCCAAGCTCTACTTTCTGTGTTGAGGGTAGAAAAATGAGCACAGTAGAAAAATTCTTGCTTCCACGGACCTTACATTTTAGGTGAAAGAGAGCCATTTATTAAGACTTTTTTTTTTTAATGAAATATACGGTTTAGATAATGATACTTGCTAAGAAAAGAGATGAAAGGCAAAAGGCAGTGTACCAAATGAGAGGGAAACCATGTTCAAAAATTTAACAACTGACTCCCCAAGTGAAACAAGGAAAGCTTGAAGAGTAAAGTATCTTTAACTCACTGAGAGAAGAAACAATGGCCAATGTAGAATTGTATACACAGTGACACTGCTCTTTAAAAACAAATGTAAATAAATGCATTTTCAGATAATAAAAAATTGAGAGTATTCAAAGTTAATGCAAGATCAACTTCCAATAATGGTGGAAGAAAGAGTAGTCCCATAAACCTGCAGCAGGTAAGAATGATAAAATATGGGGAAACATTTTTAATAAAAATATTTAAATTCACTAAGAATTATCTAAACATACAAATAAACTCAAAGACCTAAATTGGATGGGCGCCTGGGTGGCTCAGTGGTTTTAGCCTCTGCCTCTGGCTCAGGTCATGATCTCAGTGTCCTCGTATTGAGCCCCACATTGGGCTCTCTGCTCATCGGGGAGCCTGCTCTTCTACCCCCGCCCCCCAACTGCCTCTCTGCCTGCTTGTGATCTCTGTCTGTCAAATAAATAAATAAAATCTTAAAAAAAAAAAAAAAACCTATATTGGAAAGGCTAAGAATTTTCAATTCACAGCATGAAAACAACGGAGCCAAATTCAGAACCTAAATGCCCTAAATTCGGACAGATAGCTAAACTATGTATTATGGGACACTACAGAGAAGCAGGTAGGAAGCAGACAGAAATATATTTTTGAAAAAAAGGAGTAATGCAGAGCTGGGTAAGTGAATTTAATACTGTCCTTAAAGGAGTACATTCCAGAGCACCTGGGTGGCTCAGTTGGTTAAGCAACTGTCTTGGGCTCAGATCATGATCCCAGGTCCTACTGTGGGGAGCCTGCTTCTCCCTCTCCCTCTCCCTCTGCCTGCTACTCGCCAGCTTGTGTGCTCTCTCTCTGTCAAATTAATAAATAAAATCTTTAAAAAAAAAATCTTCTAACCTGGGGGAAAATCCAGTAGCAGAAAATCTGAAGGTCAGAATACAAAGCCCAAAGTAAACAAACCAGGAGGTAATTACCGGTATCCTTAGAAGCCTTCCTTGCTTTTTTGCCTTGTTTTATGTCTGTTCTACTTTTTAAACCTGGTCATCTGTGAGTTTCCCCTATACCTAAAAAAATTTTGCAGTGAGCCAAGTACTTAAGCATGTATGAGGCTCACCACAGTGAGGCTTATCTTGTCTACAAATACGTTCAAACTGAAAAAAATATATATATGGTATCAATGAATAAACAGATACTCAATCTCACCCAAAAATAAATATTATTTTTAATCGATAATTCTAAATCTGAAGGATATAAATATTAAAGTTATAAAATCCCTAACTGAGCACTACAATAGACTGGAGATGGCAGAAAAACAAGGAAAATCTAAGACAGCTATTGAAATTACTCAATTAGAAAATAAAGGAAAAAACAAGACAGAAGAAAAGTAAACAGAACCAAAAGAACTTATGGAACAATAAAAAGCAGACTAACACATGAGTAGCTGGAATCATAGGAAAAGAGAAATAGGCAGAAAAAAAAATATTTGAAGAAGTAAGGGGTGTTAGAGAGGAGAATGGAGTTGGGGTAAATTGGAAGGGGAGGTGAACCATGAGAGACTATGGACCCTGAAAAACAATCTGAGGGGTTTGAAGTGGCGGTGGGGTGGGAGGTCGGGGTACCAGGTGGTGGGTATTATAGAGGGCACGGATTGCATGGAGCACTGGGTGTGGTGAAAAAATAATGAATACTGTTTTTCTGAAAATAAATAAATCAATTTAATTAAAAAAAAATAAAGAAGTAATGGTTGAAAACTTTGAAAATTTGATGAAAAGCTTTAATTTACGTATCTAAGAAACTCAACAAGAAAACACAAAGAAATCCACTCCAAGATATATCACAGTCAAATTGCTGAAAGTCAAAGATAAAGAAGAAATCCTGAAAGCAATCATAGAAAATCAACCCCTTAAACAGGATAATAGTAGTAGTAAGATTAAGAGCTGACTTCTCAGAAACTATGAAAACCAAAAGACAATGGGATGACCTATTCAAAGGGCTGAAGAAAAATGCTATTAACCAAGAATTTTAAGTTTAGTGAAGTTTTTCTTTAAAACTGCAGGTTAAAAACAATAGAAATATCTCAATCATTCAAAAAAAAATAGAAACACTTTGATAAACATCACTACCCAATAACAATTTTTTTAACAATCTTGGCAAAGTAAAAATAGAAGATGATGTCTTTCATCACATACAGAAAACACTGTACGTAACGGGAAAGAGGCCATGTTAAGAACTCAGTACTCTGTCATACTCCAAAATGGTTCTTTCTCCTTCCCCCTGCTGGAAACATGAGGAGATTTTTCTCTGACATTTACTGTGAAAACCTGTGTGAGTTCCCAGAGATAAAACCACAAAAGTATGCCCTCCCAACTATGATGGAGTCCCCTGGAGTTTCTGACTCTCAGATTTGTCCACACCTAGCCACCAGCAATTCACCAATTATAGTTCAGGTTTTCCTTCCACATCCCTGGTTCCCACAGAGATTTCTGCTCTGGTATGCTGTGATTCTCTGTATTCATTTGTCTCTTCAATCTGGGGGAGAGTTATTTGCCTTGTGGCTTTCCTTTTCTTACAGATCTAAGAAGAGCTGTCAATTTTTCAGTTTGTTCAGCTTTTTACCTGTTGATAGGACAGAGCGGTGACCTCTAAGATCTTTACATGTGGAATTAAAAGTACAGTTTCTTTTTGAAATTGAGAACAAGACAAAGATATCTGCCATCACTGCTTCTATTTAACATTATTTGAGTTGATCCAAAGTTAAATAAGGAAAGAGAAATGAATAAAAAGAAAAAAATTGATAAACGAAGGACTCCTGTTGACTTAAAAAAAAAAAGAAAGAAAGAAAGAAAACACCATTAAAGACTGAAAATGCAAGTCACAGAATGATAGAAAACGCATAATTGTAACCAAGGACTCAGATCCAGAATACATTGATTCTGCAAATCAATATGAAAGAGATGACCACAGTAGAATGAACAGGAGATGAACAAAAATTTAAAAATAAATAAATAGAAGAATCAATGAAACAAGATGGGATTGGGAGGGAGACAAACCATAAGTGACTCTTAATCTCACAAAACAAACTGAGGGTTGCTGGGGGGAGGGGGGTTGGGAGAAGGGGGTGGGATTATGGACATTGGGGAGGGTATGTGCTTGGGTGAGTGCTGTGAAGTGTGTAAACCTGGTGATTCACAGACCTGTACCCCTGGGGATAAAAATATATGTTTATAAAAAATAAAAAATTATAAAAATAAATAAACAAAAAGTAAATTAGATTAAAAAGTTTTAAAAAGGACATCCAAGTGTCCAGTAAATAGAAGAAAGTTTCTCAATCTCATTGGTAATCAGAGAAAGGGAAATTAAAAATCACAGTAGTTTCTCACTACATATTTATCAGAATGGCTAGAATAAAATTAACAGAAATCCTTACACTCCATCAATGCGAATATAAATCAATCAACAATCTGAAAAATCATTTGACATTATCTAAGTTGTGTATACATATATCTTGTCACTTAGAAATTCCACTTTTAGATAGGCTTCCTACATGTAATTCAAGAGACATGTGCCAAATGTTCATAGAAACATTATTCATAATGGAAACATTATTCATAAACATTCAAGAATATAATAACTCAATAGCTTGAGTTATTGAAGTAACTCGTGTCCATAAACAGTAAATGGATGAATAAGTTGTATTATATTCATTCAGTTGAATACCAACAAACAACGAAAATGAAGAACTGACTAACAATTAGGACTGGATGAACTAAAATTCCAAAGACAGAAGAGTCCTTCCTAGGAGACATGTCGATCATGGTCATTAGCTATTTTCTGCTCTGGGGGTTTTGCCAAATCCTGGTAGAAGCTGAGAGCAAAGTCTGATTCAAGCAGAGAGTCTCTACTAGCAAAGATATTGAGCGAGAAGTCAGAAAAGGTCCAAGGGTCTTAAAAAGCTCCTGCAACAGATGAAAAACTATAGGAGCCCAATTTTTAGCACTTGATATTTTTTAAGACATATCCAACTTGAATGTGTTCTTGTATTTCTATGTTTTTCACTTTCCTGTATTCTGTTTGCTAGAGTTTGTTCAGGAGTTTTTGAACATGTATTCTTGAATGAGACTGTCCTATAATTTTCTTTCATTATAACATCCTAGTCTGGTTTTAGTTTCAGAGTTTACTAGGCTCATAAAATGAGTTGAGGAGTGTTCACTCTTTTCATATTCTCTAGAAAAGTTTTTTTTTAAGATTTTATTTATTTATTTGACAGACAAAGATCACAAGTAGGCAGAGAGGCAGGCAGAGAGAGAGAGAGGAGGAAGCAGGCTCCCCACTGAGCAGAGAGCCCAATGCGGGGCTCAATCCCAGGACTCCAGGATCATGACCCAAGCCGAAGGCAGAGGCTTTAACCCACTGAGCTACCCAGGTGCCCCATATTCTCTAGAAAAGTTTTAAATTGCTTTTTAATTACATTACAAAAGGGTTTTAAATTATACTATAATTGACTCCTCCATGAAAACTTGATAGAATTCACTAGTAAAAGTGTTAGTGTCTAGTATTTTCTTTGTAGCGGTATTTTTAACTATTCCTTCAATATTTGAATAGTTATATACTAAGGTCTTATTAAAATTACTGAGTTTTGCTGAGTTATGTTTTGTTTTCTCAAAAATTATTTATTTTGCCTGTAACTTTTTTATTCACTGGCATAGATTTGTTCACAGAAATCTCTTTACATTTTAAATATGTCATTCTTGGGGCGCCTGGGTGGCTCAGTCAGTTGGGCATCTGCCTTCAGCTTGGGTCATGATCCTGGGGTCCTGGGATCAAGTCCCGCATTGGGTTCCCTGCTCAGTAGGGAGACTGCTTCTCCCTCTCCCTCTACCCCCTTCCCCACTTGTGTTCTCTCTCTCGCTCTATCTCAAATAAATAAATATTTAAATATATATATATATATATATATATATATATATATGTCATTCTTCCAATGGTATCCTTTTTTCTTTGATTTGCCTTTTTATTATGAACATTTTCAAACATACACAAAAGCAAAAATATTGGTACAAACTAAAATAAGTCACCTTATAGTTGTTTCTGTACTTTCATTTTGAACTTCTTGTGTCTTTTGGCTTTTGAGAGTACCCTTGGGGACAGCATTATTAGACTTTTTCTTTTTTAAACTTGCCCTCCCAACTATGACCTGACAATCTCTGCCTTGTAAAGGAAAATTTAGCCGCCACATTTGTAAGTTTAATTTTTAATTCTACTTTTTACAGTTTTGAAAAGTATATACACTATTTCTATTAATTTGTTAACCTTAAGATTTTAACATGAAAATTTATGTTAACATCTAAATTTTTTTCAGTATTTAAAACCTTCTCCCAAACACAAATATTTTACATTTAACTCCTATCACATCCCTCCCATCTTACATGTTAATTTTGCTGAATATTTATGTTCTATCTTAACTACCCAAATCAACTATTAATATTTATACCACAGAGTTGTGTTTTCTTGATTTACCCATGTGTTTCCCAAGTTCCTTGCCCATCTGTCCTTCTTGCATTTCAGAATTCCTTCAAGGACAATTACTTTCTTCTTCAAGAACATCATATATATCAGCTTTAATGAGCTCTAATTCACAGAGAGGATTAGTTTCCTAGGGCTGCTATAACAAATTACCATAAATTTAGTGACTTAAAACAATAGAAATTTATTCTCTCACAGCTGCAGAGGCCAGAAGTCTGAAGACAGAGTTGGTAGAGCCACGCTCTCTTCAAAGGCAGAAGAGGAGAATCCTTGCTCATTTCTTCCAGCTTCTGATGGCTTCCAGGATTCCGTGGCTTGTGGTAATGTAACTCATTGTCTGCCTCATGGTCTTCTCTCTGTGTCTCTGCTGCCTTCTCCTCTTGTTCTTAAGACATCAGTCATTGAATGTGGGGCTCCTCTTAAATCCAGAATGATTTAAGCTTGAATTCTTTAATTACATCTACAAAAACCCTATTCCCAAATAGCCATCTTCTGAAGAGCCAAGTAGTCATGAATTTGGGCTAGGCACTATACAATTCTCTACACATACCATACTATTTACCCATTTGTACACAGTATAAGACAATGGTTTTTAGAAAATAGTTGTGCAATCACCACAATCGACTTTAGAACATTTCCATCAACCTCCAGCCAAAAGGAATACTGTACTCCCAAGCACATAATATAAATCTTCCTTTAATACCTAATGGTTACAATTGTTTTCAGTTTGTTTTTGAATTTTTTCTTATGTCTGAAAGTGTCTTTACTTTATATTCATTCTTTAAAATTTACCAAAGATTAAAATTCTAGATGAACATTTATTTTCTCTCAAGTTTAAATAAACTATTCCATCATTTTTTGAATCTTTTACTATTGTTGAGAAGACTGCTATTAGAATGATTGTCATTTCTCTGTGCGATCTGTGGTTCTGTTTTGAAAATCTTCTCCTTATTTTTAGACTTCTGTAGTTCCACTGTATCCAAGTATGATTGGAATTTGTTGTAATTATTAAACCTGTAAATTTCTATATTTCATCACCTCTAAGAGAATATCAACCATCACCTTTTTATATAGTGATTCTTTCTTATTCTTTATACTCTGCCCTTCAAGAGACTTACATCAGAGGGAAAAATTAACTTCCAGTTAGTTCAAAAGATTGCTGTGATCTGGTCCCTTTTTTAGTAGAAAGCCTTTCAGGGACAGCATTATAACCAATGGCCAACTCACAGATATGTAAGGTTAGTCACAGGAGAAGCTGCAGGGAAACATGAAGCTCTCAATATGAAGTCATTTCCACACCCATCTGAGGAAAAACTCAAAGCCATTCACCGAGAATGGTGAGTATATTAAGAATCATTTCATATTAAGGACTATGTTGCTAATCCATAAGCGAAGAGAAGTACATTAATTATAAAAGAAGAATAGAAATAATTGCCTGGTTCGTAGATAAATATTTGAGCTTAGAAACTGATCTCTATTATTTCCATAAATGTTCCAGAGTAAAGGTACTACAGAAATCTAATCAGTCATACTTGCACTTTTCAAAGAAAACACATAATACCAACTGAGCAATGACTGTAGCCAATATCCTAGTATATAATTCCAGTTAATTACAGTTTGTGACAATACTTTTCTTTCAGTGAGCAAAACTTAGGCTCCGAGTAAGACATTATCTTATTCATTATGCCAGAAATGAATTCCTAAAATAGATGATGAAAATAAACTACTACAAATCCAACTGTCTAAATGGAAGTTATGTCTTTGTCATAAAACTTACTCAGGATATTTGGAAACTATAATTTGAAAAACAGAAATCAAATATGTCCGAGGGCAACTGCACATTTATCAGAATATTTCCATATACATACTTTAATTGGCTCTCCTACATGGTATAATATACTTATATATGTTTGGCAGAAGTTATTGCTGCATGAACGTGAGTTTTTTCTTCTCTATTTTCCCTTCCCCCTGTCCAAGAAGGTAGACAGGCTCTTTTTTAATATTCTTCCCTCAGTGTGGTAGCCACTGCCAGGCCTGCCCACAGAAAGTCCTTAAACAGACTTAAATGAGAAATTCAGATAAGGAGAGAAAAGTTCCCATGCTGGCAAAGTAGCAATTTCAAGACCTGGAACCCAGGTTTGTTTTTTTTTCCCCCCCTCTGGTTCACATGGCTTCCTGGAGAAGCTGAAGGATGGCCTTTTATGGTAATAGATTATTTCAGGGTGCTGATGTGGCTGGAAATATAAAGGGTAGTGAGCCTACCTCCCACCTGGTGGACATTTCCCTTTTCCCATTTCTCTTTTCAGGGATTGCCAAGACCCCAGAGACTAGGTGCATAACTGTTCGATACAAGGGAGGCAAGGAAGAGTACACCTATACACTTCTATCTCTGTATTTATATGTTTATACTCTGCTTTTATTCTGCTTCAGGAGGAAACAGAGTCCGTATTATACTCCTTACCTATCCTTAAACCTGACCAGACTCCATGGGGATATTTGCATAAGCAAAACTACTCGAAGGCAATCTTTTGTAAACGTCTACACTTGTCAGATATATTATGCTAGTTCTGGAGTCCCTTTGAAGTATGAGTCTGTGTCTGTGTTGATGGGTGGGGCATGGATTTTGGAGGGGTAGCCTGGAAGGAGAGAGAGTCTAGAAGATCTACATCCTGCTCCCTAGGGCAAGTGACAAGCCTATAGATGAGTTCTGTCCAACATATGGCATGGAAGAAAAGAACTGCTGAATTTCAAGGGTTCAAGGGCTTGGGTCATGAAGGTATCAGCAGCAGCAACACCAGATTAGAGAATCAAGACCCTGCCTTTGTTTCTAAGCCCTATATGAGCCTCTAGATTTCCGGGTAATCCTGGGGAGGGGAGAGAATTGCCATCAGGATGGATACCACATTCCCCAGCAACTTCTCAGAATGGAGAAACCAGGTTAGGGTCTAAGTTGATTTAAAGGAAATAAAGTAATGCATTATTTCTGACTATGTGGCTTAATATTAATACCTACTATATATGGTATATATCTATAACTTATCTTTCAAACTGACAAAATTTCAAAGATACCATCTATCATTTTGTTATAAAACACATAAGCACACCCACCCAAAGGCATATACACACATGGACACACTCACGTGCACAGTCCCCTTATTCTTCTTCTCTTTCATAGGGGTGTGTGTGTGTGTGTGTGTGTGTGTGTGTATTACTTTTATATATTTCCCACTTTCCACAGTATCAGATTTAGTGTAACTGTGATTCTCCTGTCTACCTTTTTCTCTTTGGTTGGAATCCAATCCTTACGAACTCTTTGCAGATGCATTTTATCCACCCTTCATCCCCCCTTTATCTCCACCTCCTTCAGCTACCAGGACCACTGAACCACTGAACCACTGAACCACTGGCTCCAATGGCTTCCTCTCTGGCTGAGGCACAGTGAGAATTGCTCTGTCTTAAAAATGTTAATTTTTTTTAAGATTTTATTTATTTCCTTGAGAAAGAACGTGAGTGGGCAGGAGGGGCGGGATGGGGGGGAATCTGAAGCTGACTTGGCACTGGGTGTGGAGCCCCATGCAGGGCTCGATCCTACGACCTCTGAGATCATGATCTGAGCTGAAACCAAGAGTTGGATGCTTAACTGACTGAACCACTTAATTAATTTTTTTTAAAAAATTGCTCCTGCATCATTTTCTTTTTATTTGAAGTGTTACATTTTTTTTTTCTTCCCTGCTCTAAAACTCCAAATACTTAACCTGTGGATGGAATAAACTCTGACTTCTTTTGTAAGAACCTTAGTAGAGAAATGAAAAGAATAAAAAAGTATAGTTCATTACAAAAGCAAATAGAGGGATGAGATATTTTCAACATAAGACAGACATAGAAGTGATTCTCCTCAGAAGGAAAAAAGTCAGAAGAGTAGGAGGAGGCCCTGAATATGTGAGAAAGAAATGGAAAAAGAAGCAATTGCTACATGAGACAAGAGAGAGTGGCAAGAGGGCACCTGGGTGGCTCAGTGGGTTAAGCCTCTGCCTTCAGCTGAGGTCATGATCCCAGGGTCCTGGGATTAAGCCTGACATGCAGCTCCCTGCTCAGCGGGGAGTCTGCTTCTCCCTTTCCCTCTGCCCCTCCCCCCACTGGCATTCTCTCCTTGCTCTGCTCTCTCTCCTTCTCTCTAAAATAAATAAATCTTAAAAAAGAGAGAGAATGGCATCAAGGGTACCCAAAAAAATAAGAGGTTTTCAGGGACATCTTATAATTAGAATAAAGAAGGGAGACAATTAATAAAACCACATTTAGCATTTTCATAACAGTCCGCTTTCCTCAGAGGTTACCACAGTCCCTACTTTTTTTTTTTTTTAAAGACTTTATTTATTTGCCAGAGAGAGGGGGGGGGGGGGGGGCACGTGCAAGCGAGCACAGGCAGAGTGGCAGCAGAGGCGGAGGGAGAAGCAGGCTCCCAGCCGAGCAAGGAGCCCGATGTGGGACTTGATCCCAGGATGCTGGGATCATGACCTGAGCTGAAGGCAGCTGCTTAACCAACTGAGCCACCCAGGCATTCCAGTCCCTACTTTTAAAAAAAGACACTGGAATATGCCTTCCTCTACTCCAAGAATCAATACTTGACAGGTAAGTAATTTTTTGAGCCACAGTAAAAGAGTATTTAACCCTCAATTTTTCCTGCCCTAAAATGATATCTATCTTGCTCCTCTGCCTTGCCATAGTTATTTTATTCAAACTGGTATCCCATTTTCCTTGGCAGTGGTGATTTTTTTAAGTAGGCCCTAGCATCTTATATTTAGAACTTCCTTCTCAAAGATAAAGAACAATGTTCACACTTGGTTGATGAAATGAATTGCCTTATAAATCCTCTAGCATACTGTAATTCCCAAACTCCTGAAACCAGAGGGGAAAAATATGAATCTGGACTGTGACCCATTTGTGCGTGCTTCCCTGTGCTCTGACAGACTTCTTCTCAGCTGAGTCTGTGGAAGATTCAAGATGACCTCAAAGTCTCTGATACATTTTTTTGTCAAAACATTGGATCTATGTACCCACCCCTTGAATGTGGGAAAATTCTGTGATTCCTCTGACTAAATAAAATATGGTAGGAATACTGTTTTGGTCACTTGTGGGACCAGGTCCTAAGAGACTAACGGCTTCTATTTCTTCTCTCTTAGAAGACTCACATATGACACCCTAAGCACATTATGTGAAAAAAACTGATTGCCTTGATGAAGAGACCAAACAGAAAGACTTGAGGGCACAAAGAAAAGAAAGACTCAACTGGGCATCACCTTCCTGCCATTACTAAGGCCCCAGGCATGTTACTAGAGTCTCTGGGCCAGACCACAAACCCCCTGTATAACACTGAGTAACCCCAGTGAACACCATGTGGAGCAGAAGAATCACCCAGCCAGAGCTTGCCTAAATCTCCAAACCGCAAAGACATGAATATATAAAAATTATTATTGTCTGAAGCCACAGAATTTGGGGGTAATTTGTTATGTGGTAATAAATAAACAAGGTCTCTGTGGGCACACCCAAAGGAATACCACTCATGCATAAATAGATGACCCTCATTTGTTACTCAGTATATCCACATTTTACAGACAGGAGAAAAAACAGCAGTGCTACTGTTGTAGTCAGTAGAGTATGCGGTTAAGATTGTGGACTCTGGAATCAGACTATCTGGTGTCAAAGTCACCTTTGTCATTTACCAGTTGTGTACACTTCTGAAGCAAACTGAGCCTTAGTGAGTGTCCAAATAAGCTTGTTACAATGAATTATAGAACATTTAAAGTAGAAGTGATCTTGGGATCATCTAGTCCAGTGGCTTCCAAACCATGTTGTTGGGAACCCCTCAAGAAAAAGATGGAAGGATGGGAGGTAAATATTGACCAAAGTAACTATCCAATCCGTGTTAGGCTTCCAGACAGAATTTCCTTAAAAACAAAAACAAAAAAACCACACACACACACACACACACACACACACACACACACACACAAAAAGAAAAAAAAAAAACCTGCTGCTAAAATAAAATACGAAAACACACACATATATTCTATACAAACTCCTAAACCCCCAGATTCAAAGAGAAATTCTCAATTTGTCAGAATCTCCAAATGGCAGCAAAAATGTTATTTGCTTAGTTATAATAACAACTTCCAGGGTTTATCTACTCTTTTTTTCTGAATTTTAACAAACATATGTTTGTAGCCCATGATGTTTAGAATGAGGTCATTTTCATTAAGCTGAAAGTATATCTTAAGTCTCGTACTTGATCTTTTTTCAAGCATGGCTGAACATCTTTCCACAACAGCTTATGTTAACTTTGCCTGTAAGCTTTATGCATAGGCATTACGTACATAGGTGAGGATAGTAGAATATGTCAACTATTATGAATAATAATATTTTTATTTGTTTTAATGTGCTAATGTGCCCTGTCATTTCATCCCAACTCTATGACTTTCCATGCTATCATATGGTCTTGTGAGTGCCACACAGGATGTGGCAAAGGTCGGGATTTGCAATGAAAGGCCCAGACTGGGAAGTCTGATAGATCAAAGGAGGCCTGATAGAATTTGGAGTAGGCAAGTCGTACAACCCAGTGAGTCTCAGCTACTACAGTGCAGTCAGGAAGCAGACACCCGGGCTGAGTCCAGAGTCCAGGTCATGGGGTAAACAACAATAGAACTGTTAACCAGGATCGTAATTTCTGATCCAAATCATAGACTATGTTGTTTCCATTCTGTAGAGGTGGCCTTGGGCCTATAGGATTTCACCAACAGAAAAAGCTCTAACAGCATAAAAAGATGATTTTATCCCCAAGTATAAAATGTCTAAGAAACTGTAGAATTAGGAATTAAAATCTTTCAGGTTTGAATTTTAATCCAGCTCTAAATTTCACTTCTGCACTCTTACATGTTAAAACTCCTTTGTATATACCTAAATTTTGGCATCTGCATCACCCACATGAAACTGGTTTTATTTTTTTAAAGATTTTATTTATTTATTTGAGAGAGAGAGAGAGTGAGAGAGAGCATGAGCGAGGAGAAGGTCAGAGGGAGAAGCAGACTCCCCATGCAGCTGGGAGCCCGATGCGGGACTCGATCCCGGGACTCCGGGATCATGACCTGAGCTGAAGGCAGTCGTCCAACCAACTGAGCCACCCAGGCGTCCCATGAAACTGGTTTTAAAACAGTTAAACTCCTGAGCTTCTCTGCATCCAGGAAGAATGTTTAACAAACTAAGACTGGAATTACAATGGCATTATGCTTCTTGCCCAATGGGGATCTTTTCCAGCTCAGACTCATACTGCAAAATACTTTCCCTCACAAAATAAGTAAAATAAATCTCATATTGCAACATGCAGGTAGAACATAAAGGCAATAGAGAATATCCAAAAATAAGCCAAAAGTTGCAATGCAGCAAACGAAAAAATAAGCCATTTTCAGGAAAATAAGCAGAATTGCCAGAAGGCATTTAGCAGAAATGCCTGGATAGAAGCCATCCTCTTTAAAAATAGTTAATAGGACTTCTATACTTAAAGTAAACTTAAAGTAATAATACTTAAAACACACACACACACACACACACTTTCTCTACTCAGTAATTAAGGCACAGACTCAAGAATATAACTTCCCTAGCACAGTCAAGCACATACAAGAGATGTATGACAGAACAACAAAGACAACTTAAGAAAACAAAACAAGAACAAGGATAAATGTATGACTTCATTTGTTAAAATTTTCAGCAGTAAATTTTTTAAAAATAGGAATATTATTTTCAGCATTAGTTCATTATTCATGTTTTATCATTAACTCAACAGAACACTTAAAGAGTCCTCATTCCAAAATACAGGCTTGGTCATTTTCAAATGCTGCTTTCTGCTGCTAGAAGTTCCAAGTCAAGAACCATCTAATCATTGGTATAGATACTGATTAGGACTAAATGTACCCACTTCTTTATTTTGGTTGAGACACTGCTGCCCAGAGCCGGATAAGGTAAGCAAGCAGCCAGACACCTAATCATACATGTTGGGCCACCATGGTGGGCAATGGAGAATACAACACATTTCAGGTAATTCTGGTATATGTGTAAATCTCTCCCATTACACACCATACACTGGAACTACAGCAACTAAACTAACTCCAGTCTCCACTACATGCTGATCTTGAGGTTATGAATATACTTCTTGACCTGATTAAGGATTTCTGTGTTGTGTGTTTTTTTAACTCTCCTTGAAGCCCATATTCACCTCCAGCTACTTTCCTGTGACTATTTTCCTTTATGCAAAATGTTGGTAAACTGCTAGATTGGAGTAGACTGAAGAATATATGGGAGATGCAGAGAGGGTACACACAAGACATTTTCCATATAGGGGAGCATTAAAGCCAATCCGCCGTGCTATGATTTGACAGTGGCTATAATCTTCTCTGGAGGCCACACAACATGTGGCCTTAAGACTCACCAGTGCTGGGGCACCTGGGTGGCTCAGTGAGTTGGGCCTCTGCCTTCAGCTCAGGTCATGATCTCGGGGTCCTGGGGTCGAGCTCCGCATTGGGCTCTCTGCTCGGCGGGGAACCTATTTCCCCTTCCCTCTCTCTGCCTGCCTCTCTGCCTACTTGTGAAACAGATATCTCTCTCTCTCTCTTTCTCTCTCTCTCTCTGTCTAATAAATAAATAATCTTTAAAAAAAACTCACCAATGCTTCAATATTTACTCTCTTTGCCTTGCATATACTCTTCAACACACTCTATTATAAAAACTGCAGACATTAGAAGAATGAAGCTACCATAAAACTACAGCATAAAGGAAGGGAGCCAGAGAAATGTATCTGACCTCTCTCTCAGAGGCTGAGTCCACCATCAAGCCAGGGTCAAGGGAGTCTGGATTACACAGCTCCTAGAAATGAACTTCCCATGGCACAGAGTGGCATGCAGAAAGGCAGAAAGACAAATGGAGAAATTTCAGTAAGCTATTCTCTCTTGGTTTTGTCTTCATATCTCTGACCACCCTACTCAATTTCATGATTTCATTTTCTTCTGTCTGACCACTAGATGTTTGAATAGCACAGTCTTCACTCCTAGGCCCCCTTGTCTAATTTAATTCACACTGTCTCCTCAGGAAAGCTCAGCTGCACTTACGGATGCACTTACCACCAGGGATCCATATAGGTAGTATTCTTTTCCAGATCACTCCCTGGAAACTAAAACTTCAATTTTCAAATGCCTTCTGGACATCTCCAGTTACATGTCTCAAACTCAAAATGTCCACAACTGCCTTCACAATCTTCTCCTTTACATGACCATCTTCCAGTTCTCCCTTTCTGTGAATGACTGCACTAATGAGAAAGTTCTACAACCCCAGAATCCTCTCCTTCACATTCCACATGCAATATATTACTAAGCCCAATGGATTTGCCTTGCAAAGTCTCTCAAGTCTATCCATTACTATGTATACACACCATCACTAAGGCCCAGATATCTTCATCCACACCAAGACCACTATCACCCATCTCACTTCTGCCTATACTCTAATCCACTTTCAATACAGTATAACCTAGTGATCTTTTAAAATATTCATAACTGTGATCCTTCCACTGTCATGCTTTAATTTTTTTAAGTAACCCCTACCCAAATCATGGGGCTCAAACTCAAGACCCCAAGATCAAGAGTCACATGCTCCACCAACTGATCCAGCCAGGTGCCCTTCCACTGTCAGGCTGTAAAGGCTTCATTCATTTCTCTTAGCCTACTGAGGAGAATCTTAATCATAATCTACAAGGTTTTGTTTAGATCCTCTCCCACCCTGTTCCTTCTCATTCTCTAGGCTCTTGTCTACATTCCTGGGCAATACTGACCCTCCTCCTGCCAGAGGGGCTTTGTGCATGCCCCCATCCCTATGAAATCCTCTGCTTACCCCCACCTCACTCCTTTAGCAACACAACTCCAACTCATCTCAGAAAAGCTTGAATTTTTCTGGGAGAAAGCCTTGCTGCTGATCCTCCCCACTCCCCAACCTGGTATCCTCTACCATAGCAGCCTCTACCTTTTCTCCATAGAACTTGGCTCATTCTTAATTGATTGGGACTGATTATCCCTTACCCTCAGTAGACTGTAAGATCTGTGTGAACAAGACTGTGTCTCCTTTTGCTTACCACTGTATTCACAGCACCATGCCCAGTATATAGGACAAAACTGTCTTAGTTTGAAATGCAGTAACAGGATACTATGGACTAAGTAGTTTATAAACAACAAATATTTAGTTCTTATAGTTCTTGAGGAGAGATTCGATATCTAAGGAGAGCCCTCTTCCCATTTCATAGACTTTTTACTGTGTCCACAAACAGTAGAAGGTGCTAAGGAGCTCTCTAGGGTTTCTTTATAAGGACACTAATCCCATTTATGAGGGTTCTGCCCTCATGACCTAATCCTAAAAAAGGCCCACTCCCAAATACCACCACACAGGGAATTAGGTTTCAACACATGAATTTTAGGGTGATATAAACATTGAGTCTGGAGCAATGACTAACAAATAAAATTGGTTAAATGAAGATATGGATAGACAACTGGATGGATGAATAAATAAATGAATGAATGCTAAGCCTGCAGCTGGGAAGCACTACGATTCCAGCTGGGAGGTCTTGGGTGGAGACTAATAGTACAAGTCTGAGACATGAAATAGAATGTGGAAACCGGATTTTTAATGATTTCAAGATCTGTGTAAATTAGAAAGTCTATTTAGCAATCCCTTGGGTGGGCCCTGCCTCAAGGCATTCTAGGATCTCAGCACTGGAGGCCAGGAGACAAGGGGAGGTACCTCCCTTCTGCATACATTAACATAGGGCCTGGGGGAGGTGAGGAGCTCAGGAACACAGTTCAGCCTTCTTGGATTAAGGCTCGGGTGCTCAGAGTTGACAGAGAGGTGAACACAGAGCTCAGTTTCTGTTACAAAGAGCTGTCCTGCAGGGGTTTGCCATACCTGTCAGTCAGTGGCAAAGACTTTCCAATCAGATAACACACATGAGAGCCTGGCAAGTTGAAAACTGGTCAGACTGGCTGTCTGGTCAAACCGGCTGTCTTTACATGGCCGAGTGCTCTCGTTTCAAGGAAACCATTTTGCGTATCTTGATGCTCCCTGCATCGATGCCAACACTCCTTTTTTCCACTTCCAAAATGTTTTTTAGCTGTCATGTAAACTCGGCCTCTGTGATTCAAAATAATCACCAAAATTATTTTTGGAAAGAAATACACTGTTCATTGTTTAACCCAAAGTGAATGAAAATACTTAAGAAACCTGTTTTGGAACTAGCACATCTTTGTGTCTGAATATAACATACTACCTTGGTGAGAAACAAAAATCCACAACTAACAACTGTAATACATAAGGCTGAATTCTTAGCCTGAGGAGTTACCAAGGATGTATGGAATTTGAAATTTTTAAGTACCAGGAAAACTGGTCTTCTTCAACATCAGATAAATGGTGCCTTATCCAACTTCAGAAAATATCAAGTCTCAGACACCCTGGCAGGCTGGGTTTTGTTTGTTTGGTGTTTGTTTAACTTGTAAAGCATTTCTCCATTTTTTAATATATGCAGTATTCCCACTTTGATACAGTCTTTTCAGTTATTTGTAGAGCCTGACTGGACACACACAGCGTGCATACAAAGAATGAAGGGAAGAAAGAACAGACCCAGGAAATGCCTTCCCGTAGAGGCATACTAATGCCAAGGCTCAGACTTGACTTTACAGTTTTCCAAACTTGTCTCTGTTTCCAATGGCAACTGTGAAATACAACCAGCAGAGTGTTTCACATTTAGATTGCTTTTGTCAGTAGGTTGCATAATTAGATTGAATGTGCTTAATCTCTCTTAGAGCTAAAACATGGAAAGATTTCATTTGGTGAAAGAAAAAAAAAAAAAAAGCAGTGGAAAGTATTTGAAACCAAAGCATTTGTGGATTTCTAACATTAATATATAGTGTCCTTTCCTGGTTTGGTGGCAGATGTTGCACACTGGAACTCTACATCTAAATGTAGAGTTTTACAGAAAAATTTGTTGTGGTTGCTTCTTACAATCAGAGCCAGAATGAAGAAGGATTGCATCATATCTCTTATTATTGGGTTAGGGAGAGAAAACAAAATTATCCCTCTCAACAAACCTTTTTTGAGGACCTATGATGCCAAGGCATTGGGTTTGGCCTGCTAGGGAAGATACAAACGCAGTCCTGCCTCTGTGAGTTCGCAGCCAATTAAGGAGGACTGCACTGTTAAAAATGATAAATAATATAACAGTGACTATTTTGCATGTCTTAAAATTGTCAAAGTCCTCTGTGCTGATGTGATCAAAGACTTCTTGGGAGAAAATGTCAGTTGAACTGAGCCTTAAATGAGCAAATGCATGGAACCAAGACTCACATAACACCATACAATCCCTTCCCCAGTCTAAAATTCCACTGAAACAATGATCAAAGCACACATTTTGAAAATAGCAAGCAGCTTTAAACTTTCACGTTTATCTCCAAGGACTGCCAGACAGGCTCTCTCTCCCTCTCTCTCTCTCATTCATTCTTTTTTCCCCCCAAATAAATTTACATACCAGAACTGGCCCTACCAGAACTCTGGAAATCACCTAAACTAATACAGATATTCCCATCCTTCAAGACGAGTAGAGAGCCTGGGTTTGGTTTGGTTTGTTTTTTAACTTCACAATTACACAGACATATTTGCAACCTCAGGTAAGGCTTAGATTAGGCTCAAAAATGTGTTTTAAAAGCTTTACTGGTCAAACTTTCATCCATCTCCACTATCCCAACATCTCAAACATTTCCTCTTCCACTACCTCAAATGTAGTGACCTCCTACCAGATCCATTTCTGCCAGGAAACTGAGGCCCTTACTCTCTTCAGATTTGTGTTTCCTACATACGTAGCCATTCCTACATACACACACACACACACACACACACACACACCCCACACGCAGCATGCATAGAGGCATCATGGGAGGAAGAAAGAAATTCTGTCCTTTTATATCTCCTCACTGTCATGAAACTATCTCCTGAAAGCCCAAAGAAAAATGCATTTTAAAGAGGGAATATGTGTTAACTTCACATAGTTATGATAAGCTTACTTATAAAACCAACTCCTAATGACTGGCTCAGAAATACATACATAACACATGCAGTTGATATATATACAGCCATATAAACGGGGGTGGGGGGGCTAGATAGCTGCCCAGTCTCTCTTTGACTACCTCAGAATGGAGAAGTCAGTGCATCGCAAAATAAGTCTTTTTGCAAAGGCTACTTTATTCAACTAGCTGTCATTCAATAAATAACAAAATCCATTGTGAAATCATACTTTTCATTTTAAAGCAATAGTGTATACACTTTTTTTTAATATCATATTTATTTATAGTATTTTTTTTTACTTTTACCACTTTACTTCTTTAGTACAAATATATCGGACATTTTAGAAGCTACAACTAAGCAAAAAGAATAAGAAATCTCAGGGTGCCTGGGTGGCTCAGTGGATTAAGCCTCTGCCTTTGGCTCAGGTCATGATCCCAGGGTCCTGGAATTGGTCCCACATTGGTCTCTCTGCTTGGCGGGGAGCCTGCTTCCCCCTCTTTCTCTCTGCCTGCCTCTCTGCCTCCTTGTGATCTCTCTCTGTCAAATAAATAAACAAAATCTTTAAAAGAAAAAAAAGAGAATAAGAAATCTCCTACAATCTAGCCATCTCTTTCCATTGTAAAATAGTCTGTGAATGCCTTTTTATCTTCAATTACAATTCCCCTGAGTCTTAAAAACATATCCTATTTATCTGTTTAGCCTTCACATTCATTGCACATAGCTGGGAGTTTGTAAATAAAGCACAAGTTTCAACTTGGCTGGAGGGAAGGTATAGAGAATCACACAGGAAGCTCTTCCCAAATCACACAGACTGCTACAGGTCCCTCATCCACCATACCACTCTTTCCTGGGAGATTCTAGAACAGTGATCTGCAACCTTAACTGCACACTAGAATCACCAGGCCAAACCCTAGAGCAGGGTTTCTCAACTTTGGCCATGCCGCCATTTTTCCCTGGGTAATTATTTGTTGGGGAGCTGTGCTGTGTGTTGTTTAACAGCATCACCAGAAGCACCCCTCTCCCCAGCTGTGAGAATCAGAATGTCTCCAGACATTTTGTCCCTGAGGAACAAAATCTCCCCAACTCCATTTTGAGCCAGGGCTCTAAACCACTTAAATGAGATTCTCTAGGGGTGAGACCTGGGAGCGTCAAGATTTTCAAAGCCCTCTGGGATATTCTAATGTACATCCATGGAGGCTCTAATACAATGGGACCACATCTGCCATTCCATCTTGTTCACTGCTCTACCAGCAGGGCCTATGCCTGGTAATGGCAGGTTTTTAAAAAAGTAACATTAATCAAGTGGTGATTAATTAAAATAGTACATGACTAATTAATAGTACTTAATTAACGCAACAGAAAAAAATCTCAGTAGAGAAGGAAAAATAATTTAAAATATCTCCGAATATAATCCTGATGACATTATCAACATGGACTACTGGACTGGTACAGCTGAGAATCACTAGGTTGGACTATACAATGTTAGAACTAGAAGGGCCTTATAGATCATTTAGTCATTGCTGTCAGGCTGTGCTCTGCGAACCTCTTTAAGTTCCTTGATGGGTCTTCAAGGGCAGCTCAGGAGGATAAGGGAAACGCTAAGCAAGAGCGGGGTACAGACTCCATGGCATCCCTGCCACACAGTTCTTTTATTCATTTACCCAACAACTATTTGCTGGACACATATATTTTGCCAAATATATGGCAATGCTACAGACACAAGAATGAGAATAATAATTAACCTTCCTGCAACTTATAATTATTTATCTTACTTGTTGGGTTCCACAAAGAATTTCTTTGAAAAAGGGTTCTGCTTCAATACACAGATAGGTAAAGAACATGGTAAAAGCCTAATTGCTCATTTTGTAGATAAAGACATTAAGGTCAAGTGAATTACACAATTAACTTAATCAAAAATTATCAGAACAGACTAAAACTTACCTTCCCTAATAGAAAACCCAATGATCTATCCATATAGATAGATATACTACTTCTACATTCTAGATGTAGTGATTTCATGAAAGAGCTGAAATTATACACAAGAACAGATCTCCCAGCACTTCTAGTCACCTCATGGAGCTCTTTTGTAAAAACTGAATTACCTGGGGGACCTGACTATCTCAGCTGGTTAAACATCTAATTTCAGCTCAGGTCATGATCTCAGGGTCCTGGGATGAAGCCCCCGTTGGGCTCTGTGCTCAACGGGAATTCTGCTTCTTCCTCTGCCCACCCACCGCCCACCCCCTCTCATGCTGTCTCTCAATTAAATAAAAAATAATAATAAAATAAAATCTTTTTAAAAAATGGAATTACCTGAAGTTCAATGTATTTGTCAGGGTGACTTTAGTTGCAAGTAACTAAAATTCCAACTCAAACTGGATTAAACAATACAGGGAATGTATCGGCTCACGTAATTGAAAAGTCCAGAGCAGGTCTTGTCTCAGAAGAAGCTTAATCCAGTGATTAAAACAACGTGACTGGAATGTAGTTGCTGCCTCTCATTCTTCAGCAATATTTCCTTTGTGGTTGTTCCATTCCCAGCAGGCACTCCCCTTGAAGTTTCAAGAAGGTCCAAGGCTACATGTTTTTAGCAGAAAAGAGAAAGTCTGCTTTCCACAACTGGTATCCCAGAACATTGGATTTTGGGGTCTGATTGGCCTCACTCACCAGTACCCTACTGAGCTCATAGGCTGACTGGTTTATGGTGACCTAGAGCCACTGAAACCAACACAGGTATAGGATATTTGAAATATTTTTAGAAGAAAGGGAGGAATGATGGAAGGAAGCAACCAACAAATAAACACACTTCACTGGCTATTCCAAGGTATTGTATGTGAATCAAACTGTGTAGCCCAGTAAGCAAATGAGAATACTAATGAGAGATAAACTTTTGATTTAACAAACATTCAAATGAGGATGTACAAATATTAATGGTGGTAAAGATTCAGGTTATGTCTATCTTTATTACCATACTCTATATTGTTTGAATTATTTATAAAGTAATATTTAAATCATTAGAATGAAATACATGACAATGCATGACTAACTCCAGTCCACCCAAATGCACTTTGGTTATGCAAATAAGTGGCAAATAAAAATCGTTGGCTTATTTACAGCATTGCTTCAGAAGAAAAGTAAACTTGATCTATTTGCTCCTGAGTACTGAAAGCCACAACCAAAATATGCTGGTTTTTTTGCTTTAAAGTACAATTGATAGGGTCACTGGCTGGCTCCATTGGAAAAGCATACGACTCTTGATCTTGGGCTCCTAAATTCAAATCCAACATTGGGTATAGAGATTACTAAAAATAAATAAATAAGCTCTACAAAAAGGTACTACTGACTTACTCCTAAACATGGTATAGATATTTAGTTTTTGCTTTTAATTAAAATATTCATATTTCAGATTATATTTTTATAATGTGTTGACCTGATATAAAAGTAATTTGCCTTCATAAGGCTAAAATTTAGCCTACACTGATTCCACTGACAGCATCTGCCATGTCTTCTTACTTCTGAAATTATATCTGAAATTATATAAATTGGTAGAAATTATTTTATATGTGTGTACAATAATAAGCAAGGTTTTTGGGTGGGTTTTTTTGTTTGTTTGTTTCTTTTCTGTTTTAAGATTTTGTTTCTTCTTTTGAGAGAGAGACAGAGAGACGAAGAGGGAAATGCAGACTTCCCACTGAGCAGGGAGCCCAGCACTGGGCTTGAAGGCAGACACTTAACTCAGCCACCCAGGCACCGTAATTGATTTTTAAATTTTATTTACTCCATTTTATTTCCTAGACAATTAAGAGAAATGTTTCCTAAGCCAGTGTTTTGAGTTTGCAGGAAAATCAGTATCTTTGGCTCTTCATAAATCTTGAGAATACTTAAAATAACGGAAATTATGAACAAGATAACAAATCCTTATTTTCTCTTGCTTCCTATCCAACCACTTTTTTTATGGATTTATTTGTCTGGCATTGCCAGATAATAACAAAAGAAGTGCGTTTTATGATCCTCCTCCCTGATGAATGGGTGAATGATACAGGAGTATCTAGGGAGGGCTAGCGCAGTTTAGTGGAAGAATGTACCCAGGAATGTTCACTATTTAGTACACTCTATGACGAAGATATAATAATAACAGTTAACATTGCAAACATAATGTACTTTGCAAGTCTTAACACACTGAAATCCTCACGACAAGCTTATGAAGTATTATATAATTTCATGAATAATTACATAACACAAGGAGATTAAGTAATTTTTTCCTCAAGATTATTCCAAACATCAGCCCTTATTCTTATCTATCCAGTATGATTCTCTCAGATTATAGGAAATTGGTTCTCACTTCCTCCTGACCAAATACATGAATGTGTTTTACTATTGATAATCCTGTAACCAGCTATTTGATGAGGACATAGAGCAACCGAATTCCCATATACTGCAGGTAGGAATGTAAATTGATACAACTGCTTTAGGAAAAACAATTTAATCTAGTAAATTTACTTGCTCAAGTAATTTACTGCCCTAGAAGTAACAGCTAGATGGCCTTCACTGTCTTGGTTTTCACTTGTTTGATTCGTGAATAATATCTGGCTCTGAACGACAATTTGAAGCTATCAGATTCACTCCTGCCGACATCCCAGAAAACTGGGTTTTGAATCCTCCTCTATTTTCATAGTTAACATTCACTCTCTTGATCCAACTTCTTCCCAGTCCTCCCTGATTTCATCTCAAAACTAATTTCCTGTTTACTTCCCTAAGCGTCTCCAGACCTGATGCTCAGCCCCAGTGCGACTTCCCTTTCCTCCTTAACTATTACTTGTGCTTCCACTATTCCTGGTAAACATTCCTCCTATCCCCTTCCTTGACACAACCCATAGTGGGCAAGGTTTACCTGAGATAAATGTGCCCCTGGCATTGGGACTGAAATATCAAGTTGTCTATCCCGTGGTTTCAGATTTGCCTTCTCAAAATTCAATTCCAGGAAAGACAGAGGAGTTTCACAGTAATTTCTTGGTATTCTCCAGTAACAAGAATCATCTGCCATGCTCTACATGAGAGCTGGATATGCAGCATATTATTTTGGGTCTAGCACAATCCCTGGACACAAGAGTTACTCAAAAGTTTGTAAAACTGCATTAAACTTCATACTTTCTCATCAGAATCTAACATAAAGTCAATTTCTTATGCTTTCTCAAAAACGATTTGCTGTTTTTACAAGATTATACATGTGTGTGTGTATACACACACATAAATTAGCTCGAAGCTATTTTTCAATTTGAACAAGTATCATGAAAGTGTCAAACAGAAAATTAAGCAGTAAATAAACAGGGTTTTATAGGCGCATACTGAGAGAAGTATAGGAATTTTCTATTTAACGAAAGAAAAAATAAAATAAAAAGGCCTCATAATGTAGGTAACAATATCCTCAAGCTATTTACTTTTAAACTTGTTCCCAATAGTCAGTTAAAGCAAAAAGAAGAGGAAAAAGCAGGAGTGTTTATCTAAAGATGTCACTGTGAAGTATTACATCATAATTTTAAGATGATAAATACATAGTAAAACTCTTTAAAACATCTTTAAACACACAAAACCAAGGACACATTGCTGATACAAATCATTTTTGATGGACTCAGGCAACCAACCCTCAGTGCTCTGACGTCCTAATTAAAACTTGTATATAAACCCACCTTTCTATGTGCTAGACCCAGAATCTCCTAAAGGGATTTGCTTTTCTGTAGACCACAATACTCATGTCATTTTCCTCTATCCTTTTTCTCTATCCCTAGACCAGAGGTAAGATTATTTTCTCCCCAGTTGTTACTTTTCCATTAGTATAGATGACATACAAATGACATACAGATGATGTACAAATGGTTCATTTCAGGATTCTCAGCCTCCTAGAATCTAACGCTTGCCAACTATTCAGCACGTTGTAGAATAAAATATATAAAGAGAAACATGTATAATATTTATAAAGTATATTGGTTAATACTATTTTGGTTGTGAGAGAAATTAATTCAATGTAGCAGATACAAAGGAAAAAAAAAAATGAGTAGGGCAGGGAGTAGAGTGGAAAACTGATTTCCTCAGTGGACTGGGTAGGTCAGGAGTATTTTCCTGACAGAGGCAGGTCAGCCTTATACAATGACTTCATCTAAAAAAAAATAAATAAATAAAAATCAGTCTTGTCTGTAATGTTTCTCTCCACTCCTGAGTTTTGCTTCTCTCTACTGTACTGGCTTCATTCTCTCCTACTACAGACGACCTCCTCCTTGCAGTAAGGGAAGAAGCATGGCTACAGACAACTCTAGGTTTATATAATTCAGCCAATGAACCCAGAGGAAAGAGAGATCTTCTGTTCTTCTCAGTGTCCTAGAATATAAAATTCTAGGGCAGTAAGATGGAATCCAGCAGCCAGCGACTGGCACACCAGACATGTGTGGAGTGGGGGAGCATTAGTTTACCAAAAGAAGGGTAGATGCCGGGGCGCCTGGGTGGCTCAGTGGATTAAAGCCTCTGCCTTCAGCTCGGGTCATGATCCCAGGATCCTGGGATCGAGCCCCACATCAGGCTCTCTGCTCAGCGGCGAGCCTGCTTCTCCCCTCTCACTCTGACTGCCTCTCTGCCTACTTGTGATCTCTCTCTGTCAAATAAATAAATAAAATCTTTAAAAAAAAAAAATAAAATAAAATAAAAAAAAATAAAAAAAAAAAAAAAAGAAGGGTAGATGCCATGATCCAAAGTGGGTAAGAAATATTGGCCAGATAAAAACAGATATCCTGATTATCAGTGTGGCAAATGCTCTTGGTGTCCACCCCATACCCTCTTGGCATGCCTCTGTGTTCCCCTGACAGATGGTTTCTGGCACACTGCCAGCCCCCCAAATCAAATTCCTGACTCTCCCTCATTCTTCTCCCCAAGGGCTTTCTCCACACTGTGGTAGCTTGCATCACTGCAGAGAAGCACAATAGAAAGAAGTACTGGCAAGTTAACCTCTCAGCATGCAGTCAAGCCTTTATCTGGTGGAGAATGGGGTATGGAAGATTAAGTCCTTGCTTTCCTGTTGTCCCAGGAAACAATTCTGAGTCCTGTTCTACAGGGTTTCTCAGAATGTCCCCACTGAGACAGAACTTCTACTGTCTACAATGATATGTGGCTTATGAACACACCTTTTCTTGGTTCTTCTCCTCTTTCTGGCTCACTTTCCTACTCTATTGCTTGACTGCCTAAGTTCACATCCCAAATACACCATGTCTTTCCAAGTCCTTACGTCAAAGTCAGCTTTCAGGGAATCTATAGGTAGACAACCAGATTATCCACTCAGTTTGCCAAACAATAACTGTACTAGATCCTAGGAATATAAGACTAAATTAGATAAGAATTGTCTTTCTGGGAGAGGATAGCAAAGAAATTTATCCTCTAACTACAATTGTCAACGTATTATTCTCATGTGCATTCTTGGTGCCATTAAAATAAAGAAAATAATTACATAGCTTTGTCTCACTTATTGGTATAGACATTGGCTATAAAGGAAATTTATTTTTAAGTATTCAATTAATTAATATATTTATATGCATTTATGTTTTCCTTTGCCCTAGCCATTATAAAATTAAAGTTCAGGTCCTACTCAAAAATTTAGTCCCCAATTCTAAGAAAAAATCAAATTTAAAAGTGCTATAAATGGACTCAGACCCAGGCTATTTCTTAGCCTATCTTCATCCTGTCATCAAACTTGTTGCCATCTGCAGGTTCAACTTTCACTTTAAATTTTGGAATCAATCCTAATCTTCAATAAAAGACATTTAAATAGTTTTTGCCCCATCCTTTGGGATTCAACAGCTGGTCACCTCTAACTTCAAGTCACCCAAATCATAAGACTTTGGTCTTCTTCCTGAAAATTGGTGCTCAGCATGAATCATCTCCTAACAACTGGGTTTCTTTACTCCCGGTCAGCATCTAATGTATCAGATATCAACCACAAGTGAAAGAACCCAGGTAACTGCAACAATAAAGGAGTGCCTTGGTCCAAGCAACTAAAAGGTACTAGGGTAATGCTGTCTTCAGACATCAAACGATTCAAGGTTTGCCGTATGCTGAGGGTTTTGGATTCATTTCCCTGCCAATTTCCAGCTCTGCCCATCTGCTTCTATCAACTCCTCCTTCAATACAGCTCCCCACATGATACTAGAACTGGCAGCAACAGTGCCACAGAGAGTAGAGCAGATCTGCATTCTAGCATTCTTTGTAGAATTTCACTATGATTGATACAGTTCATGTCATGGATAATATGCCTCTTGGCTTAAACTATTCAGGGCTCACCCCAGGACCAGGGTGGGGTCAATTCCATGCTTACCATCTGGCTGGTTTCCCAAAGGAACACTGTGGTAGGAAAAAAGAAAATGGAAGCTGGGCCCTGCGTTGATGACACTAGAATGCCACTGAAGAACCTTTCATGTTCCTTCCAAATGAGACAGGATTCAGAATAGGTTTAAATAATTTGTACATGGCTCATCTCTTTAAGTTCACACTCCTAAAGTGTTTGAGAGCAGCTTGTTCTTTTTTCATCTTAAGCATCTCATCTGTAGATTCCTTTCTAATAGTAAGCTGCTTTAAAAAATCCTTTCACCCTCTTTTAAATGGTTCAAAAACAAATTTTACCCTATGTCACAGCTGTTTTATTACAAACTGCTAATTAGCCAAAGCCAAAATTACTAACATTTTATTGTACCAGAAACTAACTCTGTAAGTGGCTAAAGCAAGTAAGGTGGTTTACCAGTCCCAAAGATGGTTTCTCCCCTTCAAGGAAAGTATTCCTTTCTAAAATGTCACTCTCTTAGATCTTTTACCAAAAGAAAGAAAAATAAACAGAATTTAAAATAATATACTATAGTAACTGACTTAAAATAATGTGATCCTTCCATTTCAGATCCTCTGCCCTGTGCACATTAGTGACTGATAAAATGGTAACTAAACAAATTTAGCATGTTTTTGATCACCCATTTATTCAGGTTTCATTTTAATGGGGTATACCAGTGTCTAGAACAAAATGTTGTCTTTCATAAAGAACAAAAAAGAAAACAGAATTTCAGATTTCAAAAAGAACTTGAAAATTTTCAAATGCAACCATCTATCTAAACTACTTTCAAGGGTATTTCCAGAGTATTTAATTATTTGACTTCTGAAGTATGCATATAAAAGTTCTTTATTATCTCCAGAGGACAAAAATCTGTGTTTCTTACTAAAGAAAAGGCAATTTTACCACCGTATTTTCCAAATCTGAGAAGCACATAAGAAAATATGTCAATCCCCTTTAATATTGGCTGAATAAGTACTCTTATTATTTTGAAATAATTTTTCCTGTCAGATGATGTGGTTATTTTCTAAGGAAATAAAATATTTCACTATTTGACAATCTTTTTCTGGTTGCCCATTTTTACTACTAAGTGGAAATATTGGTGCATTTATTTTTTTTCATAGCATGAAGCTGAATAAGAATTACTATAGAAGCTGAATATAGAATTACTATATGTTTCTGTAAATTTCAGTATTTACTTTAACCACTTTAAACAACATAGAAAAATATGATAGAGCAAATATTGAAAAGAAACAAAACATATGTCTGACCTTCTTAGGTTTGGTTTTGTTTTAATTACTGTTTAGCTTAGAGCTGGGTCACCTTCTCCAAGACTTTTTGGATATAGGTTCCCTCCTGAATTAGTTACCTTACTTCTGCTCTCTCATGGTATCTTGGACACATCTCCATCATTGAATTTATCACACTGTATTATAATTATATGCTCATGTGTCTGTCTCCCATCTAGATTGTAAGGGAAGGATCATTTTACTGATATCTGAGCCTGTAAGGCACTATTAATACTGAGTATATAGATATAAATAAGATATGGCATCTGTATTATGGGAAATCACAGCTTTATAAACTGGCCTCTTGCCCTCCCAGTCCTCAAAAGATGGCAAATAAACAACCATGGCTTTCGAGAGGCCTTTACATATGTTTTCTTTGACTCACATAATAGAAAAATTTGAACCAACTTTAAAATGTGGGTGATTTCATACAAATCTCAGGATTTCAGTTACTCTTCAAATATCAGAAAACAGGGTAGAATTTGGCCTGATGTCTCATATGGCATTTTCAACTGCTGCTGATCAATAGTTATTCTTTTTTTTTTTTTTTAATACTTCACTTATTCATTTGACAGACAGAGATTACAAGCAGGCAGAGAAGTAGGCAGAGAGAGGAGGAAGCAGGCTCCCCGCTGAGCAGAGAGCCCCATGCGGAGCTGGATCCCAGGACCCTGGGATCACGACCCGAGCCAAAAGGCAGAGGCTTTAACCCACTGAGCCACCCAGGTGCCCCTACCTATAGTTATTCTTTTACAGGGCATACAGTCTCCTGTTTCCCTCAATCCCTATTGCTTCCTATTATTCCCTGATGTCCAGACTGAGAATCAGTAGCCATTAATACTTGCACTGAAACTCTTTTGGGTGCAGAAATATTTTTCCATACCAATGTGGTTCGTTTTTGCTATTGTTGTTGTTATTGTTGTCAATTTAACCAAAAAAGTAAAGAAAAAAAAAATAAAACCAAAGACAGAGCTAGAGGACTACCTGATTTTCAAAAATATACCAATCTTCTTTATTTACCTGCTCACTTGAAATATTTCAATAGCCTTTTGATTAACCCATTCAATACATTCAAATGTGTGCTCCTGGATCTAAGCAGTCTTCCCATCTCCACTTTCTCCCTCATTCTAACCCATTATATGTTCTCTTAGCATGCTATTACTCCCTTCTACAATCTTTAGTAGTAGTGGGAGAAGTAGTAACAACAACAATAATTAATATCTACTAATGCTAATGATAACTAGCTGTCCTGCCTTGTTCTATGTACTTTACTTACATTCACATTTAATTCTTATGTCAACCATGATAAGTCGGTAATATTATTACCACCTCTGCATGGACTCTGGCCAGTTCCACACAGACAGCACTCAATAGTGGCTGACTTTGTGCCTGTACCATGCACCTCTCCTCTGCCAGAGGCTTCCTTGTGGTTACGGACACTGTGGACTCCCTAAGGAACCATGTGGTGCAACTCAGAGGAGTACAGCATCAATGCCTGTCAGGCATATCTTTGACATTTAGGAACTAGGAGTCAGTGGATAAATTCCTCCCCATGGAAGTTAGAAAAATCATTGTTACTGAATATTAAGTGACATCCGCTCAATACCACATCCTCATTGTATCCTTCTCCTCTCCTATCTCTCTCTTTCCTCTCTCATGCCTGCCCAGCAGGGCTGCACTAATAAATAGTAATACTGTTGCATCTTCCCCAGGCTCTGCTTTCTCAGAAACCTAGACTGAGAGATACTTTCATACCTCCTCTTTCCTTTTTTAAAAAACTTAAGTTTATGATAATTGTCTTTCTCTGATTGACTTATTTCACTTAGCAAAAGAGCCTCTAGTTATCACATGATCTCATATCAATATCAATTATCACATGATCTCACTGATATGTGGAATTTTAAGACACAAGACAGAGGATCACAGGGGAAGAGAGGAAAAAAATGAAACAAGATGAAACCAGAGAGGGAGGCAAACCATACAAGACTCTTAATCATAGGAAACAAAGTAAGGGTTGCTGGAGTGGAGTGGGGTTGGATGGATGAGTAACTGCCTGATAGACGTTGGGGAGAGTATGTGTTGTACTGAGCACTGTGTATTATATAAGACTGATGAATTACACCCTGTACCCCTGAAACGAATAATACGTTATATGTTAATTAATTGACCCTAAATTCTAAATAAAAAACTTAAATTTATATTGTCTTCAAAATCCACCTCATCATTTTGTTCCCCCTCCCCACCCTCCCTCTTTCTCATCTTGGCTCTAATCAGCACATCAGTATCAACTTAATTTTCTCTCTGGTCCAGCTTCCTCCACATGGAGAGGGCCATGGTGTGTGAGAATTCCCGACAGAAATTTCCCACAGCTCCTACACACCCAGTGTGATTGCTTCTGTTCCTTAAAATTCCTTTTGAGAATTCTCAAAAGAGATCGCCAGATGACTTGACTTAGGATGGGACATTAGAAAGAGAGGGAAGGAAGGTCACAGAGCACTGGTATCAAGAGGAAACTTCATGGGGCAGGACTACACTATAAACAACGTCTGTAAGACTCAGCCCCAATGTTACTACCCACCTGAGCCTCCTTGATCCTGAAAGGCACCACGTGGTTGTGTGTGTGTGTGTGTGTGTGTGCTTAAGAGTATTTATTTATTTGACAGATCACAAGTAGGCAGAGAGGCAGGCAGAGAGAGGAGGAAGCAGGCTCCCCGCTGAGCAGAGAGCCCGAGATGCGGGGTTCGATCCTAGGACCCTGGGACCCTGGGGCCATGACCCCAGTCGAAGGCAGAGGCTTTAACCCACTGAGCCATCCAGGCGCCCCTACTATGTGGTTATTTAAAAAGCCCCATAGTAGTATGCCGGCGGTCCCCCTCGGATCTGTCTCGAGCTTCAATACTATTCCGGCGGAACAGACCCAGGGACGCGCCTTTTCGCAGCCTCCCACCACCCTCCAACCCCTCTTCCAGTCGCCGCCTTTGGAACCCTGTTCTCAGCCATCCTCGTCCTCGAGGACCAGCCAGCGCCGTCCTCTGAGCTGCGCTCCTCCCTGCCATCAAGCACCACCGCCTCCCAGATTCCCCACAGCGGCTGCGCGCAGGTGAGTCCCGACAACCGCCCGGTCAACACGCGACTGCGGCCTCCGCACCTACCTCTCCCTGGGCCGCCGTTTCTCTGCGAAGACGTAGCTCGCAGTGGCCGGGCAGCGGGGGCGGCGGAGGCCCTCCTCTTCCCGCAGGGCTGAGGGGCAGCCGGACGGCTGGGGGTCCCCGGAAGACGCAGAACCAGCGCGGGGCTGTGCCCTCTTCCAGGACGCACAGAAGCCCTCCCAGGGTCTGGGGACACCCCTGGATGCCAGGGAGCCACCGTTGCTCTGGACAGGAGCCTGCAGCAGGCCCTTCCAGACCTGCAGGCCCTGAGGTCCACCCGCGCACACGCCCGCTCTGTGACTTCCTGGAGAGCCGCTTCCTGGAGGAGGAGGCGCAACTCCAAGGAGATGGCGACCACCTGACTACATGCGCAGGCTGCGGCCCGGTCCTGCTGGGCCAGTGTCTTCTCAGTGTCTCTTCACACCTTCATGCTCCCCCAAGAGCCTCCGCAGCCCAGCAGTTTTTGAGGGGCCCTCTAGCATCTCCCCCTTGGTGCCCACGCTTCTGCCCGAACCTCTCCTGCAGCCACTCCAACCACCCTGGAGGTGTCTGGACCCCTCCCACCCAAACCCTGGGCCAAGGGGAAACAATAAAGCTTCTTGCAGCAAAAACAGAGAGGGCGAGCCCCACAAGCCGTACATGTCCAGCTCAAAGTGACAGCTCTGAGTTCTCCACATGCAAACCCTTATGAGCCTCAGTTCCATCACATGTGAGGTAGGTATAATAATGCCCTTCTTTGTGAGAGAAATGATTTTTTTAAACACCTAGCATGCAGTAAGTATTCAGTAAATGCCCTGAGACAAAAATCTCCCTTTAATAAATTTACACACATAATAAATCTCTATCACTCTGTGTCTTTGTCACTATTTTCTATTGTACCTCCCTTATTTGATCAAATATTCCCTAAGAGCAAGGAATGTCTTATTCCTCTTCTTAACTGTGTTAGCCCTGGTACACTCCAGCACATTCCAGTCAAAGAATAAACATTTGTTAATAGAGTAACTTCAACTGTGCTCAATAAAATGATCTGGTTTTTATTTGTGGATTTTTACCACTTTTTTGAAAATGATTAGTTCTTCCACAGATTCAGGCAGCTAAGCCTTTTCCCAACTGTTTTATGAGGAAAAACTTTTCCTTCCTCTCTCAAAAATGTACCAAATGCCTTTTGTGTAGCAAGCACTGTTGGAAGTACTAAGAATTGAAAAATGAATAAAACCATCTCTGCCCTCCAGGAGTTGAATATTAACTTGTTGATGTAGTTATTTAACTTTCAGATGTATATTTCTATATAGTTAATTCCACATGTTCCTCAGATGCCGAAAAAAATAAACATCCTTAAATTTGGCTTCTTCCCTATTCCATGTTGCCTTTGAATCCATGCCTATGATGCAAGTGGAAACTGTTCATGTGTATTTGATTACATGAAAATAGCTTATGTATTTCCTTCTATTAATTAGAGTGACTCTAAAATTTATAAACTATTTCCTTCTCCATCCCATTTGCCATATTCTCACAATATTAGTTACACATCTTTGATTTAATGTAGCACAAAAATATTTGAGAGATATAAATATGGGGCTTTAGTCACATTAATTTTCTAAGTTTTATGTATGAATCTTTTTTCTCAAAATTTTTTAAAGTTTTGTTTATATGAACATTTTAAAGAACTCCTAAGTAAAAATGAAAAAGTTTAGCTTTTCTCTCAAACTAAATGAAACAGATTATTCTGTTACAGCCTATTTAACTCTTTAAGGCTTAAACCATGTTTTCTTTGACTACTTCAGTGAAGCTACTGAAATTTAGCCAGTTTTGTGTAGTTGAAGGCACTGGATAAAGTAAAGAATCACACCCACTCAGAACACCCAAAACCAAATGAACAGAACCATTCCAGACATCTGGTCTGGACATCACTGACCTCTCTTGGGCCTCAGTCAACTGCAGAGTTTCCCAACATAGAAACACGTACCTGTAGAGCTGGACGAAGCAATTGAGATCAAGAAATCCAGGCCCTTTGCTTTGCAAGTGAGGATAAAACTCTGGTGAGATAAATGTTGACACAAACGGAGTGACTTGCCCAAGTGTACATATAAATTACTGAGGGAACCTTGTAGAAGGTTCTTTATAAAGGTTCTTTATCTTTATAAAGATATGTGGTCCTTCTACATAGGAGGACTAACTAACCTCTAAGGGCCAGCTCTCTTTGACTCCTTATTACTCCTTCCCCAGTGTAAAATACTGAAGTGAAAAATATATATATATATCTTAGGGACTTAGTTCCACTCTTCACTGAGTGCTTTCATGCACCCCACATTCAAGCAGGCCTGCTTTTCAGGTGCACAAAAAATTCACATTCTTTCCTTTCAACCATCAGAACCCCTTTCTTTTCCAGCCTTCCTAACCCCATTGGTCAAACCAATCCATCCTTCACTGTACATAATTGATTTAATCCTTTCTGGAGGGCTTGCTTATTGAAAGAGTTTTGTTAGCCCCAAAGAACAACTCTAATGATAGCACCAGAACAAGTTCAGGGTCAGGGCTTGGCAACAGCTTTAAAACTTCTGTAAAATGAATTTAGGTGGTGGCTGCTCCAGAATTTTTATGTAAGAGACACTCGGAGGAGTGTTCTTGTTGGAAGGGGGTATTGTGGGGCTTTTGGTGAACCTGCATTTGCCTAGCAAACCCACTATTTTTACATGGATTTTCCAGGAAATTTATTTATTGTGGCTTTGGGAACAATGATGGAAATTCAGGCCAAGTCATCCCTTGAATACATCAACTGATTATAGCACTTTTCCAAACTGGTAGTATTTGGCATAGGAGATGACCTAAAATCTTGTCTCACTTTCTTGGAAATTCCTGCCTTCCCCATGCTGGTCACAGTTGTCTTAACCTTTCCTGAAGTAAAAAAAAACTGCAGAAGCCATGAGTACTGCCCTAAAAACGCTCTATGTACTTTTAAAAGCAGTTTTAACTGAAGTAGTGAATAGGGCCAGTTTATGAACTGGCTCAACCATTTTCCATTTTACAAATTGATTAGAAAAACAGCAATCAATATCATAACTTACACATATTTTGCACACTGTAAAAGAAGGGAGTGAAAGATACTGCTTAATGTATCAGACTGGAGATCTGATGCCAGCTCAGGATTCTGCCCAAATTCATCCTGACATATGGCCTATCGTAGCAGGTACATAAGAGAAGATATTGTGTGGCAGTCGATAAATCCATACTTTGGAGTAGGAGATTATCCACCTCAAAACAGCCAAGCAGACAAAAAACATTTGTCAGTAGCTGTCACCAGGCCTCAGATTCCTGGAGCAAATTATAAATTCCTTGAAGTCTGCACTGAATCTTAATCATATCATCTTTTTCTCTCTGCCTCCCACCCAAATCCAAGCAAGCGTTTAATAAATGATTCCTAAGTGGAAAAATAAAATAGAATTCTGAACTTAGTTTATTATCAACTTTTCCAAAAACATATAGCAGATAAGCTGCTTCTCTAAGCCGTATTTCACTTGGCCCAGGTATTATAAAAGACTATACTTCCCATTTAAATATATGCTCCATTTGCCTCTTATGATTACATAATTTTTAGATCATTTTCTGTACTATTTTTTCACAAAAAGAATTAAAAAATGTTAGAAAAAAGGAAAATTTTGATAAAGAAGGAAAATGCTTACATGTATGTTTTAGGAAAAATAGGCCACTTGTGGTTTTACTTTTAAGCTTTTTCATAGGTCATAAGTTCCTTAAGACAAATGTACATTTTTCCATATTTTATTAAAATGCATTATACATTTTAGATATCCAGCAATTTAAAATAGTACAATTTAAAATAATAAGCCTTCCGTGAGCTTCATTGCCCAGGAGCACTCTGAATAGTTTTATACAAACAACTCATCACCATAGTTGTAAACTTGATTTGATGGGTATACAGCAATATTTCACCTCCTCAACCTCTAGTGCAGAACATAATTTTGTACTCACAGCTTTTTTTCTAGAAAAAAAAGGCTAGTGCTTGTCTACTTTTACTATGCTACCCTTCCCCCACTTCAAGATGTCACTCTGGCTTCTATTTCCCCCTTAATTCTGAAATCTTTTTCAAAAAATTTCTTATCCCATCTCTTAATCCCATCTCATTACCACTAGGACTACCTTGCATCCTTCCTGCTGGTCTAACAACTGGCACAGAGAGATACAATGGCTGATGATTTTCTACCTACGAGAGTAGGAAGTATAGTGATCATCTTCACCACTCCCCTTAACGCCATGATCACTGATAATCATTCTCTTGTGCAACTAGAAACAAGTAGGCTTTTCCCAAAATTCACTGAACTTCTCATTGCAGAACTTAATGACTAGAAGCCTTCGCTCCAGGGTCAGATCGTTGGGTTCAAATTCTTGATTACCGCTTAGTCATCTATGACCTTGGGCAAATCAGCGTCTTTAGGCCTTTGTTTCTCACTTGTCACATGGGGATAATGCTAAAAATAATTTTGAGGCCAAGGGTTGTTTTGAAGATTAAATGAGATCATGTACATAAAGCATTTAGAATATTGTACACAAAATAAGCTACTAAACCTATGTATTATTGTGACAAACTCTGTATGAGAATTACAGATTAACAAGATTTACAAATGGAAGAAACTGGAAAATCATACAGTACAGGGCTAAAAATATCCAAATGCCAACAGGGTCTGGACAGGTGATTTGATTGATACGATTGAAGCAAATGTACATGATGGGCGGGTTGGGGAGGCAAGATCTGGGTGATCTTGCTAGAGGGATGGCTGCTACTGGGTGAAGTACATTGCTGTCATATGAGATCAGACTAGTCTTACCAGTGCTTCTAATTTTTCAAGAAAAGCCAGTAATACAGATTTTTATTGTATTGTAATCTCATTGTTCAGATGTTAACGGTTAATTCAAATTTTTAGAAAATTCTTTATTGGTTTCTTTTTAAAAAAAAATACAATAAAAGATGGTAGCTTCTAATTTAGAGCCTCTAATCCAATCTAATTACATGTCATTTGAAAAATGGAAAAAAAAAAACAGGATTAAGAAGAAAAATGTCACACACTTAGTTGTGTGTCATAGGTACACACAACTAATTGAATAGCAAAACTCTAACAAAGCTCCAGAAGATTCTGACATCCTTCCGCATGATGCTTTACCTTCCTTATATCTACTTCTAATCTGTCACTAAACCCTGTTATTCTATACTTTCCAGTCCATTTTCATGGCCATCAATGCTTTCTGGGCCCCTCAAAATCTCCTCACTAAAGTGTCTCCTAATCTGATACACACTGCCTGTTTGCTAAAATCACACTGACCTTCTTACTATTTGATCACATCCCTGCCCTAAGTCCTTCAAAAGTCTTTGTCACCCACTGCATTAGAGCCAAGTGCACGGGCCTGTAATTCACTCATCCAGCCTCAGACTGACTGCCTTTTGCTAGCCTGCTTCCTGGTTCCTCCATGAACAATCTGTGTTGCCTTAGGTGGATTAGTCACTTTACATCAGGATTTCTCTAACTAAGCTCAAAAATGATAGCAAAGTATAATGATAGCACTAGCCTCACAACGTTGTTGTAGATATTAAATGAGTTAGCCCCCCTAAAGTACTTCGTATAGAGCAAGCACTCTTAAATGCTGATTGTTGACGCATGTACCTTCATGTATCTCTGCTACCAGATTCTAAGTGTCTCCAGAGCAGAATCTTTGTCTATTTGGCTCTTCCCACCTAAATATGAAGCAGAATCTATGTCTAATGTGTTCTTCCCACCCAAATAGTAAGCGCATACTATGTACTCATCAAATATTTTTTCACAGATAGAATGAATACAGAAGTAAATGAAGAATCTGTACAATCAGATAAACATGTCCGTGTACCAGAAACGAAGCAGAAATGAAAAGCAGTGGGTGTATTTAAGGTCCGCTTGACTCCAGGGACAGAAGCAGGCAATGATTGTGGGAAATTTGTCTTCTGCCAGGTAATGGTGACTTAAAAAGTTTCACTTAAGTGATGAGCCAGGCTCTCTGCTTGAATGAAGGCCATGGATGTGGCCCCTTTGCTTGTAAAAGGAGGCTTAAGAAAGTTGTCTTGCTGCCTAAGATTACAGCTTACCTGGACCAGGGTGATGAGAGAATAGAGGCACGGCCTTATGGCTGGGAACAGAACCAATCCACTGGCTCTTTCTGTGGCTGGACCTTCGGTGTTTGTCAGAGCACTAAGGAGGAGTCGTCCTACATCACCATCACAAAACCGAGCTCTGGATCTTGGGCACTGGGAAGCCACTGGAGGTTTGAAACAGAAGCATGCCATCATCTGATCCATATCTAAAGACTTTTTCATTGTCTTTTGTTTTCAGAAGTTTAATTATGATGTGTCTTGGAGTACGTTTCTTTGCATTTATCGTATTTATGTTTGATTCACCTTCTTGAGTCATTTTGACATCGTTCGCCAACTGTGGAAAGTTTTCAGCCATTATTTCTTTAGATACTTTTCAGTCTCTCTCTCTCTCTCTCTCTCTCCTCTCATTTTGGGACTCCAATAATATAAATATTAGTCTTTTTTATTTTTTTTAATTTAAAGCCAATAAATTTTTATTTAAGGAGTTTTTATATGTGATTACTTCCACTGCCAGTCACTGCTCATCACCATAGTTCCTCCAAAGTTAGAATCATAATCTTCAAAACAGCCCTTTTAAAAAGAACTTGATCAATTCACAGTTGTCACTGTCACTCCAGAGTTCTTTCAGCTGGGTCTCTTGCATCTCCATTTGAATACGGACATACTTTAAGAACTCCCCACCTGTAATCTTTGGGATCCAATGTCTTTACTTCAGGGCCCTGTTTAGGGTCTGAGTGTGGATCTGTCTGGTTCTCAATTTCAAACACCCTAGAAAAGGAGAAGCATTACTTCCTCTTGAAAATTATCTCAAGCTGAGCAGTATGAAAAACCGTTAAGATACTGTTTCAGGGACGCCTGGGTGGCTCAGTTGGTTAAGCGGCTGCCTTCGGCTCAGGTCATGATCCCAGCGTCCTGGGATCGAGTCCCACATCGGGCTCCTTGCTTGGCAGGGAGCCTGCTTCTCCCTCTGTCTCTGCCTGCCACTCTGTCTGCCTGTGCTTGCTCTTGCTTCTCTCTCTATGACAAATAAATAAATAAAATCTTTAAAAAAAAAAAAAGAATACTGTTTCAATAAAAATACCAGGTTTAACATGCACGAAGCCAAGAAAACCAACGATGCCAGATACTGAGTTTCTATTGCACTGTCCTTTGAACACCCAGCAGGAATGAGCTGCTGAGTATAAATATTAGTCTTTTGTTATTCTCCCACAGGTCTCTGAGACTCTGCTCATTGTGGGGTTTTTTGGGTTTGTTTTTTTTTTTTCAGTCTATCTTCTTTCTGATATTCAAATTGGGTAAGTTCTATTAGCTGTCCTCAATTTCACTGATCTTATCCTCTGCCGTCTCCAATTTACTATGGAGCCCATCTACAGAGTTTTTCTGACTTATTATATTTTCCCATGGATAATTTCCATCTGGTTCTTTTTTTTAGGACTTTTTTTGCTGATATTTTCCATTTTTCATTTGTTTCAAGAGAATTTGGGATTGTTTATTAAGACATTTTTATGATGGCTGCTTTAAAATCTGTGTCAGATCATTCCAACACCTAATTCATCTTGGTATATGCATCTGTTAATTTTCTTTGCTCATTCAAGTTGTAATTTGTTGGTATGACAAGTTATTTTCATTTTTAATTATATCCTGGATATTTGGGGTAATATAGTATGAGACTCATGATCCTATTTAATCCTCTTTTTTAACCAGCAGTCACCCTGTTGAGATGTAGTGTAACGACAGAGTGGTTATGCATGCTTAGCTTTCTCTTGGGCCCTGCCAACAGCACCCCAGCAAAGGTGGAACACCCACTTACACTGCCTTGTTGCAGATGGGGAGGTGGAAATTCAGCTCCCCCATCAGCCTCATTGACACCTTCCACTTAAAGCAAGGTACCAATGAGTTTTGTCTCATTGCATCTAAGTGGGAATATAAGTTTAACTTCTTTTATTTAGTTTTTTAAAAAGAGTTTATTTATTTATTTGACAGAGATCACAAGTAGGTAGAGAGGCAGGCAGATGGTGGGGGGAGGAAGGAGGCTCCCTGCTGAGCAGAGAGCCCGATTCGGGGCTCAATCCCAGGACCCTGGGACCATGACCTGACCCAAAGACAGAGGCTTTAACCCACTGAGCCACCCAGGTGCCCTGGTTTAACTCCAGTTAGGCCCTGCTGATAGCAGGGAGAGGAAAAGCAGAAGACTGAGTCACACTGCTTTGAACTGCAGCATCTGGGCAGAAGCTTGGTCCCCCACTAAGCCTTGTTGATACTTATGGGTGGGGGATAATGAAGTTCTGACTCATTCAGTCTCTTGCCCAAGGGGTGTGGAAGTGCAGCTTGCCACTGGACCTCCCCGATACTACCTTGGCAGGAGAATTGGAGCCATGCCTGCTTCTGGTGAAAAGATTAGCTCCTCATTGAGTCTTGCCGATGCAACCCAGACAGGGGAATCAGAGCACAACTGCTTCTGCTGAGTGGGAGATAGAAGATCATATCCCCACTCATTTTCCCCAACTTTACCCCTGCAGAAGAATCGGAGCATCCCCACCTGTTTTGGGGGGGTAGGGGTGATGACAGGGACAAAGGAGGGATGGAAGATCAGCTTCCTGTTGGGCCCACTGAAATGACAGGAAGACAGGCAGTTTTTCTGTTGGTGTTTGACTAGAAAGGGCAGGCATTACCAGAAAGATTTTCTGTTGTGAGGCTTTCCTTTTCCTGATCCTTTGGTTATGGGAACAGGTTTTTCTTGGAGCTTTTTTGTCCATGCCCATTGACAGTTCCAGGTTGGAGGCAACAACCTGTCTGGAACATAGGAGAGGCAAGAAAGAAACTCCGGGAACTCATCACTATGTCCTTCCTCAAGTCCTGAGGTCCCTAGACCATCCGCCTTCCTCTTTCTACCTTTTGGAGTCTTCCTATGCTTGTTTGGTTTGTTATCTCCAGGGCTTTTTTAACTTGAAAAAGGAAGGACTTGGAGCGAATGGGCCTCTCTTATTTTGAACCTGGTCCATGTTTTTAAACAATTGGCATAACAAGCAAACAATGTAAGGGGACATTTTTGAGACAAATTGGAACATGGACTGAGGATTAGATGATATTGAGAAATGACTTTTAATTTGGTTTTATTTGGCTTGCTGTGATAATGGCATTATGGCTATAGAAGGAAATATTCTTTATTTCTTCAGATGTTTTTTGAAATATTTAGGGTTGAAATTATACAATATCAGGAATTTCCCATTAAAAATACATTCACAAAAATAGAGAAGGCAGTGAAGGAGGAAGGAATGAAAGAAAGGAAGAAGGAGAAAAGGAGGAAAGTAATGAGGGAGCATGGAAAAAGGGAAAGATTAAGCAAGTAAGCAAGTGTGGCAAGATGCTGGTAACTGTTGAACCTGTCTGATGAGTAGATGGGAGTCATTATTCTATTTTTTCTACCCTTTGATGTATGACTAAAATCATCTATAATAAAAAGCTGTTTATGTAAAGAAGCACCCTGGCTGTATTGTGGATAATGGGTTAGAAGGGGCAATATAAAAGAAGAATTGGAGAAAGCATTTAGGGGCCAACACAATCAACCAGGAGAGAGATAATGGAGGTGTTGACTAGAATGATGGTAAATAAATGAGAAAGAAAGACGACAGAAACAGTGAGCAGAAGATAGGAGAATTTGTGGTGATGATTTGGGAAAAAGGTGTTTAAAAGAAGATTAAGTATGACTGCCTGGTTTGGGTTAGGCCACCTACCTATGACAGAAGAGGTGGAAGAAGGTGAGTTTGGAGTGGAAGTAGCTAAGTGGGAGGATTAAAAATTGGTTTTGAATCAGTAAAACAGCAAGTGGAGGTTTATAGGTAGCATGTGATATAAAATCTGAATTGGAGAAGGGAGGTCTAGTTGGAAAACCTCAATAGAAAAAACTCAGTAGAAACCTAGTGTTGGAAATTGGGAAAGAGATGGTCTGCAAAACCAGGGTTGAGAGACTGGAAGATAAAGAGGCTGAGGGATTTGGGACAGAGCTCTAGGGAACTGAAGCATCAGTCTATAGGTGGGGCAGAGGAGAGCTTTCTTAAAAGTGGCCGAACAATAGGAATGGCTAGCACCCAAGAGCTTGGTTTCTAAATACTATTCATTCCTTCATTTCTTAAGTTAATAAGTAGGGTGACCCCTTAATTCAATAGGACCAGTGTCCTTAGAAGAGAAGAGATACAGACATACAAAAAAAAAACACCATGTGAGGACAGAGGCAGAGGGTAGAGTTAGGCAGCTGAGAGCCGAGCAACACCAAGGATTGCTAGCAATTACCTGAAGCTGGGAAGAGGCATGCTCTAGAGCCTTCAGATAAAGCACAGCCCTGCCAACACCTTAGCATCTGGAGCTGCAAGACAATATATTTCCTCAGCTTTAAACCAGTCTGCTTGTGGTAATTTGTTACTGCAGTCTTAGGGAAAAAATACACCATTCATTTACTCAAACACAGTTAAAGAAAATAGAGAAAAGCACTTTCCCTTCTTCTTTCCTTTCCTGAAATTTCAGTCCTAAAGCTCTAGGGACCATTAGTGATCCCCTTAACAACTACAGGGTATAGGAACCCCAGCTGGTGTGAGGAGGGCATCACTGCATGGGGGAGAGGGGGAGTTTGGAACAGGTGTCCAAACCTGATCAAGGTAAGCAGTGCTTGCCCTCGAGGGGACAGCTCTAAATGGGAAATCAGAGCATCACTGGGGGAAGAAGGTATTCATACATGGGGTCAGTACCCCATGGAGTATCAGATCTGGGGTAAGGAAAGCAAACATGGAGAACCAGGCAGATACAGTGTCAGAGCCTGAATGGGATGGCAGGGAAAATGTAAATTGTCAACTTTCAGGTAAACTGATTAAGTAAATATATTGAAGAAGACAAGGACTAAGTTTCTCACTCTCAGAGAGGGGAATTACAACAAGAAAAAAGAGAAATCAAACTGTGACAGACTGGAATTGAAGGTTTTAGTATAAAATCATGGTTTTGGATAAATAGGGAAGTGTGTGTGTGTGTGTGTGTGTGTGTGTGTGTGTGTGTGTTACATGTACATACATCTAGTCCTTAGCTCAGTTTTCTGGGAGGGCAACAAGAATGCCTAGTGCTCAGATGGGTTTCTGAATACCATTCTCTACTAGAAAGATCCAAGAATTCCTTGGAAAATGATGGATTCCCTGGCTGGTTTTTAGGGTAAGTGTCAGATGACCAATATTAACACACACACAAAAAAACAAAAATTCAACAGAAACATGTCAAAAGGACACAGAAGTCAATTATGAGGTGCTTCCGTTGGCCAAATTAGGGCAACTTTGAACAAACAAACAAACAAAAAAAGGTATTAAAGGACCACCAAATAAAATGAGTTCGGTTGAATTAAATCTAAACCATGAATCTAAAGACATACATAAATGAGTAAGTTGGAAGTTTGATGAAAAATGGAATATTTGCATAACCTGAAAGAACTCCCAACATAGTCCTTATAAATTACAAGAGTGACAAGAGTAACTTTTCAGCAGAGAAACATGGCAGGCATTACTTTAATTAAGTAATGAAAAGTGACCATCATTGATAATATGGCAAACTGAAATCATAGGTCACCTGACAGGATGCAGTGAGAATACAGCATCTCCTCTGTGATGTTCCCACCAGTGATTTGTAACCTACATCTAATTCTAAGGAACCATCAGGAACTGAGGGACATTCTACCAAATAACTGGCTGGCTAATCATCAAAAGTCATCAAAGTGAAAAAAAGGTGGAAAAACTGTTTCAGAATGAAAGAGACCAAAGAGGGGCGCCTGGGTGGCTCAATTGTTAAGCGACTGCCTTGGGCTCAGGTCATGATCCCAGGGTCCTCGGATTGAGCCCTGCTGCATCTGGGCTCCATGTTCAGCAGGAAGTCTGCTTCTCCCTCTCCCACTCTCCTGCTTGTGTTCCCTCTCTCACTGTGTCTATCGCTGTCAAATAAATAAATAAAATCTTAAAAAAAAAAAGAAAGAAAGAAAGAAAAAAAGAGACCAAAGAGAAACAAGTAAATGCAGCACATAATCCTGATATGGATCCTTTTGCTATACAGGACTTTATTGGGACAATCAGCAAAAACTGAATGAGCTCTAAGGTTTGGTTTAGTAATATAACAATGCTAATTTTTTTTATGGCATTGGGGTTATGTAGGAGAATGTCTTTATTTGTAGGGAACACACATTAAAATATTCAGTGAAGATGGGGCATTATGTCAGCAACTTTTCCTTAAGTGGTCCAGGAAAACAAAACAAAACCTAATTACTACTTTTCTCTAAGCTTACGACTGTTCCCAAAATACTGTTTTAAACCTTCTGTATTTAAGACATATTTTGAGATACGGTGCAAAATACCAAGTTCTAGAAGACACAAAGAATTTACAACTGAGCAAAGAAGTTGAGACACCTGCATATATTCTCCTGGTAAAATTATACTGAGCCAAGCGTATTATGACTGAAAATTCCTCCACCCTGACAGAGTGCTTGCCAAATCATGTATCACAACAAGGAAGGTTAATACCCCTTTTAAAAAATGGTTGCCCTAACTTGATCCAACTTATTTGCAATGTTATATCTGTGAGGAATTCTTTACGCTTCAATCCAATCCTCTGGTAATTGGTTAGTGTGGGACTGAAGAGAGCACTTTCACTAATGACCCAAATTTATAAAGGAAGTTGTAAGTGAAGAAAAATGGAGCTCCAGAGACCAAAATAAAGAACTTTTTGTTTTATATTCACTATACCTGTTTCCTAGTAACATTAATCTCCAGAGTTGCAATCATCCCCCACAGAAAGAAAGCTAATTTCTGAGATAGAAGAGGCTACCACAGTAAATTGGTCACAGTGTTTTTCAATCTCCTAATAAAGCAACAGGACCCCGTGATCACTAGAGGGCACAGCTGGGTTGTTCTCAGGCATGTGTAAAGGAAGGAATTTCTTCAATTTCATATCTAAAAGGAATTTATGCTATCACTTCACCTTTGAAACACAGTAGATAAGTGAGTTCATTTCCAAGTAGGTGGCTTGTCTAATACAGATGATTTAGTGGCAGAGGAAAAAAATGCTTTGAGCAAATTAAAACACTCTCTCATTTCTGGGTTTTAATGTCATTTAAGTTTTTTTCTGGTTCTCATATCTGTTACTTTGTAGCATTTAAAACAGAACAATATGTCTACTCTCCTGTGATTTGTTTCATTGTGAAAGCAGCTTTGCTTTCCGTAACTTCTATGGGCACTGCAGACACCATCTTCTTGCTGACATCTTTCCAATTGTTTTACCTTTCAACTTTGTACTGGGAATTCATCTTGAAGAAGATTTTTAAAGACTTCCTCAGGGGTGTCTGGGTGGCTCTGTGGGTTAAGCCTTTGCCTCCGGCTCAGGTCATGATCTCGGGGGCCTGGGATGGAGTACTGGCTATCAGGCTCTCTGCTCAGCCTGGAGCCTGCTTCCCTCTCTGCCTACCTCTCTGCCTAGTTGTGATCTCCCTCTCTGTGTCAATTAAATTTAAAAAACAAAAACAAAAAAACAGAACAAAAAAACCTTAAAAAAAAAAAAAAAAGACTTTCTCAGTAACTCAGAGTGATCACTTCTTTACCATTCTCACTACTGAGTAACAGAGCTTTTAAATCCTACTCTCTACTACTCTACGGAAGCTTCTATTTTCAATTAGATTCTCCTGTTATGTTAATCAAGCAATTGGGAACAAGAGTTTCTCCATGGCTACTTAGTACCAGGCTTAGCAGCCTATGCTGTGTGGTGTGTGGAAAGCCAGCTGAGGACAGGCTCACCATTAGTGCTACGTACACCGCTCCTACATCCCACATCCCCACCACACCATACAGCTTTTCCTGCTCCATCCCAAACATAACCCAGCCAAAAACACTTGTTAAGCATCTAAGCAAGGGAAAGAAAGATTGAAAAAAATAATCATGGACCCAGACCTTAGAATCTAGCTAGAAAGACAAAGCACAAAGCTAGGGAAAACGTCAATAACACAAGGCTATCTAATAATAATTGTTTAGTTCTAAATGTTCCAGAACTGCATCAACTTATAATATTCTGATGCACTGTCACTTCATGTGCTAAGATAGATCTCAGCCCTTAGTATTCAGCTCTACCAACACTGAGGGGTCCGAAGACATAGATTAGAATGGGAACTTTGCCATTTATTGTGGGACTTGGGGCACTCTTTATTTCTCGGCACTTCAGATTCTTCATCTGTAAAATGGGAAAAGTAGGAGGAAACCTAGAGTTAATACAAGCATTTCATTTTCTGGAACAACAAGCAGCATGTGTCTCCCTACAAAGGACAATTTTATCATCATCATGTGTGAAAATGTAGGTTCAGAATTTCTCATTTGAGAACCAATAGCATGTATCAGGTACAGCACTGAGCACTAGAAAAAGATAACACACAGCCACTGCCCTCGAGGGGCTTACTGCCTGATGTTAATATTAACTTTAGCATTAGAAACATGTAACAAGTATGTTTATATTATAAGTACACACATATATACATACATATATATTTATGCATATGAAAGTATAAATAAATTAAAATACACATGGAGGAGGCTGCCCCCAGAGTTTTGGGCAATAGGGGTGCATGATAGGCAAAGCTGAGACACCATTGACAGGTCCATTAACAACTAATTACTGTCATGAGTTAAAAAAATTCTGCAGAGGGAGTATGAATTAAGTGTAATAAGAGCTCAGAGATGCATGATAAATCTCAATAGTCTTAAGTGTGGCTGGGAATTCACCAGCCAGAACAATACGGAGAGGAAAGTTCAGGCAGAGGTGATACTTGTGGACTGTGAGCAAAGCTGTGTTGGAACACGGACTCCATTACTTTCCATCTGTGTGAACTTTGTTTCCTCAGTGTGGATATGGGGATAGTACCGCCTACCCCAGGGCTGCCTGAGGATCCCTTGTTTTTTTCATTAAGTGAAATAATTATCATGAGTTTATGCTGTTCCCTCACTCAATGTCTCCTCCTTCTCTCAGGAGAGTACTCCTAACTAGACTTGTCCGCACATGCCAGGCAGGTAAAGGACATAAGGGTTACTGGGGTTCTGGATTTTTTGTTATTGTAGGTCAACCATTTGTCTGTGGTTCGTGCCTGCATTTTAGCCCTTATGACTCTCATTCTGTGTGTGTTTCTGGGACCTGTTGTCTTTCATCCTGAACTTCTGACCCTCTGTCTGGCTTTGAACTGGAACTCACTATAGTGGACATTTCTTATTTTGTGTCCACCCACATGTTTTCTCCCTACTACTGGCAGCAGCACTCTGCATCCTTCAGCAACACACCTATTTCTCTTTTAGTTCGTATGGTTCCGGGGGTTCTAGTCAGTCACAACAACTTATCCACCTGCCTAGAGCAGTTGGGTTCAACGTGGAACACAATATGAGTCAAAGAGAGCCAGGCTTTCATTGGAACTTGGCAGGAGAGATTTTCTCTTCCAAATGTGGAGCTCAGTTGCCAGGGGCCACTATTAAAGAAATACCTGTTTGAGAATGAAGTCAGTATAATAAAGTATAACCAAAAGATAGAAAGAAAAGAACATTTTTTTGAGCACCTGGATCCAAAAGTTCCTGAAGCCAATAGATCTACTATTGAATCTTTTCCTGTGTGAGCCAATATATTCTCCCTTCCTTTAGCCTGGTTTTGATTTTGGGTCACCTGTCACTGAAAGAGTTCTACTATCTCTGAAATTTGTCAGCCAATCCAGTCTTCTGACTCACTTCTTTTAATATTGGCTGCCTCCCTAGATCAAGTTTCCAGCTTCACTGCCATCATTGGTAGTTGAGCTTATTATGAACTACAGAATAAACCCCGCTGCTTTCTTAGATCTGTTATATTTATGGTAATTGTAGCAATTTGCCTTGTGTTTGTGGACTACTTCCACACTTTGAAGCGTATGGTAAACTCCAAATAAGTTTCACCTCCTACTTCTCTCCTGCCTTTAAAGCGCACTGCCTTTAACCAGCTCCTCTCACAGTTTCGGTGCTACTACCAATAATAATAATGACAATAATAACAACAGCAAGAAGAATAACTGCCACTTATTGAGTATCTAGTAAGTACCAGGCATGATACTATTAGTGGGTTATGTTTGGTGGGCTATAGCCATCATTAAAAAAAATAAAATGGAATAGAATAAAGTAGATCAGAAATGAATGGAAAGGAATTGTCCAGAAAATAAGTATTCAGGATGCATACAATTTGTAAGAATAAATGTTCATGTGCAAATTTTTCTCTCCATTATATTGTGTCTGTGTGTGCATGTGAGTACTGATTTGCAATATTTTAAAACATACATTTTTAATGTGGGTCGTGATGAAAAAAATAACTTACTGAAAGTCGCATGGTTAGTAACAGAGCCAGCTTTGAATCCAGACATGTGGCTCGCCACTGACTGTCTCAAGCATATGGCATGTATAGATAAGGAAATGAAGTTCAGAGAAGTTAAGTAATATAAGAAAAATGATAACGCCTCCCATATAGAATGGTAAAGATTAAATCAGATAATACAACTGACTGGTATATACTAGAGCAAAATAAAAGTTAGCTAACATTAAGCCATTTTGGAAGCAATTTTTTCATGTAACATTATATTATGAACAGATTTCCATTTCTTTAAATACTCTTTTACAACAACATTGTAGATGTCTGCACTGCATTCCTTTGTTTGTATCTGTAATGATGTCTTTGCTTTCCCAGTCTTATATCTTCAGACATTTAGGTTGTTTCCGTGTTCTTGCTATTTATAACAGCTGTTAATAGCTTAAAGCACAATTTCAACATATAAATATTTCCTTAGGACAAATCTTGAGAGGAGGAATGGCTAAGTCAAAGGGCATACACATTGCAAACTTCAGAAAGTTTAAACCAATTTGCACTTTCTCCTAGCAAATTGCTCTAATCTGGCATCAGTAAAAATGGGGTGTTATTTTCAGGAGCTTTCTAGTAACTTAAAAACCCATTTGTGGGACACGTTACTGCTGCCATGGTAACACCAGCCAAGCTGGTTTTGTGCAGAGCTCATCAAAGCATCCCCATGCCTGTCTCCAGCTGCCATCCCCCTCGTGTCATACAGCCTTATGTCTCTCCTCAGAGTACTCTGTTTCTTCACATTCATAATGATTCCCGGGGCGTCTGGGTGGCTCAGTGGGTTAAACCCTCTGCCTTCGGCTCGGGTCGTGATCCCAGGGTCCTGGGATCAAGCCCCGTGTCTGGCTCTCTGCCCAGCAGGGAGCCTGCTTCCTACTCTCTCTCTCTCTCTCTCTCTGCCTGCCTCTCTGCCTACTTATGATCTCTGTCTAATAAATAAATTAAATCTTTTTTAAAAAATTAAAAATATAAAAAATAAATAATATAAAATATATAATAATATAATATATAAATATATTTATATATTTTATATATATATATAAATATATATATATATATTTCCCTTCCTGACCATCACTGGGTACACTCACCTGGACCTCAACCTGTCTCCTGAATGCACAGGAACTGAGCAGGATCCTATTTTATTTCCCAAACATAATCATACTTGGGTACAACAATATTGGTTGCATAATTACTTCGGTAAAGTCTTATAACTATTACTTGTAAATAACAAAAAATAATACTCTTGCCCATCCCTGTTCCTTTTTTTAAAGATTTTATTTATTTATTTGAGAGAGAGAGAAAGAGCATGAGAAGGGGGAGGGTCACAGGGAGAAGCAGACTCCCTGCAGGACTTGATCCTGGGACCCCAGAATCATGACCTGAGCCGAAGGCAGTCACTTAACCAACTGAGCCACCCAGGTATGCCCTATTCTTCTTTCAAAAGCATCCTACTTCTTTCCCACTTGTTTCTTTTAAGGTACACCTCCCCAACTCTGTGTCCTAGTGAGGGCTTTTAGCACAGTAACTCATCCTTCCTGTCGGCAGGGGTGGAAACAAGATCCAATCTGGACCTGGATAATAGTAGTTTTGTTTTCTGGATAGTAGGTCCCAGGGGCAGACACAGGACACAAAGAGGGCCGATGACAGCCTCTCTCAAAGACTACTATACAAAGTTGAAGAGAAGGTACTTCTCTCACTGTGGTTACAAAATTATGATTGGGTATGCATGGTGCTGCTGGCAGCCATCTTCCCAAGTGGCACAGAGGAATCTGTTGGGTCCAGAAGAAAAAGAGATCAGCACACTAAGAGACCAAGAGACCTGAGCCCCTGCATCCAGCAGGGCCTAAGGTCAGGGGCCTTCTGGGTTTAAAAGAAAAATGTTTTGGCTAAGGCATGTTTGATTAATTTTTGTTTGCTTGTTTGCTTGTTTGTTTTTGCTTCTAGTAATCAAGAGTCTTGACTGACATAGTTGTAAAATGAGTGGCGTTAACCTGTATCTTGAGTTCAGAGAAAAGAGGCATACAGCAATGAAATATGGTAATTGTAGACATTAGGTGGAGTAATAAAAGTATATAAATAAGAAGAGTTACAAGAGAATGGTCAATGCAAAATACCTCAAAGACAGTTATTTATAAAGGTAACAACATAATGACTTTAAATAGAAGAGTGTAGAGTGAGGAGACTGGTTATGGTCTCCAATTTAGCTCTACACAGCTACATGTCCTGACCAAATCACATCCATCAGGGTTTAATTTTCTTGTCTGGAAATACGTGGACGGAACTGGTTGAGCTCTAAGCTCTTCCACTGTAAAATCTGTAAACCTCGTCCTGGAAAGTCACTGTCGTTTGGTCCCTGCGTCTAGGAGATGCTGTGTGCTGATTGGCCCCGGCCTGGGTTACTGACTATTGATGTGGGCAAGGAGGATGCTATATGCTGGAGGGGGACAGTGGGGACTGGCCCACGCAAGCCACCTGTTTTTTACGCATTAGGGGAGGGGCAAGGTAGGTATTGAGGATACGATCACTATGATCATGCAGTGCCTTTAAGAGGCATCTCTGTTGCATCCCCGAATAAACCACTGTGATGGACAATGAAGCTGTTGAGGATTTCATGAAATTATTCTGGGCTGTGAGTGAGTAAACTTCAATTTACCACCACCCTCTCTGAATGTCTGGCCTCCTCTGGAACAACTCTTAGGGCAAAGGTTACAAACTGGTAGGCCACAGATGGGTTTTGTTAGGACCACACAATATCTGTCCACATAGTATTTTTAAAATTTAGAATTAATTGCCAACATTTTTAAAAAATTGGGAGATTTGCATAAGAAATCTGGATTTCTGGCTTCTCTTGAATCAGAAGCTCTCTTTGGCAGTGCTGAGCCCACATTCCCACATGGCAACAATAGACCAGGGCTGAGTAGCAGCTGTTCCTTTTAGACAAGGCAAGCATTTTCCAGGTTTCCACAGATTGCTGTGGACTATTTTGTACAGGTAGGTTACTTTTGGCCTCTGTAGACTTGTTAATCTGTTATCATTGTGTCAAAGCCTGGTAATGAAATTGCCCACCCACTATGCTGGTGCTCTCAATATGGTAATAATCGAGCTTACCCTGGTACTGACCCTGGACTCCATATGGCAAAACTGCTCTAAATTGTGGCTGAGAAATAACTAGTTCGTCAAGAACAAATTCCCAGAATCTCCATCTGCAGAGTCAACCGAATACCCAGTCTAGCACAGAAAAATGGAAAATTCCACCTTCCCCTCTATTATGATATTTAACATGACAAACTTTTTTTTAATTGGCAAATTCTAATCTGAGACTCTCTAAGTATGAGTAGAAAAAAAATCAATAATCAAATAAAGAGACCAAAAGTTCAAAGGAAATGGATTATTCTGAAGAATCATAACAAATATTCATTAGGAAGTAAATTTACTCTAAGAATCCAAAATTTAAAAGAAAATCTAATTCATAATCTCTGTAAGGGTCAAAGAGACATTGTCTCTCTAAGTACATTATGAAATAAGGAAAAGTTTTAACAGATAGAAAATCATTTTCTGTATTGTTTTTAAAGGCAGGTTTATTAAGGTACAATTTACACAGTAAAATTCAGCTTTTTAAAATGTACAGTCTTTATGAATTTTGACAGCTACATAAGGACCACAATCAAGTTATTGGAAATTTACATCACCCCAAACAGTTCCTTCCAGCAACTGGGTATTCTATTTCCTCCCCCCACACTGATGCCTCTAGCAACAACTGATCTTTCTTCTGTCTTTATAGGTTTGCCTGTTCAACAGTGTAAAGCCTTTTTGTTTTTGGCTTCTTTCACTGAATATAATGATTTTGAGATTCATCCATGTTGTTACATGTAAAAGTAGTTTGTTCTACCTCATTGTGTGAATGCACTACAATTTGTTTATTCATTCATTGGTTGATGGAAATTTGGATTGTTTCCAGTTTGTAGCTATTATGAGTAAAGGTATTATAAATGTTCATATAAAGGTCTTTGCAGGAACATATGTTTTCATTCCTCTTCATTAAATACTTAGGAGTGATATAGCTAGGTCATACAGCAAGTGTGTACTTAACTGTATGAGAAACTGCCAAACTGATTTCCATCAGCAATTTATGAGGGTTTCAGTTGCTTGCAACCTTGTCAGCACTTGGTATTGTCATTCTTTTTAATTTTAGCCATCCCAGTAAGTGTGTAGTAGTAGCTTGCCATGGTTTAAACTTGCATTTCCCTAATAGCTAATGGTGTAGAACATCTTTTTATGTGTATTTGCCAACTGTACATTTTTTTTCTGGTTAAGCGTCTGTTCATATCTTTTGCTCATGTTTTTACTGAGTGTCTTTACACATTAGTAATTTATATATGCTAGATACAAGTCCTTTATCAGACATGTGTTTTGCAAATATGTACGGATGCAATCTGATGGCAGAAAAAGCTTCTATATATTCAAAAACAGGCATCCAATTTTAAAATACTGTGTCAGTAATGAAAAAAATCTATTAGATATTGCAAAAAACATAGTGATTTAGAAGGTTAAGAAACTCTCATTTTTACTATGAAAAATTTCAAGCGAGAAAAAAAAATAATAGTATTTATTCTCATGTATCATCATCCAACTTTAGTAATTGTTGACATTTTTTGCTAATCTTGTCATCTCTTACATATACTTTTTTTGGCTAACATACGTTAAAGCTTATTTTAAGTAATATCAATGATAAGATATTGATGCTAATAAACAACTAGCATGCCAATTTTTTTTTTTTTTAATTTAAGGCCATCATTAGATAAGTATTTATTGATTATCTGCTATGTGCCAGGTTTCTAGGCAAATATACTATGACAAAAATTGGATATGTTCTTCTAATCTACATTAATGAGTGTCTATGTGTCAAACAACATAGCATAAAATACAAGGGGCGCCTGGGTGGTTCAGTCGGTTAAACATGTGACTCTAGATTTTGGCTCAGGTCTCCATCTTGGATTCCTAGGATTGATACCCGTGTTTGGCCCCCTACTTAGCAAGGAGTGTGCTTCTCTCCCTCTCAGAGCCTCTGCCCCTGTCTCCCTCCTCACTTGTGTGCACAGGCAGTCTCTCTGTCAAATAAATAAGTAAATCTTTAAAAAATATATATACAAAATAAAATCTATAAGAAATCGGAGTAACAAACTGAAAAATTAGAGACATTAATCTCTCAGTTTTGTACAGACCAAGTTAACAAATATACATTATATAATTTTAAGGCTTAATTAGTATGTGTATTGAACTTTTTAACATATAGACATATATTCTTTTCATAAACCCATGGAGCATTTACAAAATGTTGTAAAGCAAACCTTAATAAATCTCATATGGTATAACTAGTAAAGGCACATTTTTATTGCAATGCGATAAGTCAATATTTGTACAGCAGGAAAACATAAATAATAAATAAAATCCACCTATTACCTAAAAATAGAATGTATGTGACTACTGAGTCACAGAAAATGAAAGCATCAATAACATTCTAATTAGAAAACAGCAGTAACATGTAGACATGACAACCCCAAATTTAAAGAGAATCCCATACATCTGCACTCAGAACAAAACAGGTATCTTTAAAATGCTTTTATTGTTCAGTAAGAATTAATGACACCATGTGAGCTCGTTAGGGATTGATTACCTCATCTCAAGATTTATCCTTTCTGACTGCACTGTGAAAATGGACCTGAGCCCTTTAAATATCCTTTGCTAGCTGGCATTGCAACTCTATTGCTGGAGAACTGGATAGACATTGCAGAAAGAAAGGATTTGCTTCCTGCTTCTGATGTCCTTGTTATTAGGCAGGCTCCTATGGTGTATAGTGGGTGGTTTTCTTAGCGCCAGATTCCTGCAGCACCTACAGCTTCTTGAGCTCTCAGCTTCTGTGGTGCCTGGGGGCCAACAGCACCTAGGTCCGACTTAGTATTGTAACAACAACAGCAGCCAGAGGTCAGCAGCTCCCTGCTCCATCCCTTATCCCTCATGCACTCTTCCTTCTAAGTTTTGTGCCTACAGGACTTTCTGTCTCCTGCAGGGTTGTTAGCTTCTCCAGCACTAGGTTCCTGCATTACTCTCAGCTTCTCCAATGCTCAGCTCCTGCAATGTACAATTGACATCGGCACCCCATTGCCAGATGCTTGCCCTAGCACCTCCCTTGGGTAGTTTTGTAGCAAGGTGCCTCCAGTAAGGCACCTCCTTATGAAAAGATTTTTCTGACACACTAGAGGGCAGATTTCCAGCAAGATTCACCAACACAGTAAGGCAATGACTTCTCTGCCCTCCAGGGAGCCAGTGTAGCACCCTTTCCAAGCAGATCTGGATCTCAGCACCACCACCACTCTGGCTGTCAGTGTTCCAGAAGAAAACATGAGTAATCATGTTTTAGGTTTTTTATAATCATAGAATGGGACAGGCCTTTCCAAGTTTGACATAAAAGAAAATACTGAAACATTTTTAGATTTTTTTATAGCAAGGGACACAGAGTCAAAAGACAACAAACTGGCAGAACATATAATCAGCAAAGGGCTGTTTTTCTAGATAGGCCAGGAGCTCAGATTCAATAAGGAAAGGATCAACCACCCAACATAAAAATCATGAAATATGTATGTATGTGTATATATACACATACACATTAGAGTTTAAGCCAGGAAATCTTTTTTTGCTTATTCAAATTCTATTTATCATGCCCTCAAGAAAGCTCTCCAGTCTTCCAAAAGAAGGTCCCTCCCTATTCTCAATATTAACCCATCCCATTCATCTGGAAATACTAAGAACTTCTTTGAACAAATAATATATGCATACAAACCAGTTAACATTACACAAAGTGAAACCAACATTTTCTTAAAGTGAGGTCAAAGGGTTACGTACATCAGAATCACCTGGACATTTTATAAACCACAATTCCATGGGTCCTGCTGCAGACGGCAGAATAAGAATCTCCAGAGAGCCCAAGTGGCCGAGGCAGATGCTGATCTTGGATATGTTGAAAATTCTCAGGTGACTCCTACATTGACTTGGCTTTGAGAACCTTGCCCCTGTGAATCAATAGTAAAATATCCACCTTTGTTTTGTAGAATTCAGAGTATTTTCCATTAAGTACTTTTTAATTATACACCCAATCCTGGTGACTGTCAGACATTAACCCCACTTAAAAATAAGGAAAAAAAAAAAAAAGAAATAAAATTCAGGGAGATGGAGGGACTTGCTTCAAGACTCACCTAGAAAATGGTGGAGCTCTGATTTGATTATCTTTTCACAAGGGCAAACTCCAGCTCCACCCCACTTACATAAACCCCCTAAAATTCACGTTTCTTCATGTTTATACAGCAAACTCGCGGTGGTTCAAAACAAGTTGATAATCACAGGCAGAAATAGCAGAAGCAGAGATGAAAGCACCTGGGAAACTCATGGCTCTATGATGTGGGAACTGAGGGCCAGTAAGGTGCATAATCAGAAGGCAGGGCCAGGAACACACCACTAAACAGGAGACAGCAATAGGAGTTAGAGGCACTTTGAGAAGACGATAGCCAACTTATAAAGAAAGGATGCTCAGGGATGCCTGGGTGGCTCAGTGGGTTAAGCCTCTGCCTTCTGCCCAGGTCATGATCTCAGGGTCCTGGGATCAAGCCCTGCATCTGGCTCTCTGCTCAGCGAGGAGCCCACTTCCCCCTCTCTCTGCCTGCCTCTCTGCATACTTGTGATCTCTGTCTGTCAAATAAATAAACAAAATCTAAAAAAAAAAAAAAAAGAAGAAGAAGAAGAAGAAGAAAAAGAAAGAAAGAAAGGGAGCTCAACCTGAGTTGAGCTCAAGTTCAGATGAGGTTCAAGAACAGCTGGGCAGAAGACACTCAGCAGCAGAAGCGATAGCAGTCCTAAGATCAGCAACAAGGACCCCAGGCTAGAGGCTAGGAGCCAGTCATGTCACCCAGAACCTCTGCATTGATGGATTCCTTAGTCTGAGGGACCACAGGTTTCTGCACCTCCTTTCTAGATGCTCTAGATGCTTGAGATGCCTGAGAATCTCCCCGCCCATAGCAGAACCAGCCCTCTTGATCCACAGCTGGGCCTGGGAGCACCGGTACACAGACCCCAGTAGAGGTTCTGGTAACCTCAGCCCAAGACTTGCTTTCTGATCTCTGATACCTACTTTATGGCATTGTCTGAATGTTTCCCTGGCTTCGCAGTCTACGTTTCACCCACAAACCCCTTTAGTGACTCTATATGTCCTTCTTCCCGCAACCCCTGTGACCCTGCAGACCTCCAGTGAAGCAGGCTGTCTAGGTGGGAATATCCCAGTGCTGGGACAGTTCTGAATTGCTAGAAGAGTCCATCCACTGAAATGAGCTGAGGATCCCCTAAGGAAATCCTAACAAAACTCTATGGCAGCTATCTGTTGGTGGGTTTTATTCTGAAGATGCTGTTTTTTCATTTTCATCACTGTAGAATTCTGTAGTGGGGCTATATGACATTTTTAAATCCATTCCTGTGTTGGTAGATAACTGGGTATTTTCCAGGTTGGGCATGTTACAAATACTGCTGCTATGTTAATGCATTTCTCTTCGATACTGAGGAGTGGAATTGCTATGTATCGTAGCTTTAAAAGATAATGCGAAGGAGGGATCTTTACTGGATTAACCAGTTTTCTCACTCACAGACAATATATGAGAGTTCTTGTTGCTCAGGATCCTTACCGACATTTGGTACTGTGACACCTCAACATTTTTTCCAATTTCTATGTAGTTTTCTTTTTAAAAATAATTAATTAATTAATTAATTGGACAGACAGAGATCACAAGTAGGCAGAGAGGCAGGCAGAGAGGGAGAGAGGAAGAAGCAGGATCCCCACAGAGCAGAGAGCCCGATGCAGGGCTGGATCCCAGGACCCTGAGATCATGACCCCAGCCGAAGGCAGAGGCTTTAACCCACTGAGCCACCCAGGCGCCCCTGCGTAGTTTTCATTTTCATTTCTCTCGTGACTAAATGAGAGAGTGCTTTTCATAGGATTTTGATCATTAGGAGTTACCCTTATATAAAGTGTGTTCAGTGGCACCTGGGTGGCTCAGTCATTAAGCATCTGCCTTCAGCTCAGATCATGGTCCCAGAGTCCTAGGAACAAGCCCTGAATCCGGCTTCCTGCTCAGTGGGGAATTTGCTTTTCTCTCTCCCACTCCTCCTGCTTGAATTGCCTCTCTTGATGTCTCTTTCTGTCAAATAAATAAATAAAATCTTTAAAAAAATAAATAAAATGTGTGTTAAGTATTTTGCCAGATTTTCTAATTGATTGGCCTGAGTTCTTTACATACTATAGATACTAGTCTTTTGCCAGTTATGCAAGTCACAGATATCTTCTTGCATTCTATTGTGTTCTTTTCACTCTTTATGGTACCATTTAACTAATTATTTTATAAAAACGTATTTATAATGAAACTTTTACTCTTTAAGAAATAAACGTTTTTTTCTTTTAAGAGACTGAAGTAAGCGATTATTGGGAGGAAAGAGATTAAAGAAGATTATACATCCTGTATTGTGTTTTTCTGTAATGTTTGAATTTTTCTAGTGGTCATGTACACCTTTGTTCAATTGAGCACATAAAATGTGCCAAGAACTAATTTAGGTCCTAGAAATCCATTACTGAACAAAAGAGACAAAGATCCTTGACCTAATGGAATTTACAAGATAAATTTACAGGGTAAATTTTTTATTTTAAAAAATATAAACCCTTTATTTAGTTTCTCTCAGACTTTCATTTTGAGCTTTTAAATGCCTATACATAAAAGCATGACACAGAACTCAGAGTAAACATTTAAAAATATAAGCAAAACCTTTTGGGGTTGCCATTGATTTGCCATTGATTTGCCATTGATTTCAGCAGCTAATTTTCCAGAAATCATGCTGGAATGTCAGAAACCAGTCCTCTCTAATAGATACAAATTGTGCAACATAATATAAAGAAATTTATTTTCAAACACCTTATTGTAATGAGCCATTTTATTTTATTATTTTTTTTTAGAGGGAGAGGGAAAGAGAGAATCTCAGACAGTTTTCATGCTGGGCCCCAGTATGGAGCCTGATGCAGGGCTTAATCTCAGGACCCTGAGATCGGTTGTCAGCTGAAATCAAGAGTCAGATACTTAACTGACTGACACCCAGGGGCCCATAATGAAACATTTTAAATCAGAGATACAAGTAATTTAAATGTAATTTAGATTCTGGACTGAATTTGTCATAGTCATTTAAATTTTTATTTAATTATTTTTATTTTTATTTTATTATTTATTTAAATATAATAACTAGTAATACATAGCAAAATAAATCAATGAGTACATAAGATATGTGAGCAAATACACCTTACTGCATTCCCAACCCACCCACTCCAAACCTCTTCAACACTCCCTCTGCCCTGTACCCCTGCATTCCCTCCTCTTCCATAGTAAGCAGCCTCTTGTTTGTCCTTCTGGAGATGTTCAGTTGTGTGCAAACACATAGAGATTACCTATGCATTCTGTGTTTTGTACTTCTGGGGTAGGTTGGTTCCGAGCAGCAGATTTCGGGGGTGGGTATGAAGAGCAATGATCCAGATTGAAGACAATGTAACAGAACTGGGCCAGGTGAAGTTGGAAGGCAGGGTTAGGACTAAACCTCTGCAGTCCCAGGCTGGCTCTCCATGCTATTGCAAGTGGCCTGAAATTGAATACTGCCTGGAGGTAGAAGTGTCCACTGTGGGATCCCCAGGTTGCACCCCTCCCACCTCAGCCCAAGCTTTAGAGTGCATTTTTACTTAGAAGGCTTTACTTCCTCTCCTTCCTCCTCTAAGAAACAAAATGAATGCGAACTGGTGTGGCCAGAGGGGACGGGGTGGGTGAAATAGATAAAGGGGATTAAGAGGTACAAACTTCTCATTATAAAATAAATAAATCACAGAGATGAAAAGTACAGCATAAGGAATACAGTCAATAATACTGTAATAACATTCCATGGTGACAGAGGATAACTACACTTAACATGGGAAGGATTTCATTGTGTCTATGCTGGTTGAATCACTATGTTGCACACTTGAAACTAATGTAATATTGTATGCCAACTATACTTCAATTAAAATATAAAATAACATCAGGCGCCTAGGTGGCTCAGTCTGCCTTTGGCTCAGGTCATGATCCCAGGGTCTTCCCAGGGTCTTGGGATCAAACCGAGCCCAGCATCGGGCTCCCTGCTTGGTGGGAAGCCTGCTATTCCCTCTCCCACGCCCCCTGCTTGTGTTTCCTCTCGCTGTCTCACTCTCTGTCAAATAAATAAATAAATCTTTAAAAAATTAAAAAAAAAAATACATGCTGATAGGCCACTTCTGTCTCCTCCCAGATTTCTAGACAGTTCCCTCTCCTCATCACACAGCAGTACACTCTGTTGTACATACATGTCTGTTCCTGCACTACCAACCCCTTCTTTTATCTGTCCTCCCCTCCTTTTCAGTTTTCCTGATGCAACCTTAGGATGATTCTCTTGTTCCTTTCTGTCAGGTTCTGCCCTGCCCACACCTGTGCTTTAGGCTTCTTTGGAGGCCCACTAGTCAGTGACCTGGATAAGAGGTTTTAGATCCAGAAAGTTGGCAGCCTTGAGGATCAAGTCACTATATCTGATGTATATTTTATAGATACTTCTCGGCTTTGCACTACAAGTCTCCCCCAAATTGGGTTACCAGATTTAACAAATAAATATACAAGGATGCCCAGTTAAATTTGAACTTCAGATAATTAACAAATAATTTTTGAGTATCAGTCTGCTTGATGTGATCTTTAATTTGTATTTAATCCGCCAACCCTATTCCAAAACCCAGTTGAGCAGTTAAGTTAAACAGTCTTTCTAATCTGCATGTCTTTGCCCTGAAAACAAAGTTCTAATCCTCCCTTCAGTGACTGTGGCCTATGCACAGCAAAACACCCCACCAATTTTAAAATTGGGCATTTTGAGTAGTCTCCAGCCAGCGCAGGAAGCATTTCAAAGTGGTTGCTAGGTGGCAGATCTCAATTCTCGAAAGCATTTTTCAAATTCTATTAGTCCTGCTTGGTGAGAGGAGCTTGGTAATGAGCCCAAATGTATTTGGTTTACCATTTTTCTTCCAATTTAAAATCTATGGCAAGACCGAGTTTAAATAACACTTCTAAAAAGCTTGGCCTTTTGAACCAAATGCCAGAATGTCTAGGTAAACACAGAATTCAGTAATCATGGGCTTAATTTATTTCAGCTATTTTTTCCTGCTGAATTTTTGAGATAGGTAAGACTGGATTTCTTCCAAACAAATCTGGGCAGAAGAAAACTTGAAAGTATCGGCTAGTTTTAAGTGTCCCCACATGATTCCTGATACAGTTTTACCTGAAAAATGGAGTGTACCCAACAGATTTTTTTTTTTTTAAATCTCAAGTTCTTTCGCAAACACCAAGTTCTTCACACAAAAGGAACACTGTGGCCCATGCAGATATCTCTTGTTCAAATTACTTAAAAAACTTTAAGAAATAAGAGTTGTGATTCTACATTCTGTTTTGATGATCTAGAGAACGAGCAGGGTCCAGGAAAGGACAGAAAAGGGAAACAGACACTGAGAATTTATCACCAAAGGAAATTAGTGAGTGATGATGGCACCTGTAATCCAATTTCCCCAAAAAGGAATAGAACTCTGCTTAGAGCACGTTCTCCATATTTCACCATTAAGATTGTACAAAAGAACAGATTCCAAATTACACATAATAGAATTCAACCATACCTACATCGTTGTTCAATAAAGTGTTCTCTTTTACTTCCCTGCCTATTCCAGACATTGAAGAATGGGAACAAAGCAAGGAATTACGGAAATTTAGAGCTAGAAAGAAACTTTTTTTTTTTTTTTTGTTATTGGTGCTCAGGTTTTGAAAAAAAAATGATTTAAATATTTATCAACAGAAAATTTGCTTACCAATTACATAATATTAGATGGAACCATATGAAGTCACTGGTATATGACTGCTTTTGACTTACAAAAATGACAATTCGGTTTGATTCTACCTAAGGCTATGCAGACATTAAGAAATACATGATAGTTCTAGAAGTACTGGAATGATATGGTATGGAATGATATCTAAGGTAAATTATAAGGCACAGAATGTTGTGTTCCAGCATATTTGTGTATGTGTGTCTACTGTATGTGGGGGTATATATATGCTTACATTTCACCATAAATCTGAAAATTTATAAAATACAACAAACCTTTCACAGCGGATACCTCTGGAAGGCCAAGTAGGAAACTTTTTTACTTTGTACAATTTTTACCCCATAAAAATATTCAAATTTTAAAGATGAAGTGGAAGGAAAAAGCCAAACCACCAAGGAAAGTACTGTATAAAGAAGGGAAGAGTCTGTTCAGGCCAGGCAGTGACCCCAGACTAGAACCCATTGAAAGTGGCTGCCCAATCGCTTATCTCGTTCCTACACTTCAAAGAACAAAACAAAAGCTGCTGGAGCCTCACCAGTTCTGAGAATCACTCTCCACACTGACCTTGTGGTTTACCTGGGATTTTAATCTCTCTAGTTCAATGAAGACCCTCACTGGAGGGTCAATATATTACGTCTGAATCGTTCTCATTGTAATCATGGATTAGCTGATTGGATGCTGTCTTCGAGGACTAGGAGCAGGAAAGCTCTTTCTTTCTGGAGCACGTCTTCCTACCATTTCCTTGGACCCTGTCAAGAAGAGTCCTCAGAGCCATTTTCACCAAGTTCTAAACTAGCCGAAACCTTTTTCTCATTATGATCTTTGTTTGTTTGTTTAACTCTAGAGTTAGAATAACAGAATTTTATTCTGATTAGCTGCTGTTCAAGATAAGGGGCAAGTTAATTAGGAGTTAGTTTTCATACAATTATCTGCCCAGGCCCCCCTACAATCCCCACTCCACCTCCATGTCACCCTTCCCCCCAACCGTCAGATGGACCACCTCCAAATCATTCTGTCTGTACCAGTGTTTTCCAAATTCTACTGAGGAGGAAGAGCAACTTCAATTTATACTTGAAGGAACTGGGAGCTTAGAGATTAAGTGACTTGTAAGAAAGTGGCAGGCACAAGCTGAGACCCAGCTTTCTGACTTCCAGTCAGGAGTCCCCAGTCTCGAAATAAAACTGCTTGTTTCTCCTTTTCCCTCACCTGATTGTCCTTTCTTCCCTTCCCTTTTACAGTCAAAATGCCCCGCACTTGCAGTTAAGGGCCTGTGGTCTTTCCTGATAGGCTGTTAGCGGACTCTGGCGGGGGGCTTTCTTCACTACTCTTTATCTATAGCCAGCCCAGGGCCTGGCATTAACCGGGAGCCAGATAAATGCTAGTTCATGACCAGGACTACCGATTTGACTTCCGTGGCTAAAACCCTCCCTTTCTAAGGCTTTTGTGTTTTCCCAACTAGACGGTGACGGCGTGCTGACCACACCGACTCCATCTTGGGCCCTCCTTCTTGTCCGTGAGTGCGCAATGACCTCCCTCGGGGCTCCGCGCTTCCCGCTCCGTGGGGATTCATGTGCCCTGATCAGAATGCAGGAAGGCTTGTTCAGATCTTCCCTAAAGGGGCCCACTAAAGGTACGGTTTTAGGTGAGTAGCAGACGTGATTGGTGCACAGAAGCCCCGGCTGTAGCTAACTGGTAGAGACCGGCCGGTGCACAGACGGTGCTCCTTGACATAACTATGCTTTGACCTCACCACCGCACCCTTCGCTCTGTAAAACCTGCGCATGAAAGTTTGGATGGGGGTGGAGAATGCGGGCATAGCGCCTTGGATTCCCCGTCTGTTTGGTCCTTCTATCAGTGAGTTACCCTGAGTACCCCGCACAGGGTAGGGAGAGGCTTGCTTCGTTTTTCCATCTCAAACTTGGTTTCTCTGGAGGATAATTTGCTGACCCTGCCCCACCTTCTCACAGCCCTCTTCCTCTGCCTCCTCTTTTTATGGACGTTGTCCTCAATTAATCAATCTGTCCATTACTGAAGAACTATAGGAGATAGAGAACCAGTCTGACATTGGGGTGCTTACATTTTGTGTGTGAAAATGTGGATATAAATGAATAATGGAGTCACAAACAGTATAAAAATGGAGTAATAGTTGAGAGCCAGATTGGAGCTAGTCCACTGGGACTTAGCCTCTCTGTGCTATAGTCGCCTCATGTATAAAATGGAGATAGTGGCAGTTTTTAATTCATAAGGTTAGTGTGAAGATTAAGTTATTTACATTTGAAGCCCTTCTGCAAGGACCTGGTATATCCTAAGTGCTCAAAAAATGTTTTTAAAAACACACAACGTAATATATGAGTCATCATTATAAGTGCTGTAGAAAGTCTCCTTTTAAGAACTTTTTATCCAGGGGTGCCTGGGCGGCTCAGTGGTTTAAGCCTCTGCCTTCCGCTGGGGTCCTGGGATCCAGCCCTGCATCGGGCTCTCTGCTCGGCGAGGAGCCTGGTTCCCTCTCTCTCTCTGCCTGCCTCTCTTCCTGCTTATGATCTCTCTCTCTGTCAGATAAATAAATAAAATCGCAAAAAACAAAAATAATCCCCTCTTTTTCCAGTGAGAACTCTTCAGTTCTCAAAACTTCCTCTTCACATATCCTTTCCAAACTTTCCTTTGTCATTTTGACTTTATCTTTTCATTGTACCAGCCAGTAAACTTGTCTTAAGGTCCAAGAAAGAGACAATTGAGGAGCCCCAGATAACAGCCAGCCCCAACCGGCAGGTATGTGAATGAGGCTGTCGGTGTCCTTCTGATCCAGCCCATCCCATGGCTGGTGGGAGAGCCCAGGGAAATCAGTAGAAAACCCAAGCACCAGCCCACAGGATGGTGAAAAGCCATAAAGAATAAGTTGTATTTTTTTTTAATGGAACTGGTTTCTTGTTTGTTTTAAATATTTTATTTATTTGAAAGAGAGATACACAGCAAGAGAGGGAACACAAGCAGGGCGAGTGGGAGAGGGAGAAGCAGGGTTCCTGCCGAGCGGGGAGCCAGATGTGGGGCTCCATCCCAGGACACTGGGATCATGACCCAAGCCAAAGGCAGATGCTGAATGATTGAGTCACCCAGTTGCCCTTAACAGTTGCTTTTTAAGGCACTAGGTGGTAAGGTGGTGTGTTTCACAACATCGTATAATAGAAATTTTGCTGTCCAGGGGTGACTGGGTGGCTCAGGTGGTCCAGAGGTAAATATGCTAACATTTTAAGTATGCCAAATCTGGATATGACGTCTATACACATAGGTATTTGCATTTTTAAAAACACAAAGTAGGACATTCTGTATGATGTGTTTAAAGGCTATTTTTCCCTACATATTTTGAATTTTTTAATGAATAATTCTATATCTGTACTAATCATTGTACATCATGATTTATTAATGAATTTCCTATCGATGAACACTTGGTGTGGTTCTAATTTTTTTGGCATAGTAAGAAATGTTTTGATGAACATCCTTGAGCATACTTCTTTGCACACCTTGAGGGTTATCTTCTCAGGATTATATCCTACATAATGGAATTAATACATCAAACACTGGTCCGTTTACAGGATTTTGAGTATGTATCATCTGATTCCTTTCCAGAAAAGTTGTACCAATTTACATTCTTACTGTAAATGGGTCAGAACTTTCTCTTGCCTGCACTTTTACCAACAGTGGATTTTTAAAAAAAGATCTTTGTTGACCTAATGGATGAAGACCTATGATCTCATTATTATTTTAATTATATTTTTACTATTGAGACTGAAAATATATAGATATATAAAGATTTTATTTATTTATTTGAAAGAGACACAGCGAGAAAGGGAACACAAGCAGGGGGATTTAGAGAGGGAGAAGCATGATAGAGAAGGAGAAGCAGGCTTCAAGCTGAGCAGGGACCCCAATGCAGGGCTCTATCCCAGCACCCTGGGATCATGGCCTGAGCGGAAGGCAGATGCCAAACGACTGAACCACACAGGCACCCTGAGGCTGAATATATTTTCATGTATGGTGGGCATTTGTGTCTTCTCTAAAAGCTGCATTCTCACTCTGGTCATTTTTCTGTTGTTACCTTTTTCTTACTGATTTGTGAATGTTACGGTTATTAATACTTTGCCTATTCTCTGTGTGTGTGTATAGATAGATAGAGATAAATTAGAGAAAAATATTGAGATATATATCTCTAAGATTTCCCTCAGAGTTTATGGGGTTAGGTGGATTTCTTTTAAACCCACAAACAAATCTGTTTATTTTTATTTCTGAGACGAGTGTTGACAGATTTATTGTTGTTGTTGTTTTTTAAAGATTTTATTTATTTATTTGACAGAGAGAGATCATATGTAGGCAGAGAGGCAGGCAGAGAGAGAGGGGGAAGCAGGCTCCCTGTTGAGCAGAGAGCCTGATGTGGAGCTGGATCTCGGGACTCCGAGATCATGACCTGAGCTGAAGGCAGAGGCTTAACCCACTGAACCATCCAAGTGCTCCATCAAATTTATTGTTTTAAACAATTGTGAAGTTTACATCCTTTCAGAGAGTGTCAGATACCATCCAGGTAATACCCAGGTCCCTCAGTTTAGGACACCTACTATATTCTGTTCTCACCATATATAGCCACATGAATCTCTTGCTACTTCCAACTACAAACTCTCAGTTCTTGTGAATTTAGTTTCTGGTATGTGGTGCTTGTGGGCTCCGAAGTCTGAGTCTAACAGATCTGAGTCTGAGTTAGGATTCTGACTCACCCACTCACCAACAGTATAAGAGCTTTTTGAACCTCGACACTTCATATTTAAGGGGAGACAGGATTAATGAAAGTTTGAATTATATGTAATGAATGCAATGTTTGACGTACAGTTGGCACTAAATAAATGTTTTCCAGTCATCCCCCCCATGTTTTTGCTTATGCTGAGACATGTTTCTGGGGTATGCTTCTCTTGTCCTCCACCTCCCAATATTTTACCTATTCTTCTGACCTAGTTCTACCCAGACTTCTTTACAAAGGTGTACAGAGAACAGAGAGCCTACCATGCATCTTATTCAGGTTAGGTTCTTATAGTATCATTTCAATATTTTAGATCTTGTTACCTAACAAATGACACTTAAAAATAGCCTAATTATTATGCGAGTCATATCATTAGGGATTAATGCAAATTGGTTTAGTAAATAGAGCAATAATTGGTCTCTCAGCCTCTGGTATCTTATACCATTGAATATATTAATATCTTTGGGCAAAGGAGGGAAAGTGGTCAAAAGGGGCAAACCTGGGAGTTATAAGTAAATTCTTGGGATCTAAAGCATAGCATGATGATCATAGTAAATACTTTATTGTCTCTTTGAAAGTTGTAAAGAGCAAATTGAGAAAGTTCTCATCACACACATAAATTATAACTGAGGTAATGTCTGCTAACTAACTGGTAATCATTTTGAAATATATACATATATCAAATCATTATGCTGCACACCTTAAACTAGTACAATGTAGGTCAATAGAACTGGAAAAATTAATTTTTAAAAATTAAAAAAATACATATATACCATTGGAATATATAATTCCTCATTAACTCAATATATACATCTCTCCAGTTCTAAGAAGTGTTTATACATTTTAATGTATCTGAAACTAGGATATGTCTTACTTAAGAAAGAGACCTTGGCCCAATGGCAGTCATGATATTGTTGGCATTGGCTCTGTATTTGTGAAAATGGTCATAACTGTTCTGTCATCATTTCACTGAGTTTTATGCAATTTAATTCTATACACATCAAAGTCATATGATAAAAGATGCTACTGAAGGCAAAAGAAATCACCAAGTGTGTTAGATTAGGTAAAAAAAATTCTAAAGCAACAAGAGACTGATGTAAGCATCTAATGTATTATATAGGCCTATAGTTAAAGCATGGAATTTAATCTGTCAGAAACTTCTTTGTGGCCATTCACAGAGAAGCTGCAGAGTTTATGGTGGCATAGGATTCAGCTGAAAAAGAAAACTATGCTTTTGATCAAATAGGATAGCACCAGCATCAAACTTGCAGAATGATTGTCAGTGGCTAGGAAGCAAATTCCAGAGATCAGACTAGGGTATTTTAAGAAATACTGTCCTATCAATGATATTGTGCAGAAAAACAAACATATTGATTCTTTGTGTGAAAAGGGATTCAGAAGAGTTAGATTTAGTGTACAGAATTTTTAGAAATTCTTTACTCAATTTATTTTGCTTATATTTCCCTTTGCCCTGTATGCACATTACTGTAAAAAATCTATGTCTAAGTCTAAAAGCACTCTTTAAATAAGTAGAAAACAAAAGTCCTGTATGACAACATGTGTCATAGTTTAATTGGCAACTCTTTCTTGGTGGCACATACTATTGATGATGGCTTCAATTTGGATATGATAAAGTGAATGGAGTCTAAACTATGCCGTATGTCTGTGAATTTCCAGACTTCCCCTAGTGAAGGAAGGAGTTTGGTGTCTTGCTGTTCTTGTTTTGGTGGATATGATGTAGTTGCCTAGGAATGAGGTAGGAAGATCCTGTGATTTCCTTGACAGTCTTTTGCTACACTTGTTTGCAGACCCAACAGAGGTTGAAGAGATTATCACCATTTATAACGTTTTAACATAAGTCACAGATTGCATTCTGAATCAGGTAACACTTCATTTATCATTAGTTAAACATTTTTAAATTATACTTTCCCAGTATAAAAGTATTATGTTAGTATGGAAATCATTCTGTGTTAAAAAGTGGGTATGTATGAGTATGTAATTAGCTATATTTCTTCTTTAAATTTCTTAAAATTTTTTAAATTTAATTTTTTTAAACGATTTTATTTGACAGGAGAAAGCGAGAGAGGAAATAGAAGCAGGGAGAGTGGGAGAGGGAGAAGCAGTCTTCCTGCTGTGTAGGTAGCCTAATGCTGGGCTTGATTCCAAGACCCTGGGATCATGACCTCAGTCAAAGGCAGATGCTTACTGACGGAGCCACACAGGTACCCCTAAATTTCTTAAAATCTTTAAAAAAAATTCTTGGGGAGGGGGGCGCCTGGGTGGCTCAGTGGGTTAAAGCATCTGCCTTCAGCTCAGGTCATGATCCCAGGGTCCTGGGATCTCTGCTCAGCAGGGAGCCTGCTTCCCTTCTTCTCTCTCTACCTGCCTCTCTGCCTACTTGCGATCTCTGTCTGTCATAAATAAATAAAATCTTTTTTTTTTTAAAGATTTTATTTATTTATTTGACAGAGGTCGCAAGTAGGTAGAGAGGCAGGCAGAGAGAGAGAGAGAGAGGGAAGCAGGCTCCCCGCTGAGCAGAGAGCCCCATGCAGGACTCGATCCCAGGATCCTGAGATCATGACCCGAGCCAAAGGCAGAGGCTTTAACCCACTGAGCCACTCAGGTGCCCCAATAAATAAAATCTTAAAAAAAAATTCTTGGGGCGCCTGGGTGGCTCAGTGGGTTAAGCCTCTGCCTTCTGCTGGAGTCATGATCTCAGGGTCCTGGGATAGAGCCCCACATAGGGCTCTCTGCTTAGCAGGGAGCATGCTCCCCTCACCCCCTGCCTTTCTGCCTACTTGTGATCTCTGTCGAATAAATAAAATACTTCTAAAAAATTAAAAAAAATTCTTGATGCCATTTCTCCTTTACAGAAGTGTCTCTGATCAAAGTAAGTATACTTAACGTACAGCATTTGGTAATACAGAAAAGTATAAAACATAAAAATACTCATTCTTCATCTCACAATCCAGAGCTTGCCTCTTACTATTTTGACCATTACATTCAACGTATGTAGGGCAAAAATGAGTAGCTTAAGTTGCACACAGTGGATGTGCACTGTATCTCTGCTGAATGAATGCATGAATGCTGAATGAGAACTTGGAGAACAGCCCACAAGTCTTGCTGATAGAATTAATTACATAGATCTTACGGTCATTTGTCCTCTCAAGTTGGCCTTATTCTTCTCATATAACAGGAACTTGGCGAGGATACAACCAACTTTCTACTATTTGGCAATGGAGCACTCTGGAAAGATGGTCACTGTCCTTACTTCATTCCTCTCACAAATTCATTCAACAAATACTAAGTACCCACTGTGGGCCTGGAATACAGAGGGGCAATAAATCAACATGGCTTCTGCCCTCTTGATGCTTACCGTCCAAAGAAGACAAAACAGATAGTAAACATAAACACAAAAATAAATGTGTATATATATAAATTGTCATTAAATGTAGAAAAGAAAGAGAACAGGTGGCTGGGGGAATATAAACAGGGCTGTGACGGTTTGATTCAGTAGGGGTCAGGGAAATCTCTGATGGTGTAACACCTCAGAAGGTCAAGGAGAACAAAAGGGCAGGTTCTGGGGAGGTCGAAATTGAAGTAGCTGTGGCCTAAGAATAATGAAGAAAAAAATGTTGGGAGAAAAGACTGTTGCAGAGGTAGGCAGATCCTGCAAGGCCTTGTAAGTTATAGAGTTTGGGGGGGGGAAAAAAAAGAAAAAAAATATATATGTTTATAACTTAATTTACATTTATCTTTTACATGGTAAAATCCAGGATTCAAAACAAAATGTTCTGGGCATTTGTGTGATTCAGAGTCACGATCTCAAGGTCTGTGAGATTCAGCCCCAGAGGGGCTGGCGCTGGGGGTGGAGTTCCCTTAAGATTTTCTTTCTCTCCCTCCGCCTCTCCCCCTTTCTAAAAACAGCCATGACAAAAACAAAAACAAAAACAAAAAAACACAAAGCATAAAAGATCCAAGATCTTTTGAAAGAAAATTCCCGCTCCCACCAGTTTCCTAGGTACCCAGTCCCACCGTGCTCAGCCCCCCCCCCCCCCCCAGCTGCCTGCACACAAGCCTCTGGAAATACTCGAAGCACAAGCAAGGGCATCTATCAGTCTCTATTATAAAGTATTTTAAGCCGGGGAGTTAGGGGATCAGAGTTGTGTTTTAAGACCACCCCAGCGCTGAGAGGGCACTGACTCCCAGCGTTTAGAGCTACGCCTCCCATCTCACGCATTTCACAGACCCTCCACTCCCCGGACTACCCCCCCAACCCCCTCAGCACCACCCCCCGACCCTGCCCCCAGGGCTTTCTAAATTGCAGTTCGGCCTGGCTCCCACGCTCGTTCTCACGCTGTGCTCCTGGCAAGCACTTAGCGCGCCCACAGCTCCCGGCACGGAACCCTGAAGTTCCGCACCCAGCCCACGTGTGCGCCAGTGTTTCAAAGCGAGACGGCAGGAGACGGAAGGTACGCCAAGGCAGAAGGCAGGCTCCGATCCTCCGAGCTACTGCGACAGAGGCGGGTGGGAGGGTGGCTAAGGCTGGGGCGGGGCTAAGGCTGGGGCGGGGCTAAGGCTGGGGGCTGGACCAAGCTTGAGGGCGGAGCCGACGGCTCGGGTCGGCTGCTGTGCTCTCCGGAGCTCCCCGGCTGCTGCGACTCCGTCCGAGACCCGGGCCACCCAAGGGCCGGTGGACGCTCGCTGGCCCTGGGCTCTGTAAAGCCCCGAAGGTAAATCCGCCTAGGAGCCGGGCGGCTCGAGCGAGAGGGGGCCAACGACCGGGCTGGGCAGCTGGATGGCGGCGGAGGGGAGCGTCGCGCGGCGGCAAGTTTCTCCAAAAAGCTGAACTCGTCACAAAGTTTCCTGTGCATCAGCTTGCACCCTGCGTACTGGTGGCGGGCTTTTTCCGTGCGGGTGGTCTTTGGGCGCTGGAGGGACGCGGAGGTAATTGGATTATTCCGCCTGGTCACAGCTCAGATTTCTCTCACGGACTGCGCGTTGCGGAGGGCGCAGATTTTTGCCCTAGCAGAGGTGGGTAGTCCACACGCAGTTGGGTCGCGCACAGCAGTCGGGTGACCGCCAGGCTTGGAGCGCGTCTGCAAGGCGTGCCTACTTGTCCCGAGGCAAAGTTCCATGATTTCTTTCCTCTTTAGGCAACTGGGTGCTGTTCCTTCCCAGGCTGACCTCGAAGTCTCCGCTATGGACAGCGAGAGTGAAGTGGATTTTTCTAGCAACAGCTTAACCCCTTTGTGGCGGAGGCGGTCAACTCCTCAGCCTCCGTTGCTGGGCCGGAGCAAGCCGAGGCCCCAATCCTACCAGAGCCCCAGCGGGTTGCTGATCACGGATTTCCCCGTGGAGGACCGAGGGACGCTCCCCGCCATGCAGGCTCCCACCCAGGGACCCACCGCTTCGGAGGGCAGGACGGTCCAGGGGAACCCACAGCTTCTGTGTGCCCATAGGAGGGTGGTGACCAATGGGAGGACGATCTCACCGGAATATAGATCTGTCTCTCCTCGGCTGCGACGGCCCAACTCTCCCCAGGCTCCCAAAGCAGTGTCAGGGGTCTCCTCGAAATCCCCAGCGAATGGCACTGTGACCTCGCCCCTACCGCAGCCTGTGTGCCCCCAGCGGACTACCAAGTCGCCCCCCTGCTGTAGCTGGGAGGTAGACCTGACCGCATCGACGACGAGCCCCCTGCCTTCAACCGCTGCAAATGGGCTTTTCCCTGAAATCGACTCCCCAGGCGCTGGTTCGCGATCTGGCCAGGCAACTAATGACCCTGAGCCAGAACTCACGAAACTCTCTCCTGCGCCCCAGAAAAGTTCTTCGGAACACAAACTCCCCCTCCAAAGGCTGCCCTCCCAGGAGAACGAGCTTCCAGAGAATCCTTCAGTGGTTTTGAGCACCAACAGCCCCGCCGCCCTCAAAGTGGGGAAACAGCAAATCATTCCGAAGAGCCTGGCCTCGGAAATTAAACTAAGTAAGTCCAACAGTCAGAATGTGGAGCCCCACAGGAGACTCTTCAAGGTGCGCAGCATGGTGGAGGGCCTCGGAGCGTCTCTGGGCCCCTCAGAGGATGAGGGCGACGCGGAGAACGACGTAGACAGCCCAGGGTCTCTGCGGCGAGGCTTGCGATCCACATCCTATCGCAGGGCGGTGGTCAGTGGCTTTGATTTTGACAGTCCTACCACTTCAAAGAAGAAGAACAGAATGTCCCAGCCTGTTCTGAAAGTGGTGATGGAAGACAAGGAGAAGTTCTCCAGTCTGGGAAGGATAAAGGTAAGAGTGGGCAGGAGTTTCGCTGGCGAAGCCAGGCGTTCACCAAGCCAAAAGCAAAGGTGTTGGGGGTGGGGAGGAGGGGCATGGAGGAAACCAGAAGTTATTGTTCTCTTTCAATTCTCTTGTTGATCAGACCGGTGCACGTCTGTCTCTTGGCCATGCTGTTTCTGGCAGTCACAGCCAGGTTAATGCAACTTTGTGGGAGGAAGTAAAACTCTTATCAGGGTTTTACCTTTTTAATCTCAGTCAAAATGTGGAGGCCTACCTAATGTGAAAAAGAAATACAGCGAATTAGGTATGGGCTGAATCCTGAACACTTTTAATACAGGAAACTGAACAGAGGGTGGAGAGCAGGCATGGTACTCTTGACTCTAGGTCAACTGTCTGGAGTTGGTCTAGAGGTGTCAGTTAGGGGTTGCTGATTCATCACCCGGTGATACAGGAAACTCCTCATTTCTTTTGAGCATGTTGATTATTTTAGTTACTTGAAGTAATTGATTTATGTTAATTAATTAGAATGACTTTTTGAGTGGTGATAACCTACTAAATACCATTCAGGTAAAATGTGAATTTAAAAAATGATTGTCAGAATTACAGAAGATACAAATAGTTTGTCATCTTTGTTGTTGCTTCTTTCTGTCACCACGGTCTGTGGTTGTGTTTTATTCCCATGTTGTACCCATTTATTCTTGAACTTGAGTGCATCTAACTAGTTAGTAGCTCAGAACTTAAGGTTCCAGTGAACTGTGTGTATTGCTCCCTGATAAAGGCCTGGGAGTTGCATGTGTTAAAATATTGCCAAACATGACCTAAAGAGATAGAGGAAAACCAAAGAAGGATATTTTGGAGTGTGCATCTGCTGCTTTCTCTAGGAACAAGGCAGATCTCAGCAGAAATTCCTTTGGGCAGCCACAACTTTTCTTGATTAATAAGAGAACTGGAACCAGTTATATGAAGGTCAATATGTAATATACTAGGAAGGCTATTTTATTTTTTATGTCATGGCCTTAAAGAAATTACATAACACTTTAGGTGTCCCCCCGCCCCAACAAGTATAGCAAAGTTCAATTTAACAGTGATGGTGTATTTTGAGTAGTGAAATGAGCTGAACTACTGGTCACCTCAGGGTTCTCAAGCTCTTTTGCTGGGGGTGGGGGACATTGTACATTTCATTTCACCATTTTATTGGATTATGATAATCAGATAAGTGAACTACTTGAGGGATCATCTGCTATCTGCTTTTGGAAATCTAATGAATGTAACAACAAGAAGTAATACTTTTTCTTAAAATAGCTGTATTTTCTATTTGGCTCATTCATACATCATTTGCTTTGCTTTTTCCTTTTTTGCTTTTCTTGTTTCTTAGAAAAAAATGCTGAAAGGACAAGGAACATTTGATGGGGAAGGTAAGCATTTGATTTTCCAGACTTTTATTGCTGTTTCAATGTGGAATATCAATTATAAGTTGAAATCCAGCTGCAGTAACAAAAACACTTAAGATGAGAAAAATGTCCAACTTCTTCCCAAATTATACAGTACAAAACTCTGCACTGAGCTAAATTTTCATCCAGTAATACCAGCAGTGAATGGAATTAATAACATTTTTTGTAAGTTGATGACTTTGTCAGCCAATGTCCTGGATTTTTACTTCTTATCTACTCTGCCTCACCTCCCTCGAAAAAATGGAGACAGAGTAAGAGCTAGTCCAGCTTTTTAGTTAAAAATCCTGAGTTTGGGGTACCTGGGTGGCTCAGTTGGTTAAGTGACTGCCTTCAGCTCAAGGCATGATCCTGGAGTCCTGGGATTGAGTCCTGCATTGGAGTCCCGGCTCCATGCGGAGTCTGCGTCTCTCTCTGACCTTCTCCCTTTTCATGTTCTCTCTCACTCTCTCAAATAAATAAATAATATCTTAAAAAAAAAAATCCTGAGTTTGGCATTTAGATCTTAAGTCTTACTTCCTTTGACTTAATATTCTTTTCCCCATATTTCCACATTTTAGTGTTACTTCTGACTTCCTGTTTGCTTATCAAGTTTCAATTTTGGGGAATTCTAACTCTCCTGGCTGCTAGAAATATATTCCTAACAATCTGTAATCCGTATAGAAAAGCTGCTTCGGCCAGGTGTTCAAACCCTAATCAGATTAGCAGACTTTGGTAAACAGATGGGTCAAGTGTCCACCAACTGGAAGGGCAAAAGTGAGTGAGGAGCCCCACCTGCAGCCTTGCAGGTCTGGGGAGCATGGTGAAGGTGAAGGTAGTTCCTTGCTGTCGTATTTTGAAATGTTAAGATTTTTTCTAACGTTTGAAGAGTCATGAAGAAGAGTATACCTCTCTGTAAGTAAATCTAATGTAAAAATCACACAGAGTTATAAAATACATAATCTTAGGTGATTATAAACTATTTCCCTATACATTTCTTATAAAAATCAGCTCCTTTGGAGGATTGCAACAGGACCAGTTAAAAAAAAAAAAAGTTTTCATTGCACGAATCTTAGGAAACTGCTCTGTATGGAGAAGAAACCCAGATACAGTATTTTAGTTGGTTTGGACAAATTAATCTCCCTGGTTTTATAGTTGAGGAAACTGGGAGCTCAGGGAGGTTTAGTGCCTTGCCCACTGTCACACTGGGGTAGTAGGACAGATAACTGGTTCTTAGTCCATTTGGCTTCCTCTTGTACCTCTTTGTGACCATCAAGTGAACAGAGTGTCTGCCTAATACGTATTTAGAGATGTTTTGCATCTTCTTGAATTTGACATTAATTTTGGGACCTATGTCTTAAAGGGTTAGAAATTGTGGCGCTTTTTTTTTTTTTTTTAAAGATTTTATTTACTTATTTGACAAACAGATCACAAGTAGGCAGAGAGGCAGGCAGAGAGAAAGGGGGAAGCAGGCTCCCTGCTGAGCAGAGAGCCTGATGTGGGGCTCCATCCCAGGACCCTGAGATCACTACCTGAGCCGAAGGCAGAGGCTTTAACCCACTGAGCCACCGAGGCGCCCCACGCTTTTTTTTTTTTTTTTTAAGTCAGAGGACACAACTTTTTTATAGTTCTATGTTGTTTTCCTTTTTTTTTTTTTAAAAAAAAATTATTTATTTATTTATTTGACAGAGAGACATCACAAGTAGGCAGAGAGGCAGGCAGAGAGAGAGAGAGGAGGAAGCAGGCTCCCTGCTGAGCAGAGAGCCCGATGCGGGACTCGATTCCAGGACCCTGAGATCATGACCTGAGCCGAAGGCAGCGACTTAACCCACTGAGCCACCCAGGCGCCCCTGTTGTTTTCCTTTTATATGGAGCTTTTCTATGCGTTCACTTGTGTCTTCTCAAATATGATGACCTGGAAATTGCTCTTACATACATGTACATGAGGAATACAGAATTCTTACCGATAATGACTAACAAGACTGTAAGTCAGGATGAGGTGCAGGAGAGTGGTAAGAACCTGTCATGGTGGAGTCAGGGACCTGGGTTACTCTCCTACTGCTTCTGTTCATCAGCTGAGTGACTCTGAGCAAGCATCGTAACCTCACCAAGCCTTAGTTCCATCATGTTTGAGAACTCTTACTGCCTTTGTTATGATGTTATGCTGAGAACGAATGAGAAATCTTATCAACTGTGTGCATATGTTTTGGGTCAGCCTCTAAGTACTTTAAAGAGCACTACAGACGTGTGGTAACCCAGTCTTTTCCCTCACCATCAGTTTCACATGTGTAAGACAATCCGCGAACAGGAAAATCTTGCATTGAGTCCAGTATTATTTTAGTCACGGTGCCTACAGAACATGCAGCAGTTGCTGAGAGAGGGGGCAGACGTTTGCCAGCTTTGGTAGGTGGGAAGGGCAGGGCAAGCTCAATGCGTCCCAAGCCAAATTCAGTCTTTCCCTCTGCCCGCTGTATCTTTTCGGGTGTTGCCATCTCCTCCTGTGCTGTTGTTGGGACCTAAGGACCTAGGAAACATCCTGATCACCTCCCTTTCTCTGCCCCGCATCTCCAACCCATCCCCAGGAACCCAGGTGATCATTCTCCCATAGCATCCTAATTAGTCTCCTACACAGTCAGCATTTTCTCCAACAACAGAATCCAGTTTTTCCTTTCAGTGGATTCACACTGCAATCAGGATAAAATGCAGTCTTTGCAGTGTGAAAGAAATTCAGTCGTTTTGGATGTGGGATAAAAATCTAGTTCTTTAACATTGCCTGCAAACCTCCGCATGATTTAGACTGTCTGGCTCATCTCCCTAAACTCACCTTATACCTTTGCCCACTAGACACCCGTGCTCTACACGTGGACTTTTCCTTTTTTCTTTTAAGGTATTACATTTCTTCTTGCCTCAGGGCTTTTTTAATATGCTTTCTCCTTACCTCTGTGACTTCTCATCTGTCATCTTAGATTTTTTCCTTAGAAACACTGTCTGACCCCCAGACTGGGTCATTCCCTGCTGAGAGACTCTTGTTCTCAGAGCACCTGTATATAAATTATCCAGCTTGTAGGTATGTTTATGTACAAGATTATTGTGTCCTCCACCCAACAGTGACTTGCCTTCTTACGTGGGGTGAAAACCAGAGTCCTTTAGTGGCATGGAAGCAGGGGCCTGCATGATCTGCCTCCTGTTCATCCTCAGCCCCCCTTCTTAAGCTTTCTCCCTTTCCTTACCCCATTTCAGCTGTACAGCCTTCCCTGCTGGTCTTTGTACATGCAGATGTACAAAACAGACTCCCGACCCAGAACCTTTGTACTTGCTCTTCCCTCTGATGGTCTGTTCTTTCCCTGGCTGTAAGGTGGCTTGCTTTCTCACCTCTTTTAGGTCTTTGCTTAAATGTCATCTTGGTGAGGCCTCCCTAAATCACCCTATTTAAAAAATACAACCCCCTTTGTAACACTCCCTTCCTTTCCCTGTTTTCTTTTTCTCCGTGACACTTACCAGCATCTGACGTACGCGAAGAGTTACTTATTTATTGTCATTCTTTGCTCACTTTGATGTCTACTCTATGAAGATCGAGATTTTCATCTTTTTTGTTCATTGTTGTATCCCTGTTGCTCAACAGTTGTTGGCATCTAGTAGGCCTTTTCCAGATATCAGTTGAATGAACAAATGAGTGAATGACTTGGACTATTTTCTCTTCCTATTTTTAGCTCATGAAGGCACAGGAAGTATCTTTTATTTTCCATTTACTCCCAGCTCTTGGCACATTGTAGATATATAGTACATGTTTGTTAAATAGGTAAATGAATGGTGAGGGACTTTGAAGGAAAAGAAGGATATGAATTCAGTTTACCACCTCCCCCCACAAAAAACCCCCAGTGATTTAATAGGCCTGGCTATCCTCCAAGAGGGGTAGACAGAGATGTGGAAACTTTGCTTCAGTGGGTATTTTATGCATGGATCCTTTCCCTTCCTGTGCATGAATTTGGGACAGAGCTGTGCGAGTGAGAAAATCACTTTTTGGTAATTTTTCTTCCGTGACAAAATCCATTTGCTTCTTTGTTGTTTATTAAACTAGAGACCAAACACTTTATAAATCTGGATGTTTGTTTAGAACAAGTAGCATAATGATGGGAGCCATTAGTGACATGTAGGGTTTGTGTTTCTTACAGAAAATGCTGTCCTGTATCAGAACTACAAAGAAAAGGCTCTTGACATTGACTCTGATGAAGAGTCGGAGCCCAAAGAACAGAAGTCAGATGAAAAAATTGTGATTCACCACAAGCCACTGAGGTCCACGTGGAGCCAGCTGTCTGCGGTAAGTGTTTACCTTTTTCTTCCCAATGTGTGGCCCTGAAAAAAACCAAGTTGTGGAAATTAGGTTTGGATGTGGTTTAAATTTTTTCTGCCAATGATCCTGTAACCTGAAAGAGAAAGACTCTTCTTTTTAGATTGTGAGATGTTTCTTGAAACCCTCCAGACACTAGTGAGAATGTTGATTTTGATTCTTCTGATCAAGAAAATTAGGTTTTGATAAAATAAGGTATCTTGACAATGATATACTCTACTCTGGAAGCTTCTTTTCCTGCTTGGTCTCTCTTTTTTTTTTTTTAACGTAGTGTGTATATGCAGAGGTAACTTAATCTATCCTGAACTTTATCATAATTATGACTATATGTATAAATATATGTGTGTGTATCTATGCACAATAGGGAGTTTATGACAGTTCTTCCTTGGAAACTTCATTTGATTTAGACACTTTTATATGTTCTTGCAGCTGATTAATGAGTGGCAGTCTGTTTCCTTTCCCTCTGTGCATCTTTTGTGTGAGTGTGTCTGACAATTATGTTGTATTGATGAGTAATTTCTCCTCTCTGCATCAAACATCTTTTGTTTGTAGCTATAATTTCTCTTCCTCTTGGCTTAACAAATGTCACAGTGTGCTGCTTAGTTTACTTGATATGAGTTTGAGCTCAGTATCTGTGGGCCTCTGATGCATTACCAAGTAGAAAGGAATTCCCATGGCTGGCTTGGGTGGTGGGAGCATTGCATTGAAAACAAGCCAGTACACCTCTGTGAGTCCCTTAGGCAACACGGGAGCAGAAGCTATTCCCTCTTAAGCTGAAATGGGCATTGTTCAGAGTCCTGAATCTCATGTGTTCAGGGGACACGCTGACCTAAGAGAAGGAGTTGTGTACGTTGGAGCTCATAAACAGGCCATGGGAATGGATGTATGGTGATGATGGGAATGACTTCGGTCATGTTCTTCCTTCTTTCTTCTAGTCTGTGTTGGAATTCAGAATTCTAGAAACCGAGCCCTTTCTCTCTGTCTCCCTCCCAACCTCTAATTCTGCTCTAAGGAGAATTTATTTATTTCCAGTACCTCCAAGGTGTGGCACCCTTAATATGTGCCATGGGCTAAAATGCCTACAAGGGCACAGCAAGCAACATTAAGGGGAGGCTGGTGAGTGTGGAGGTTGAGGCCTATGGGGATTATGGTGAACAGCCCTGATATAACTTCAGTCGCCGCCACTTAGCTCACACCAGCCCAGTGTTGCTGGTGTTCCTTCTGACGTTTAGGAAATGTTCCTTCTGACATTTAGGAAAGAGAACGCAGCAGTCCAGAGTTTTATGAGTATTATCCCAATTCATATGTTAGAGAAATGATGTGTAAGGCCAACAAAGTATCTATGGGCCAGTCTTGTCTCCTCTGCTGACAGTTTGGAACTTCTAGGATATTTCTATGATTTTTGCCTGTGCTCAGGTGATAATACCTACTCACAGAACTGACATTTGGTAACCTTATACCCTAATTCAATGATTTCATGATATTCTATCCCAAGTGCACATGTGGAGAAACTGGTGACAAGGCCCATGGAGGCCATGTTGGCTCTAAATGGCTATCATTCCATTCTGGTGTGGACCATTTGGTAGAGGACTCTTGAAAAGAAAGCTGTGGATTTTTTGAGTTCTTCCTCCGTGGAAACAGCTGCATTTGTTAGCCCAGGCCTGAGTCTTGCCATTGTTCTCTGAATGCTGAACAGCGATGTGTACTGATGTATCACACTCTGATCCTACCTACTCTGAGTACTGAAAAGCAAGCTGCCATACTTAGGCCTCCAAAAGTTTGGCTTTCAGCTAGATTAACAAACGCACATTAAAATAATACTACACATCCTTCTGCACAACTGCAAATATGGGCATGCATTTCATTGGGCCAAGGATACGTGTACCCATGTGCCTTTTGTTAACAAGATTTCTATCAAAAGACTGGTGACAAAATGTAAAACTATAAAGTGGGTTCTAACTTCAGTGTGTGTTATCTTGGGTTTTAGTGCTCCCAGGAGGCTTGTGTGTATTTACTGTGTTGCTTGGCAATTACATTTAATCAGAGCAACATTGGACTTTGCCACCTCCCATTCTTAGACTTCAGCCCGTGATTTCTTTGTGCATTTTGTGTCTCCTTTTCACATTTAAAATATTTTACTTTTTTAAAAAAATTATAAAGTACTTCAGGGGCGCCTGGGTGGCTCAGTGGGTTAAAGCCTCTGCCTTCAGCTGGGGTCAGGCTCTCTGCTCAGCAGGGAGCCTGCTTCCTCCTCTCTCTCTGCCTGCTTCTCTGCCTACTTGTGATCTCTGTCTGTCAAATACATAAAATCTTTAAAAAAAATTATAAAGTACTTCAAACATGCAGAAAAACTTAAAAATGAGTATGTGTAAGAGATTTATGGGTACCTGCCACCCCCATTGAACAAATGCTAACATTTTAACATATTTACTGCGGATCTCTCTTTTTTTGGGCAGATCCAGTTCACCACCCTCCTCTCCAGTACTTTTCTCCTTTCTGCCATCCCAAAATAATCACTGTCCTGAGGTTCTCTTCTATACTTCCCACATGGGTTTTCTATCCACTAAAAAGATGCAGACAGCTCTGGCTTTTAGGAAAGTGGATATTTCAATGAAAAAGTGGTCATTTCTTTTTCAGAAGCTTAGCAGTTGTTAGGTCTAAGTTGCCATTAGGATCCTAAAGAAAGGAAGCTTTTGTGAATTATGAGCATTGTCAGGATGTCTCCGTAGGGATCAGCACCTCCATTTCTCTGTCTGGCCTCATGCCCCAATCCTTCCTTGAAGACGGGCCACAGGGGTTAGTGCTGGTCTCAGAAACATCTGCTCTTCCCATGCTTACCTTTAATGTGCCAAATTGACACGGTAGCTGCCATCTCATCATGCATACATCACTTTAATACAAAATTCTTTTTTGAGTATGGTCTTGATCCCAGAAAGAGGGTAGGGCGGGTGGTTTTCTGCGTGTGAGGGTTTGCATGAGCACATATGTGCATTAGCTGTTGTTGGTTGTTTTATTGTCTTAAAATCTCTTTGTTGCAAACACCTGCCTGCCTCTTGGGATGATGAAACTTTGCTTATCAGTTGACAGTAAGAAGAATTCAGTATGCAAAAGTCTCAGTTTGCAGTGATGATATACAGTTGTTGCATAGGTCTTCAAGTTTTCAGTCTGTAGTATAATGTTTTAGTGTGCTTGTCTCTATGTCTCCTTTGGTTCCGTTGGACAATCACACAGGTGACAGGTGCCCCCCCCACTCCCCCTTAACATTAAACCTTAGTAGGGCAGGTTTTTTTTTTTAATTTAATTTTTTATTTGAATTTTTTTTTTTTAATTTATCTGAGAGAGAGTAAGAGAGAGTATGAGAGGGGAGAAAATCAGAGGGAGAAGCAGGCTCCCTGTGGAGCTGGGAGCCCAGTGCGAGACTCAGTCCTCTGGGATCATGACCTGAGCCGAAGACAGTCACTTAACCAACTGAGCCATCCAGGTGCCCTAGCAGGACAGGTTTTAACTGTAATGTTGTGATTATCTAACAATAAGGGAGAATTAGAACTGTATAAGAAACATTTACTTGTTCCTCAATAGAAGGGAAAATCTAGCTGCCCAGACTTCTTGAGTCAGCTTAAAGTAAGCAAATGCGGATGTACTTAGCAATGGTGCCTCTGCCAATGGGTTCTCCGTGCAGCAGTGGCTATTCTCCTATAGTCAGAAATACAACCTGGGCTCCTTAGTCTCATAAGAGGGTGACAGGTTTACTTTTCATTCCCTTGATCATAGAAGGAGGTAGAACTCTTCGAGTATATACAGAGTAGGTAGGTAGGTGTAGGATGTCTTCATTCCAGGAATTATAACTTTTCAGGCCTGGGAGAACACTGGTATATGAGAAATAATTTAAAATCATTATGGTTCGTGGATTTGAGGCTTGACATTGGAAAGTCATTTCTGATTTCTAAAGATCTGTGCCCAGAGACCCAGAACCTGCCACACACACAGGTCAGGTGCCCAGTGACTCACCTAAAATGGCAGCATGAGGATGAAGCCAGTAGTTCTCGGACCTCTGGGAAGAGCTTGTGGGTTTGAAGATAAACATCAATATTATTAGTTGGGGATAGGACACTAAGTCCTTGGTATAGTGATTGCCAGGTAACCCGTTGAGTCCTGGATACAAAGAGAGCTTTAGGATTTCCCTACAGTTCATCCTTTAATGGGATTCTGGAAGCATTTGCAGTATTACAGAAAATAAAGGATAAATCTTGACTGGAGTCTTTTTGTTTTTCCTCCTAACCACACCTCCCTGCCCCGAACTCACATACTGTGCATGTCCTGAAAAATGATGGTTGTGAAACCAGTGTTTGTTTTTTCAAGATCAGTGACAGCACCGAAGCCACACTCACCAGCCGTGCCCTGACCCCATTTATTTGCTATGGGGTGTGTTTGTGTAATTTCCATCACCTTGACATGCCAGGTACCTTTGAAAAGGGTGTTTACGCTCTAGAGGCAAAAACAAGCACGCAGGCGAACTTCCCACTGGGATTCAGCACCTAATATAGTCATCCTCTGCTCTCCTCTTCCTTTGCACTTGCTGACGGGGGTTTATCAGTCATCTTCAGTCATTTTGATCTCTTCAGTTTGTTCAGAAATGTTAAACTCTCTAGTTAGGAACCAGTTTTTCCATTTTCCTCAGAGTATTCTTTCCGCTGTGCAGAGTGGGGCTAATGGTTTAACGGGAGGTCTGATGTCAGGACATCAGTCTCTGAGTCCTGGCTCTGCTCTTCAAGCTCACATCGTTTGCCACTGGATGACTTTCTGAACTGCCAGGAGAGGAAGGATGATTTGAAAAATGGTCATTTTGTATACGTATAATTCCATCCAGTTGACTATATAACAGACACCTTGGTGACTTAGCAGTTTGATCTGATGGGGCTTACCCTTCCAGAATTTATACCATGTTTGTTGTGAAAGGTCTGTTTTCTATAAAAACTAGAGCTCAACAGATGTAATAAACCTGAATATCATCCTGTTTGCAGAAAATGTTTTATGCATTCAGAGATCATAGAAAAATGCGCTCTTTTTCCTTAAATTTTCATACTTGTCTGAATTAATTTTCAGCTGTTCAGTAACTTGCTCCTTAAAATAATCTCTTCAGTCATATAATTTTCCATTCATATTTTGCAACATTGCAGTCTCATAAAATTATTTTTTACCTTAGATGATTAATGCCTTTTACCATATCTATCTTTTCTGTTCAAAAAATTTTTTAAAAAATGCTCATTTTTCATGCCTGGCTTGGTTTTAGTGCTCAGTGGAAATTGTCAGAGCTTTAGATATGTACTTGTCCACACTTTTAAATTGGGCAGTAGTTCTCCTGGAATGTTTGTATTTTTATAAACAGAAATAGAGATCCATGTGCTTATGTCTGAGAGGTACTCAGAGATTCTGTTCTAGTCAAGAGGGCTAGAGCTGGGGGCCCGCCTAGCTGTCAGTGCAATTAGATGATGCTGTTCTTTTAATGTTTTTGAAAATTAATTTTGATTTATATTAAGCAACATATAATACGTTCTCCATGTAAAAAATAAATGAACATTTCAGGTAAGACTAAAATCTCTTTCATCACGTCTGCAATCCCAATCTCTTTCCCCTTCTCTATAGGAATGCCATTCTCAATTTGATAACATTCTCAAAATCCACATATATACATTGAAGAGAAATATTAAAGATTGCATGTGTTTACTTAAATATATACTCTGTGGCTTTTACAGTTTGCTTTTTTTCTGAACCATGTGTCTTATAAATCCTTTCATGTCTATACATGATGATCTTCAGTATTCTTTCTAGCTTCGGCATTATTTTGTAGGATGGATATCAGTTTTGCTTCTTTCCCTTTGAAAGGTTATACATGCTTTGAGAATGAAAACTTTGAGGCATGGCTTTTCAGAAAATGCACACACAAGTATATAAATATTTGTTTATAATTTTTTTCTGTTTCTTTATTTCAGTTTGAGGTTTTAAAAGACTTTATTCACTTATTGGACAGAGAGAGAGGGAGAGAAAGAGGGGGGGAGCAGAGGGAGAGGGACAAGCAGAGTCCTTGCTGAGCGCAGAACCTGATGCCCATGATCTCCATGTCATGATCTTCCATGACCCCGAGATCCTGACCTGAGCTGAAATCAAGAGCTGGATGCTCAACCAACTGAGCCACCCGGGTGCCCTTGGAGCTCTCTATGTATTAAGTATAGTTCCCATGTTGTTCATATCACATTTAGAAGTTTTTCTTTTTCTGAATTGTAGCAGATTTGGAACTTGAGCTGTGTAACTCTTTCTGAAGAATATATGTAGTCTTCAGAAAATGAAAAAACTTTTCCAGCTGGAGCTGAGTAATGAAAGGGCAATTGAATAGTAGATATGGCAATGTTTATGTTCTTAATTCTCCCAAGAGAACAATAGGGTGTGAAATGTGGCTATGTGTGCGCCATGCCCCTAGGGAGGCAGAGTGCAAGAGACAGGTGCTCCAACCAAGTGGGAGGAGATGAGAACAGGGATATTAAATTTTGATTGGCATAACTACAAAAAGGCATTTCAGTCAGAAACCTAGACTTGGGACCCAATACAAAAAGGGTCTTATTATTTCATTGAGCACAAAACCAACAAGAGAGGCTGGCGAAAGATTCCTTCATTCATCTAGAGTTAATGGAGAGCCAGCTCTGTGCTAGATGCTCAGAGACAAACTCCACCTTGGTTCACTTCCTTACAGACACCCTTCATGGTGACACAGATATCAAATAATCACACAAATCAATGACAGAATTAAAACTGTATGAATGCCACGAAGGACGTGTTTGTGCTGCTCTGAGATCCTACGGGGGAGGGCACCTGTCTGGGCAAGGTGCTGTCAACTGATAGATGGTGGCAAAGGAAGAGACATGAGCCGCTATCAGTGGCGTGTCAAGACAGGTGTCTGTCTGGGTGAAGTTGGTGTGGGGCCCAGGGACCGAACTGAGGAGTCCCAGGCAGGGAAACTGTCCTGTATGTAGATCCTCAGGGTTAATGGTGGGTGAGAGGGGTGAAAACAAAATTACTGCAGCTGGAGCTTCTTGCTCTGGTTGGTGGCACTTACTTCCTCACTCCTCCCATCTCTAAATGTTCCAGGCTCCCTAGGCTCCATCTCTGGGGCTCTTACCTCCTGTGCTCGGTTGGTGATCCCCTCCAATCATTTTTTTTTTTTTTAAGATTTTATTTATTTATTTGACACAAAGAGAGAGAGAGAGATCACAAGCAGGCAGAGAGGCAGGCAGAGAGAGAGGGGGAAACAGGCTCCCCACTGAGCAGAGAGCCCGATGCGGGGCTCGATCCCAGGCTCCCGAGATCACGACCTGAGCCAAAGGCAGAGGCTTAACCCACTGAGCTACCCAGGCGCCCTGGTGTTCTCCTCCAATCTTGTGAATTTAAATACATCATATACTCTGGTGACTTCGGAGTTTCTATTTCTAGGCCAGACGTTTCCCTGAGTTTTCAGACAAGGGTATCCAGATTCTTTTCTGATATAATGGGCCTCTCAAAGTTAATCTGTCTAAAAGTTTATGTCTGCTGATTTTCTTCTCTCCTGCCCAGACCTGCTTTTCCCACAATATATATATATATATATATATATATATATATATATATATATTTTTTTTTTTTTTCCTAAGCAAATAACAGCTTCATCTTCCTAGTTGCTAAGGTGAAAAAACCTTGGAATCATTCCTCAGTCTTCTTTTTCTTCCATAACCTTTTCCAATTTGGTACAAAGCTGGTTTGCTGCCTTCACCTTCAAAAGTGGATTATCCCCACTGCTTTCCAGCTCAACTCCTGTATCTCCTGGGATCCCTTTACATCTCCTCTCCATGTGGCAACATGGAATTATATTGATTATTTTTTATGCTGTTAAAATATGCTGAGATACTGTCTCTTTGTTTGACTCCCTCAGGTGTTCTCGAGTCCACTTAGAGTAAGGGCCAAGTCTTACAGTGGCCTGGGAGGCTGTGTGATCTGGCTTGATTTCCTTCCTGGACTGATCTCCTGGTTCCTCCTCCATATTGCCCAATGCTCAGTCACTCTGATGTTCCTAGAATATAAGGTGTACTCTGCCCCAGGGCCTTTGCATTTGTGGTCTGCCTAGCGTATAGTAGCTCTTCCTGCAGAGAGCCACATGGTTTTCTTCCTCATCGTCTCCCTAGCACCCCTTTAATATTTTTTATCCTCTTCATGACATTAACTCTGTCACATACTGTGTGATTTACTTTTTTGGTTAATTGTCCAACTACTCTGCTGAAATAAAAGCTGCATAAAGGCAGAGGTTTTTGTCCATTGTGTTTCCTCCTATTTCCCTAGGACATGAAACAGTGCTTGACTTATAGTAAGCTTGCAGAAACTATTGGGTGAGTTTATGAATGAATGTATAAATAAATGAATACATGTAGACATCTAATCCCAGAAGTGAAAGTAGTAGAAAGTTACTCAGCATTGAAAGCAGTGAGGAAGTTTCCTACTCAGAGACCTTTTGGAGGCTGTTTTTTATTTTTATTAAAAAAAAAATCTTGATTATTGGTTGGCTACATCCTGGATTTAATATGCATGTCTTTGATACATTGGGGAATTTGGCATCTTCATAGTTTAAAACTGTGTTAGCCCATGGTAGGTATTGGCTGTTGTGAAATCAATTCAGTAGTAACCTAATTTTTCACTTGGTATTTCTTCTGGGGAGGTCAATGGGAGGCATTCAAGAATGATAGCCTTCTATAGGAATACAGTGCAATTAGGTCAAAGGAGGGAAGGCTGAGTTACTTTGAGCAGTTCTGAATGTGCAAAAAAAGGTCTAGAATACTGAGCTTCGGATTGTGGAAATCATCTATCAGATTCTTGTTTTTACCCTCTCCATCTTAAGATGTGCCCGTGTGGCATCTCCAGGCCTTTAGTCCAGTGGGGAGACTGTTCCTCAAGGCCACATCCACAGAGTGATTTGTTTCCATGATGATTTGAGAAGTCATCACTATAGAAACTATTATTAAATCTTTAAATGCTGGACTTAACATTTAAAATTTCATTTCTCAAATTTTTTTTTGATTTATCCAGAATGCTGATAGCCTGTTGATTTTCTACTTTAGTCTGTGCTCTAATGTCTTACGATTATTACTGCATTCATTATCTGAATATCTATTATTTGAAGAGGTGAAGATTACAGAGCCAATGGATAACTTCTACAGAAGAAGTAGTATTGCCATTGAAAGGAAATGGCAGATTATTTTCCCTTTTGGTGTAAGGGATCAACACAGCCACCCATTCAACTGAAATAACACAAAAATGGAGTGGTTCCCATTTTGAAGCAGCAGGAAATTCTGCTTCAGGTAGTGATATGCGAAGGAGTAGGATTGTTGTTCGCTCAGCTGAGCAAGAGGGATCCCCTATATCCTCATGGGTTCAAGGTCTTGCTAGGAGCAGGCAGTGCAGGGGCTGACTTGCAGAGCTGTAGCTCAGGGACCTGCCTTTGGATCATTATGCTTTTAATTTGTTGACATGCAGTTAAATTGTTGGCCACATATTTGCAGAGGACCTACTGTGCACCAGGGGTTATACTCGGTGATTTCACTACAGTTTATGTGGCCCTTAGGACAATAGCAGGATACCTTGTCTACTTTGTATCAAGGCAGTTGAGACTACACCAGGTTAAATATGGTTTCTCTCCAGCTATTTTTGTTAGGGTTTTGAGATTACCTAGAATGGAGCTGTGGGCTCTGGAAAAGCAGGAACGGTATTTCTCTCTGGTACCTGGCCGATAATGTGTCTTAGCAAGTATTTGCCTGGTGGCTCTCATCTTGCCATGAATTCATTTTCCTTTTTGCTATATCTGTCTTTTCTCCTGAGAGCTCCTGCACATTCTGTTTCTGAGTTCTTGTAACATAGACTTAAGGTTACCTTGCGTGGTCCTACTCACCTCATGTTTTCCTGTCAGCTTCCCTGTGTAAGTACCCAGTTCAGTTTCTTGAGAGAATCCTGTCAGATCAGAGCAGCTCAGCACTTTCCCCCCATTTAATAGGCCACTTAACCAATCTTTGTTGTTTGGCCAGGTGCCTAACTAGCTCTATTCCAGTCAGCTTTAGCCTCCATTATTCAATATTGTGAGAGATGTGGCCCCCTTGGTTGGTTTGTTTTGTGGAGGCCTGAGTAGAACAGTGTTCCTTGTAGGGATCTGTGAGATTGGTTAGCAACATGACTGACCTATCTAGTGTGAATTTGCACCTGGTGGCTGGGGTGTCTGGATGGCTCAGTCCGGTAAGCATCTGCCTTCAGCTTAGGTCATGATGTCAGGGTCCTGGGATTGCCTGACATTGGGCTCTTTGCTCAGGGGGAGCCTGGTTTTCCCTCTCCCTCTGCTGCTTCCCTTGCTAGTGCTCTCTCTCTATCTCAAATAAATAAGTAAAACCTTTAAGAAAAATTTTCACATGGTGGAGTTGGTGTTGGAAACACTATGTATATCAGAGGCTTAGCAAATGAGCAGCACATTTTACCTTGTAGTCTTTTGTGTGTATATGCATGTGTGTGTGTGTGTGTGTGTGTGTGTGTATCTCAAACAAAAGTTAGAAGTTACCCTTAATACTTGCATTATACTATGATATGTCTGTCTTTTCTGTTTTGTTACATTTCAATAGGTGTTGACCAGAAATTCATGGACGTTATTGTGTAATTCACTTGTAGTTTAGAAAACACTGGTGTCTGATTCGTAAATTCATTGGTATTACACTGCGTCGTGGTGGATGTGGCAAACAAAGCAAGCCTAAATCCCAGTACCTGCCCTGTAGGAACTTAGAAGCTGGTTCAGAAGACAATAGAAATGAAACAGCTAAATGGTGTTTCTGAAAGAATGTAGGGTACAGTGCCAAAATGAATGACATAGATAGAAATCACAAAGAGCCGTAAAGATCATGGAAGCTTTCTCTAGGGAGGGTGACTAAAACAAGGTGGGCAGAAGAGTAGGAAATAAAAGCATTGAAAGAATGAAATATGGCTTGAGTGAAGTTCGATGTCTAGGTCAGTGGAAGAACAACAGTAGTAAGTCTTGCCAGTGTCTCAGAATCTCCTCCATACGATAAGATAATCCCTGTCTGATGAAAACTTTGCATGCTTTGTGCATCTAATGTTAAATATCAATTCGCTTTTGGGGCTCAGTCCTTAAAGTGTCTGTCTTTGCCTCAGGTCATGATCCCAGGGTCCTAGGATCCTGGGATCCATTGGGCTCCCTGCTCTATTGGGAGCCTGCGTCTCCCTATCTGACTTCCTCTGCTTGTGTTCCCTCTCTCACTGTCTCTCTCTGTCAGATAAGTAAATATTAAAATTATATATATAATATGTATTATAAATTTTATATATATATATATATATATATCAGTTTGCTTTCTTACCCAATTTTCCAGGACAGGTTTTCCTCAGGTTAGGTTTTTATTGCAAATCTAGGAAATTAACTTTGTTGTCAGTGTTGTTTTAAGTAACTGACTGGTTTGGAGTTGATCATTCCTCTCCATCTGCCACTTGACAAAAACCACAAATAAAAATGGAGTAGCATCCAGACACCCGCATCACGTTCACGAACAGGAACTCCTCTCCTACAAGGGGGGGGCACCGCCCTGTTCTGCCCTTGTCAGACCTTGTTGATGTAGGCCTTCCGTAAGTCAGGGGTGCCGAGCTCAGTTACCCCAGTCCTAGCCCAGTCCCCGTTGCCATCACACTTGCACACCTGCCTGGCCTCACCTCATTTTCATCACTGCCTTAGAAGCCACTGTGTGGTTTGGGCTTGTCTGAAATCTGGCTTTCTTATTGCCTCCCTTTCCCTGCTTTACTTCCTTTTTCTGCTGGTGGTCACCTGCCCTGTCTCTAGCTTTCCTTGTGGACAACAACAAAGAAACGCAGGTATTATTGCCATGTTTAAACAATTCCATGTGTTTGCCCTGCTTGCTTTATTCCTTTCTTGAGAAAGGACTTTGAAACCTATTTTAGTTTTTATTAAAAATGAGGCTTTGATTACAAAGCCGAGACATGTCTACTAAGCAAAAATAGTTATCAATAAACATAAAGAATAAAATAAAGATTAGTTGAAATTTCTTCCTCTCCCCATCACTGTTGACATTTTGGTATAGAGCTTTTCAGACAAGGGTGTGTATGTGTGCGTGTGTGTGTGTGTGTGTATAGAGGTTTTTTTTTTTTAAATGTGTGTACATATGGAGGTTTTTTTAAGCAAAAATTCAATAATACAATATTGTCTTATTACCCATATTTTCCCCTTAGCAGTGTTGTCAATATCCTTTCATGCCATTAAACCTGGTGTTTTATAGCACATCTTTTTTCTCTTACCCATGTTGTGAAGTGACTGTTCATGTCATTAAACTTTCTTCATAAGAACTTTTTAAAACCCATATTGTATTTTATCAAATAAGTGGGTGTTTGGTTCTTTTATCCAACTCCCTATTCAGTTTTCAATTTAAAACCCTTAATTTAAAGGTGATTAAATTCTTTAAAACAATCTTTTTGAATTACAGGAGTAAAACAGATAGGTTGTCCTTACTACAACATTAAACACACCAGTTAAGACTGAAATCTGCTTTGGTTTTACCACAATTCCCAATCTCTTCCCCTGTGAACCACTATCAACACTGCTCCTCAGTATTTTATGAAGTGTTCCATTTATTTTTTAATTTTTATTTATTTTTGTTTTAAAGATCTTATTTATTTATTTGACAGAGAGAGATCACAAGTAGGCAGAGAGGCAGGCAGAGAGAGAGGAGGAAGCAGGCTCCCTGCTGAGCAGAGAGCCTGATGCGGGGCTCGATCCCAGGACCCTGAGATCATGACCTGAGCCGAAGGCAGCGGCTTAACCCACTGAGCCACCCAGGCGCCCTAAGTGTTCCACTTTTTAAAACTGCTCATCTTTTATTAAATACTTGTAGAGAACTGTCCGTCGCTTCTAAAGCCGGTTTCCTTTTCCTCCTTTCCACTCCATGTCATTGGCTTTTCATGCCTTTCCTAACTTCATTTTCTTCTCTTTAATTGTTGATAGATAAAGGAAAGCTGCTTCTCTTGCTTATCTGGAGGGGGAGAGGGTGAGGATGTTGGAGTCTGGGCTCAGTGGCCCCACAGGGGAATGAGGCCGGTAAGAGCCACAAGTAAAAGAGAGAAATGTGCTTAGCAGGAGTAAGGTCAGGACTAATGAACGGGTTAAATCCCAGGGCACCCCACGGACAGTTTAGCTTTCACAGTAGCTGAAGCTGGGAACCCAGTGGAAGATGAAGTGTCTGGGGTATTCAGGAGGAGGGCCACAGTTTAGGGGAAGAATAGCTGCAGATCGCAATTCGCAAGTATTAAAAGGCAGTCCTGCCGGGGTGGTTAAGAGCTCACAGACTCTGGGGTGGGGAGCAGGCAGGCCTGGGTTGGAGCCCCAGTTTTACTACTTTGTAGGGCTAATGCTTTAACTCTTCCGTGACTCTGTGTTTTATCTGTAGAGCAGGGATACTGCCAGCTTCCTTGCGGGGTTGCTAAAAGGTTCTGCTGCATGGTAAGCATTTGAAGCAGGGGTAGTTTGAAAAATAAATAAATGAAAGACTGGCAAGAACTCTGTGTCAGGAATTGGCTGATATGGAGAGCTAGCTCTAGCCATAGAGAGGGCTGATTACAATGAAGTAGTTGCATGCTTATCTCCTAAATTGTACAAAGGACAACAGTTTATTCTTGTACTTTTAATTACCTGTCTGCTTGTGGTTTGTACTCTCAGCCTCCTATCTGTATTGAAATAATTTGGGTTCATTCAGAAATCCTGGCTCTGTCTGTAGAAGGTGATGCAGGGCATAGGGGAGCAAAAGCCTCAAGCCCCAGCGTGCCCTATCTGAGTTTGCCATTGGTTTAGCAGACCTGAGGTTACCTCCAGGAGGCCGAGAGGGCTGGCTGCTTCTTAAGATCCAAGAACTTTGGTGAGGATTGCAGAATTATGAAAGATCTATTATTATAGATCAAAGGAGGGATCAGTTTTTAGAACAAACAAATTAAGGGATCCCTGGCACAGTAGTTGAGATATTTTAAAAATAATTTTATTAAATGGGACATTGTCTTCTACCTCTCCATTTTTTTTTTAAAGAGTATTTTATCTGTTTACCCATCCCTTCCTGAAAGTATGATACTGTCCTCCTCTTGATCTCATTTATCTGATCTTTGGTGACACAGATCTCTGATCCTTTAGACTCCTGTCCCAAGGAAGCTCATAGCTTAGGAGTGATGTCTCAGGATCTCCTGCCATGGTTGAGTGGGCCTGGAGAGAGCCTACAGGCCTGGTTACAAGGACACTGTTTCTAGATTCTGGCAGATTTTTCATTTTAGGAACTTCAGACATACTCACGGAGAGTGGCTGTTCCCATGTTATTTGCAGTGAAAGGACTCTAGCTCATTTGTAATTCAGGGACTATGTGGGTTGTATTAAGTCTATAGAAAGGACCTTGGAGTGATTGTGTCTCATGGTATAATTTTGCTTGGCAATTCATTCCCTTACCACTTTTGAACTCTTGAGAACAAAAGCCTGGGAGTAGGGAATCACCAGAAAGCATGAATAACCAGCTGATTTCAGCAAGTGGGTAAACTTCAGCAAGTTTAAAGGTCTTAGCTCAAATTGAGTATTCTGTGTACATTAGTGATTTATGGAGCCGGAGTGATCTTGGATTATAAATATCTGATCTAATTTTTAACTAGCTATGTTTCGGAGCCTTTTGGGATGGTCAGTCTTTTGGGGCCCTCCCATTCTGGTTTCCCTGGCTGGTGGGGAAACATGGAAAGAGTGTGCCACCCACATGATCTAGAAATGGTATCAGCTCACAGAGGGCCTGAGAATATACCCCACGGAAAATGGTCATCTGCTCGACCCAGAGACTGGTGTCATTAATGTTGGCTCCCTCCCCAGATACTGGACTGGTTCTATTCCATAGATAGAGCCCCAGGTTCTGTAGAAATGTCAGTACTGGGGCTCTGTTTGGGCCTAGAGAACAGGCTCATAACCTATTCCAGAGAGTGAAGTCAAAGGCAAGGAAAACTTTGCGAAGTTTATGGATGTCCTGACACAATTCTCTGCAAGGTGAAAAATCCCATAGCTGAGCTGAATGCAGGAATGGAATTCACTGTCAAAAACCTGCCTGTACCCTCATAGGGTAGTCCTCTAAGAAGTTCAGACTTGCTACATATCAAGAAGCAGCCAGGCGTGAACTGTGGATGGAGTAGTAGCTAATAATTAACTTCTAGCTTTATATGTTTAAGGAGTTTACCCTTTTATCAATTTCAAAAATTTTAGCTCTAACCAGACAATATCATTTTCATAGATGAAGTATCTTATACAGTTCTTTATTAATTTTAGCCAGTTGTCAATCTCCCTCCTGTTTGGTTATGCAAAATATATCCATTACAAAGATCATGAGTGAACAGTTTCAGTACTGATTACAGCAGTACATATATAAGTGTGTGTGTATATATATAATCTATAATTATGAATGTAAAACTATTATAGCATTAGTGAGTTCTCTGCATTCACTGTTTTGATAAGCCACATATATGTTTATATTTTTAACTTATGTTAAAACTATTTAGATGTGGGCTCAGTTCTGTTGTTGTACTTGAATTAACTTTTATCCACTTAAAATGATGAAGATAGCAACATGTATCGTACTTTCTTTTTAGAGTCTAGAATCTTCCATGGTAGAATTTGAGCACTTTTGTGAATTGGTTAGGTGATACAGAATCAAGAATCCAAAATTGAATCCAGTTCTTATTGCTTCATTAAACTACTTCTGCAGTTCTACTCACTGATGACATTGTTAAGTAAAAAATTTAAATCTGTGAGGAATAAGAAAGCTTGAGTGAAGTTCAAAGAGACCTCTAGAGGCATGTTGCTGTGGCTGTCCATGTGTTCCCAGTTGACCAGAGCTGCCAGTATGAAATAGAGGTTATTAAAATATGGAAGAAGCCTATACAAGTTTAATTTTTTTCATTTAAGGTAGCAAATAGGAATCAGGTGTTAGAAACTGCTGTACTATTTCTTTTTTCTTTTCCATACATGGAGACAAGAGGAACACTTGATGAAGTGTGATAAACTTGATAATTTTTCAGATTCTCGTAGCAAACATGTACAAACTGCAAAAAGCAGGTAAACTTTAAAATTATAGGTGTAAACATATGCTTTCACGCTTTTTTTCCCCCCCTTGGAGAGAAAAAAAAAAACCCTGAGCCTTCCAGTGAGTTAAGTTTACTGATAAGGTTTGCTGTTTTTGAATTAGAAAATTTCTAGAGGTGTTTGCTTTTTTTTTTTTTTTGAGAGTGAGTGAGCCTGGGAGCAGGGATGGGGGAGGGGCAGAGAGAGAGACTCTTCAGCATGCTTCAGGTTTTAGCACACAGCCCAACATGGGGCTGGATCTCAGGATCCTGAGATCATACCGAAATCAAGAGCTGATGCTTAACCAATTAAGCCACCCAGGTACCCTTAGAGGTATTTACCATTAGCTCAGTGGGTTAAGCCACTGCCTTTGGCTCGGGTCGTGATCTCAGGGTCCTGGGATCGAGTCCCGCATCGGGCTCTCTGCTCAGCAGGGAGCCTGCTTCCTCCTCTCTCTCTGCCTGCCTCTCTGCCTACTTGTGATCTCTCTGTCAAATAAATAAAATCTTTAAAAAAAAAAAAAAAAAAAACTTGGCACACAGTTTCCTTTTTTTTTCCTTCCCTTTCCACCCCCCCATCCCTCCTTTCCTTCCTTGTTTTTTTCTGCTTGATATTTTGCTCCACTGTGTTCATTCTACCCTAATATTCTGTTCTCTGCCTTTTCACCAGCCTCCCTGGGGGCCCTCCTTTGTATCCTTCTACCCCTCTCTTTCTCTGGTTTCGTTTCTCTAAACCGCTCAGTCTCTAAAAGCATCTGGCCTGTTCATGACCTTCTCCATCCAGGCATCTGCTCTCAGGTACTACTTAATTTCGAGTTGAATGTGGACAGAAGTCTCAGGTGGACGTAATGACTCCTCTTGGCTCAGGAGGGAGAAGCTGTCCAGCCTGCCCTGTACAGGGGACAGAAGGGCTGGGAGAGAAGGACGGGCGCTGGAGCCGTGGCGTGGCAGCCGGCCAGCAGGGGCTGGTCTGTCCTAACTCTCCACAGCCAACGTGTCGTCTCCTCCATTGTTCTGCACATCAGTGTTCTTAGTTATGATCCAAGAACGCTCCTTTCTTTTTCTTTTCTGTCTCTGTAGTTTTATATGGGTTGCTGGTTTCTTATGGATGACTTTTCGGTCAAAGGAGTACTTTATCATTGTTTGTATCAGTATTAATGAAATATGATAATTCTGGGAGTTAGCAATTTGTCTTTTTCAGAACTACCTTTCCCCCCCTCAAAAAAGAAATTATTTTGTCTGGGGATTTTTTTTTTTTCCTTCTTCTTCTTAATGGGATAAAGTACTCTTAATCCCTCAGTAAACTCCCTGTCACTTGTGTAGGTCTCTAAGTCCACATGGCCCATTGTCTTTCTCTTAAGATTTTTGGGTCTGAACTCATTAGTAACTCTGGATGACAAGGCCAGTGCAAGGAAATTCTTGCTGGTGATCTCACCTGCAGAGATCGTGGGCATGGCGCCTGGGTATCAATCTGCCAGGACTGTGTGTCAGGAAGGAAATCTGTGAAATTCCTCTTCAGGGTTAACCAAATGGGAGTAGTTCTGAACAGTTTCATTCTTCTGGCTGGTCCCCTCCCTTATTAAAATGGATGAAGAGGCCTTTTTAGCCATGAACTCTTGCTGACAGGCTCACCCCGGGTCAGGATGGTAGGTAAGACTAAGAACATTCCACAGTATGGGTGGATGAAAAAGAACATATGGAGACTTGATACAGGCCTGGCATTAGAAGGTGTTTTAGTAATGATTGTCCAACCCTAGAAATGGAGTGCCTCTTGCAGAGAACAGGGCTCCCTCAGCCACCTGGGGCACGTGAGTGATGCAGTTGGCTGGGGTTCCGACTCCTGCTTTCAGCTCAGGCCATAGTCTCAGGGTCATGGGATCAGGCGCTGCATGGGGCTCTGCGCACAGTGGGGAGTCTGCTTAGGACTTTGTCTCCTTCTCCCTCTGTCTCTGCCCCCACTTTCTTTTTCTCTAAAATATATAAACCTTAGAGAGAGAGTGTGTATGGGCTCTGGAGTTAGATAGGCATAGATGCAAATCCTTCCCTCACTACTTGTTAGCTGTGTGATCTTAGATCTTAAGCCTCACTTATTATCCCCACCTGAATTGGGGTAAGGATAGTATTGACTTTCGTGAATTTTTAGTAGGATTCAATGGGAAAGGGGATGTAAAAATACTTACCACACATTTAGGCACACAGTAAATGTTCCATAAATGATCGCTGATTTTACCACTGATTTAGGACTCTTTCTACCCTACTGTACTACTTTCTGTTCTTTTCTGAAAGTTAGGTTAGAGACCATATCATATATCCTCATTTCCATGACAGCACGATGTAGGGCCCTATGCTCCTACGGTCTTCAAACTAAGGTTTACACCACAGGGGATTCATGAAGACCATGCAAAGTGGACAGGGATCATTTTAAGGATATATTTTTTCAATCTTTATGTTCCGGGTATCTTCCTTTCCAAAACTGAGACTGCGTCTGCACAGTGTTACCCCCAGAGTTTTTTCCAGTCTCCTCTTACATTTGTCCTTTTTACAGTTTTACTGAAAAAAGATGTTCCTCTTACCCATCTCAAATCTTAGTGTGGTGCCTTGTTCCAAGGTGCCAGTCCACTGGGGTACAAGATATGGGGGGTCAATTTAAAATACTGGTTTCCATGAAGCCTCTTAACAAAGCCACTACAACCCTTCACCTTACTAGAGTTTTCATTCTTAGTAAAATTTACTTTTAGAGACTGATGCATTAAAATCTGAAGTTATTGTGTTATTTTGGTCACAGTTTATTAATGATATTCGTGGTGATCATATAATCCAGAAGAGTCTCTTTTATACTTAGCTCAGTAGTCACAGGAAATTTTAGAAAATTGAGTTGAAAAATATATTTTGCATCAGGGTATGCTAGGGTGATTAACAAGATACCCTAACAGAATTACATTAGGAAATTTTGGAGGAAAATTTTGACATAGAAATGTGATTTTTAAGGAGAAAGAAGAGGAATCTCCAGCTGTTATGGGAAGCATATTTATTTTTAAATGGAGGATGGTAGATACCAGATCTCTGTGCCTTTTTTTTTTTTTAAAGATTTTTATTTATTTATTTTGAAAGAGAGAGAGACAGAGTGAGAGAGAGCACAAGAGGGGAGGTCAGAGGGAGAAGCAGACTCACCATGAAGCTGAGAGCCTGATGTGGGGACTCGATCCCAGAAGTCTGGGACCATGACCTGAGCTGAAGGCAGACGCTCAACCAACTGAGCCACCCAGGCGCCCAGATCGCTGTGCTTTTTAAAAGTGTTTGAAGACCTGCATTATATTTTATTGTTATTAGTTTCTCACAAAAGGGGAGAACTCTCCCCTTTCATGCTGTTCTGTTAGGCACAGAATTTAATCGGTCAGTATTTTATGTATGCCTTACCTTCTGCTAATTTAATCTTCAGCTGAAAAACAGGAGTATCTTTCATGTGCCAGACTCAGTGCCAGGTATACCAGAAGACACACCAGACCCTGCCTTCATGGAGTTCATGGAGCCTCCACTCTGGTTTAGAAGCTGAATCATGTGCAGCACCTGGGTGTCTTAGTCGGTCAAGCATCTGCCTCCGACTTGGGTCATGATGCCAGGGTCCTGGAATCTAGTACCACCACATCAGGCTCCCTGCTCAGTGGGGAGTCTGCTCCTTATCTCCCTCTGCCCCTTCCCCAGCTTGTGTGTCTGTGCATGCACACACTCTCTCTCTCACAAATGAATAAAATCTTAAAAAAAAAAAAAAAAGTTGAATAATGGTAGGCACTGCAGTAATCAAATAAAAATGTGTGGTAATTTAGGTAGAGCTTGCAGTGATTCAGCCAGTGGTCCAACTGTGTTACTCCAAGTACGGTACTGGTGTTCTTGGTTCTTGTGGGTATTGATGTTTCTCCAAAGACTATCAGGTTAACATCCTTCTTTGCCAAATTGATCAATTAATTTTGAGAGAGAGAGAGCATGTGAGCCAGTGTGGGAGGCAGAGGGAAAGGGAGAGAGAGAATCTCAAGCAGACTCCTGGCTGAGTGCAGAATCTGATACAGGGCTCAGGACCCTGAGATCATGACCTGAGCAGAAATCAAGAGTCCTTCTGGTGTTCAAAGGACTGAACCACCCAGGCGTTCTCTTCTTTGTCAGTTGTCACTGTACTGAAAAGAATGCTGAAACTGGGACAAAGGGGTCTTTTTTTCCTGTTTGCTTGGGTTGCTATGGCAAGCACAGGTATTCCATGGAGTCTGGGTGAAAAATAGTGTGATCCAATGTGTGATCCAGGGCAGTAAAGTCTCAGGAGGGGTGGCTTTACTTTCTTTATTGTTAGATTTCTTCATTTATGGTTTGGGAATTTTTTTGATAAGCATTTTAGAAATATCTAGACCTAAGACTAGGACAGATTAGCACAACCTGATGAGATAATGTTCTAGACATTTTGCAGTTCTTTTGTGTTGATGCTAATTTATTATTGTGATTAAATATTGAGGGGCCCCCAAATTAATATGTGCTGAATTCACACATTTTGCATAATTTCCTATAATTCATTTCTCAAAGGGCATGGAGTTATGTGTTACATAATAAGTTGTTGAAGTAAATGAGCTCAACTTTATTTTGCTTTTTCCTGTAGGTGAAAAGAAATGGATTATCACAGACAGTTAGTCAAGAGGAAAGAAAGAGGCAGGAGGTATGTTTTCTACTGAGCAGATACTTTTAAAGCTCCAAAGAGTGAGTGTTTTCACCTACTGTGTGCACTGGGTCAGGGTTTTCTTTTGAAAACTTATTCATTTTGTTCTTTTTGCATAAGAGGTATGTGTTCATTGTCAAATAAAACTACATCTAAGAACCAGGAAAGAAAACTTAAAACACCTTAATGTCATTTTAGCTTAAACAACAAAGCCCCTAGTCGAGGTGTTGAAACTGGAAGAAATACGTTGAAAAATGAAAGAGATATTAGATCCCAGATTGAAACAGGATATTAGTGGGAAAACTGGTGAAATCTGAGTAAAGTATGTACATTTGTCTACAGATAAAATGTAATGTACCATGGTTATGTCATGGGCCCTGGTTAGGGGAAGCTGGATGAAGAAATAAGAGCTCTGTTCCCTCTTTGCAAGATTTCAATAAATCTTAAATTATACCAAAATAAAGGTATACCTAATAAAAAATAAAACAGATAGTAATAGGATTATATAACTTGAAGTTTAAATAAATGCTGTTTAGGGAAATTACTCATTGTAATAAGGTAGTGAAATTCTAAAAACACTTTTCTCCTGTTTGCATATTATTACGTTTATGTGTATACATGCCTGTAAATTGCACAAAGGACATGCACTATATTTTTATTTTATTGGCATGAAATAACAAAAAATAAGGGGAACTTATACTGTCATTTTTTGTTTAAGTTTAAAAAAACAGAATAGGGGGCGCCTGGGTGGCTCAGTGGGTTAAGCCGCTGCCTTCGGCTCAGGTCATGATCCCAGCATCCTGGGATCGAGTCCCACATCCGGCTCTCTGCTCAGCGGGGAGCCTGCTTCCTCCTCTCTCTCTGCCTGCCTCTCCGTCTACTTGTGATTTCTGTCTGTCAAATAAAAAATAAAATCTTTAAAAAAAAAAAACCAGAATAGTATATAATATTGGTGTACCCATCACTGAGAATTAACAAATGTATTACATTTATAATTTTTTCCTCATATTTTTTAAAGAAAACAAGACTTTCAGTAAAGTAGAAGTCCTATGTTCTCCTTGGTGCTTTTTCCTTCCTTACCTCCTCAGAGGCAACTATAATTATGAATTGATGTGTACCTGTCCAATCTGTGTTTGTTTTTTTTTTTTTTTAAGATTTTATTTATTTATTTGAGGGAGAGAGAGAGAGAATGCACAAGTGGCAGGGAGGGGCAGGGGGAGAAGCAGACACCCTACTGAGCAGGGAGCCTGATGCAGGGCTCAATCCCAGGTCCCTGAGATCATGACCTGAGCCAAAGGCAGACACTTAATCGACTGAGCCACCCAGGCGCCCCTCAATCTGTGCTTTAAAATTATGTATTACATATATTTATGTACATATTTTTGTGTGGATATGTGAGCATTAAAATGTAGATGAGTGATGATTCTGAATATATTTTTTCTTTACTTTTGCCACTCAGCCGTTTTGGGATTTATCTATGCTAATATATATTAATCCAGATCATTCATTCAGCCCACCATATAGTATTCCACCTTAAATACCACCTTAAAAAAATCTTTTGTCCAAATTTTACACAGTAGGTGGTATGTTTTTTTCTTCATTGTTAACACTGCAGCATAAATAATGTTTGTGGACCAATTCAAGAGCTACTCCAGGGTCCTAATCCCTGTATTCTTTTAAACGTTTTCTATTTTGAGCATACTCATTTCCTTTATATTTTGGAAATATTCAGATTTGTGATATTAAAAAATACTAATAATGGCAGCAAATCAAACTTTATGGTTCCTTTCTATTCCTGTATAGCTGTTTTTAGAAAGTTAGACTCACTTTGCTTTTAAGTAGTTGACGGCTCTATTTTAGGATGCTTTAACAGTTATTATAGTTAAATCTATTAATTTAAACTACTACTTAATCATTTTTTCATGTGATCTGTTCTATGTAGTTCTTGCAGTCTTTCTGTTTAAATCTTAGTGTTTTGCATTTGATTACAAAAGCCTTTGCTTTTGAAAATATTTTGTCATTCGGGGTGTCATAACTATCAACAACGTGACATCCACTGTTTTTGGTCAGGAAGCGACCGTTTCCTTCAGTTTGCACTACATTTCCCAGGGATAATTGTGTTTATTGGATAGAATTATACAAGATATAAGTGAGAATCTTCAAGTGAGAATCTTCATGTTCTTACCCTTTACTCATTAGATGATTATATCATTTAAGTCCCTGGAACATGACTGAGGCTAGACTAGCACATTTAAATAAGACTTCCTTTAAAGCTTGTGGATGCTGAAATGGAGATGAACATTGAGACTGGCACCATTAACCTGACCTTCAAAATATGGACCACTTACCAGCAGCTAGGGGGTCCACTTGGCTGTGCCTGCTTGCCCCCACCCAGCTTCAGCCATAGCACTGGGACTTATGGGAAGAACCTCCTGTGCCTTCTGGGCCAAGGGCTTGAGGGGGGAAGAGACCTGGAGGCCAAGGGGAAGATCACAGTGTTACCAGGAAGAGATCTAGGAAGGATGTGACTCTCCAGCCTGCGAGGGTATTGACCATGCCTGCCTAAAGAGGAATCCCTGTTTTGCCATTCTTGGAGGATTTGAAGTTGAATCTGTTAGGGAGCTAGGTGAATTCCTTACCCAGGGCGTTGGTGCCTACATATGTGGGTTGGCTTTTTATCTTTTTTTTTTTTAAAGATTTTATTTATTTATTTGACAGACAGAGATCACAAGTAGGCAGAGAGGCAGGCAGAGGGAGAGAGGGGGAAGCAGGCTCCCCGCTGAGTAGAGAGCCTTGATGCAGGGCTCGATCCCAGGACGCTGGGATCATGACCTGAGCTGAAGACAGAGGCTTTAACCTACTGAGCTACCCGGGTGCCCCAGGCTTTTTAACATTAATGAACACTTATCAGGTAAATGACTGTGTGCCTGACACCACGCATTTCTGCAGAGGGTCCTTCACTCCTTGAGATAGTGACGGGAACAGAGCAGGTGTCTTGTTAAATGAACAGAATCACTTTCAGTTGTATGAGCTTAATGTAAAAAAATTCCTGTGCCTGATAACCTTTTGAGGATAGATACAGTCAGGCTCTTCTGCTACACCCAGACTCTTCGCTATAATTGACTGCAAATTTGTTGGATTAAAATATGGGTTAGATGATCCAAAGGGGCACGTGTACTCGAATGTTTATAGCAGCAATGTCCACAATAGCCAAACTATGGAAAGAACCTAGATGTCCATCAACAGATGAATGGATCAAGAAGATGTGGTATATATACACAATGGAATACTATGCAGCCATCAAAAGAAATGAAATCTTGCCATTTGCGACAACATGGATGGAACTAGAGCGTAACATGCTTAGCGAAATAAGTCAGGCGGAGAAAGACAACTATCATATGATCTCCCTGATATGAGGAAGTGGTGTTGCAACATGGGGGCTTAAGTGGGTACGAGAAGAATAAATGAAGGAAGATGGGATTGGGAGGGAGACAAACCATAAGTGACTCTTAATCTCACAAAACAAACTGAGGGTTGCTGGGGGGAGGGGGTTTGGGAGAAGGGGGTGGTATTATGGACATTGGGGAGGGTATGTGCTTTGGTGAGTGCTGTGAAGTGTGTAAACCTGGTGATTCACAGACCTGTACCACTGGGGATAAAAATACATGTTTATAAAAAATAAAAAATTATATTAAAAAAAAAATATGGGTTAGAGAAGGGGAGCCTGCTTAGGAGGAGAGCGAAGAAATGTATTTGTGAAAATGTTCTTGGGATTCCAAGTGATGTCTATAAATCCTTCGTGTCCCAGAGCAGCATACTTTGAAAACAGACCTGGAAGAGATGACCTCAAAGGTTAATTAATGTCACAGTGAGGTTTTATGACGTTCTCTAGCTTTCCTTCCATATATTCTACCCCTTGACAAAGCATGACCTCAGGATGCAGTCTCGGGTCACCGAAATGCTTTCGCTTTTTCATTTTTACACTGTGGACAGTGACTCTATTTCTTGAGGTTTATGTGCCTTAGATGAAAAAGACAGTAGTTTGGTGAGGCATTTTTCTTCATGCTTATCTTTTTGTGCTTTTCAAGATATGTTATTTTTATAGGAGAATTATGAAAGCTACATTTAGTTCTTCAATCACAGTAATTAATAATACATTTCTTTTTCCTTCACACCAGGCTATCTTTGAAGTCATATCCTCTGAACATTCCTATTTACTCAGCTTGGAGATTTTGATACGAATGTTTAAAAATTCTAAAGAACTGAGTGAAACAATGACCAAAACAGAGAGTCACCATCTTTTCTCCAACATTACAGATGTCTGTGAGGCAAGCAAAAAGTAAGTTCATCTTAGTTGGCCTTTGGTCAAGCTGAGACCTTCCTTACTAACAAACATCTATGTTATCTCAAAGGGAAGACCCTTAGAAATATGAGGTCTCTCATTGATTTGGTTGGATTTTGTCTTGATCCCTTGAAATAAAGTTCAAGATATGTTTTGGGTTGTTGATGTATAGACGGATGGCAGGTGTGTAATGAATTGTCACCACAGACAGTTACATCTGAGGTCTCTCACTCCTTCCGTGTCCCTGCCTCTTCTCCTCACACTTGTCCTCTTCTTCCTTTTAAATTATTTGGGTTTTAGAGGGGAAGGGGTCAGGGGGATGAGTGAGCCTGGTGGTGGGTTTTAAGGAGGGCACATATTGCATGGAGCACTGGAAACAATGAATCTTGGAACACTACATCAAAAACTAATTATGTACTGTACTGTATGGTGACTTACATACATAATAAAAGAAGAGTAAAAAAATAAAAAAATAAAATAAAATAAAATATATGGATAATAGAACAACCCTTGGTTGTGAGGGAAAATAACTCATGGTATTTAAAATAACTCATTGTATTCAAATACAAAAATTATTTTTGTTTACATTTTCATATTTTTTGTTCATCTATGTAAATATTATTTTGAAAATGTAGTTACAGTGACTATCATGGTTACCTTAGGTTTTCCCTATCTAACATTCCATAAGTACCATTTGAGGTGAATTTTCATTATCAGTTTTAATAAGTGTAGGAATCTCAGTTTATATACCAGTAGTGAGCTCTTATATTCTTCTGAGTGAACCACAGAGCCGATATGGGAACCCTTTGCCATCAGTGTGATCCATCTAAGTGGCTATTTTGGTAGAACAAAGTAGTCGAATATTGGCAATTTTATATCATTGGGTCAAAGTTGCCTTTACCATATAATCAGTGAAGCTTAAGCTTCAAGGTTTCTCACTTGCAAAGGTACCTCTTAAATATTTGCTTTTGTGCCTCATTTCTTTCTTGGTGGGCCTGCATATTGTACAAGCCCTACGGCCACGAAAATTGGATCTGTCCCAGAGGTGAGTATCTAGAAGTATTTTGCAAATTTGGACCTTGCTTATTTGTCACATGAGGGCAGAGCCAAGCAGTCAGGAATGATAACATATTCCTGCCTGCTGGCTCCATCACCGTGTGCAGGTAGACCTAACTTTTGAACTTACAAGATAGAACATTCATGGCAAACATGTTAACATGTCAGTTGGGGCTACTTCAGAGAGCTGGGGTTTGTGGTCAGATCAACGAGATCTTCAGATTTCCACGAAGCCAGCTTCCACTACAGGAGGAGATACTGGCAATCTTGATATTGACATGGATACTTAAAAATACATGGTCAGAGGACCCACTGGGCCTTCGGGAACACTGGTGGCCCATACTACCACTTGGGATTCCTTGTTTAGAAGCTGGGTTGTTCCTTGTGTTCAGCCTACTGGTCCTTTTGGTACCAGTCTTTCTAGTTTCAGTAAGAGAAATGAAAATCTCTTTTCTCCCTCCGTGAAGAGGTCAGAACAAGAGGCTTCAATGATATGTCCCTTTTTGAAATGTATTCTGATTTCAGAAGGAGTCTCTTTCGTTTTAACTTGTACTTTGGTTGACCTACAGAAGCAAAGCTCTGTATTAGATACACAGCTATCAAGAATTTTTACTGTTTTGATAACTATAAAATGTAAGTCATGATTTTAATGAGAATATGTTTTCAAAAAACCACAGTGGCATGTTTTTCCGCTGCTACGAAATTGTGCTTTGAATTGTGTGCGCATGTCAGCTTCTTACAGTGTACACATGACTCCAGAGAAGGCCTTTCATTAATTCCATTGTAACGTAACCACAGTTCTTGAACAGAGGCTGACTTGGGTCCTTAAGGCTTTGGGCCCTGACAGCACGGCTTGTCCATCAGTGTGGTTCATGGGTGCATGGCCTTGAATAGTCACTTCTTCTTTTGGTAGTTGGTTGATCTTGAGCAGGTTGCTAACCCTCACCCCCTGAAGTATTTACCAAATAGGGATTGAAAAAATCCATGCCTGGTTAACCTTGAAATAACTAATTTAAATTATAGATTAAAATTTTATGATCTTAATTGTAATCTTTTACAAAATTCAGAAGACTCTCAAAATTCAGGAGACTCTCAAGTGATAACTACTTGATGTGCTACCCCCCAAAAGAATTTCCAGTCAGAAGAAAATGCCACATAAAATGTTGAATAAAGCAAATGATGGGTGTTTAAATTAGTGATTACAGGGGCGCCTGGGTGGCTCAGTGGGTTAAAGCCTCTGCCTTCAGCTCAGGTCATGATCCCAGGATCCTGGGATAGAGCTCTGCATGGGCTCTCTGCTCAGCAGGGAGCCTGCTTCCTCCTCTCTCTCTGCCTGCCTCTCTGTCTATTTGTGACCTCTCTCTCTGTCAAAAAAAAAAAAAAAAAAAAACAAAAACCAACTTTAAATTAGTGATTACAGAGGCATTAGCATGGCATTGTTCAAGGTGGCATAGTGAAGACTACGTTCATTGTTGTACTTTCCCCTAAGGAAAAACTAGCCAGAAAGGATGGGATATTTAGAATAGAGTGAGGTCAGAAAATGCTCGATATTCAGCTTTGTGGATTCAACAGTGTGACATCTGGTCCCCTTTATAGTGGCTCGGGGTCTTCACTGCTTGCTGATGAATAACATTGAGAAGCCTTTCTGTGTAAGTAGACATTATATGAAAGCAGCAGAAGACATTATATGAAAGTGTGCGAGATCATTCTAATGCTGGGTGGGAGTGCTTATCAGTGGTGTGTCCCTACTAAATTCTTTTCTTTATAAAGAATTGCTTACTTTAGTCAACACTTGTGGAACCTTTGATTCTATTCTGCAAGACGCCTGGGTTCTAGAGCATTTCTGATGGCGTCCACACAGTGACTGTTTGTCCTCAGGGATGGATGCTTGCTGGTGGAACATCCTCGGCATGTGTGCAGAGGAATCCTCTAGCCCATATGGGTCACTGAAATGCACGGGTATGAGTCGCTCTGGAGATTGTGGGCTTAAGGATCCCTGTGAGAATTGAAGGAGAGGGTTAGAACAGATGACACAGGCCTTTGTGTGCTCTGCTGAGGTGTTTTTATGGTTTCCTGAAGGCTGTGTGGAAACCTTAAGTGATCCAGTAGGAGATGGCCGTGGTGGTCCAGGAGATGACAGCATGGTGTTTGCATTAGAGAGGAGGTGAAGGGGCGCCTCAATGGTGGCTCAGTTGGTTAAGCAACTGCCTTCAGCTCAGGTCACGATCCTGGAGTCCTAGGATTGAGTCCCGCATGAGGCTCTCTTCTCAGTGGGGAGTCTGCTTCTCCCTCCAACCCTTACTCCTCTCATATTCTCTCTCTCAAATAAATAAATAAAACCTTAAAAAAAGAAAAAAGAGAGAGAGAGAGGAGGTGAAGATGCTGACAGATTTGACGTGACAGCAATGTAGCCAGACTCAAAGGGAAACTGGGGGTGGGTCTGAGAGCGAGGACTTGAGGAGTATTTGGAACATGGAGTCTTGAGGACTTGGTGAGAAAGAGTTTTGTTTCCCTCCCAGGTGTCTACTAAAGAACTTTGCAACATGCTTTTCTTCTTCCCATTGCAAAGTTGAAACAGCATATTTCTTTAGGAAGGAATTTTAAAGCTAAAACTCTGCTGTCTTCAATTTCTGCAGAGTAAAATAAAAATATCCATCAATTTGCTTTTGTGTCCTAAGGAACTGAATTTGTTCCCAACCTGTCATGAGCAGCTGATGCCAAACTTTTCAGTTTCTGCCTTGCGTGGAAGAGTAAATAATAAAAATGATAAGTGTGTAAAATAATCCCAGCATTTGTTCCCCCAGAAGATTCTTTTTCCTGATTTTAATCAGATTATATTGAAATTAAAGTATCATGTGACACTAAATACCGTTCTAATGCATATGCTTTCATGTTATTCTGTGAGATAACTTTTTATTTCAAAAACCGACATTTGACTCAAATAATGCTACAGTATATCTGCATTGTGAAGTGTGTTTCCTACTTGGTAATTAAAAATTCTAAGCTTTAATGAGATAACAGGAAACTTTGGATAGAATTTTGTCTTTCCCGACTAAGTTTTAAGGCTAAATTTTAAAAGAAAAACATTAAATTTAACTAGGCCAGAGAATATGGAATTCTTCATGTTGTAGAACCTTAAATATTGGCTGTTGACACTGTTTTTTGTTAACAGATGCTCTTGTCTTACTCAGTAGGCAACAGAAGTTTTTTTTTTTTTTTTTTTTAAGATTTTATTTATTTATTTGACAGAGATCACAAGTAGGCAGGGAGGCAGGCGGAGAAGGGACAGGGGAAGCAGGCTCCCCACTGAGCAGAGAGCCCGATGTGGGGCTTGATCCCAGGGTCCTGGGATCATGACCCAAGCCAAAAGGCAGAGGCTTTAACCCACTGAGCCACCCAGGTGCCCCAGTAGATAACAGAAGTTTACCACAGACTCTTTGGTAAATAAAGCAATTGCCCTATTTCTCTTCATGTAACAGAAAAACTTCCTTTTTAAAACCAAACTTCTCTGGCTGGTCGTTGAAAGACAGTGACCCTCAGAAGCCACTTTTTATGACATGCTTTGACTTTTTTTTTGTCCTGAGATAAATGAAGAAGTTCATTTGAAATTCATGAATATTTTAGTCCACATTGTTCAGCATTTATCAATAGCTGGTATCTGGGGTAATAGTAAAAGAAATAAGCAGTTTTAAGTATCCTTTCCAGTGGGGGAAGAAGGACAACAGCTGTCTGAATAATAGTCCCCATCCTTTCAGGTAAGACTGTGGAAGAGCAACGGGTCTGAGGTCTTTATAAAAAGTCTTTGTAACTGATGCCACCCGTTTAAGATGACTGCTGAGACACATGCCCTTCAGTTCATTCCCTTTTGAAATCCCACAAAAACGATAGGATAGTCAATGCATAAACCCCCAAGGATTAAACAACAATGACAACCACAAGAAAAGAGACAAGAGCAGCCGTGTTTTGGTCCCTGAAAACAGATGGACTCTTAGCCTTCCCACATTGCCTCAAATCGTTGCTAACTCTAAGCTGGTACTAAGGAAAGCCAAAAAAGAACCAGATTTAAACCCTAGAACCTCTGGAAGGTGCAGGAAGTGATGACATTGGAGTAAAGGTATGACTAAAAACAAAATTTTTGTGAAATCCGGTGTGAGAAGTGGAGCCCCAACATACACCCCCCACCCCCACCGCCCTTCAGCACTACACAGCTGGATGGTACCCTGCTTCACCCAGTAGGACTCCAGACCAAGAGATCCAGGCCCAAGTGAGGGGGGGGGCTACTGTAGCATAGGAAACCAGGTGAGAGCTGACACCTTGAAGCCCCACTCTCCTTTTGGGATACTGGTTACAAGGTGCATGGATAGCCTTCACTCTGTTTTTGTCAGATGGCAATTGGCATTAGTTTGAGTTAAGTAATATTTAAAAATTTTTATGAACACTATTTTTGTTTATTTTTTATTTTTAAAAAATTTTATTGTGTTTATATTATTACTTCAATTACCATTATTACGATTTGTAGGAAGCCTCAAGTTGAAGATTACAACACAAATATGTAAAGCCTCAAGCTTTGAAGACTATCTTTTTAGCACTGTGGTAGGCAAATACTTACTCTCTCTCAATCTTAGTTCTTCCTCTCTCTAATGGGGACCATAGCTTATCTAGCCTCTTAGGGCTGGTATGAGAGTTAAAGGAGATAATACTTAGCACCACAGTAGGTAAGCTCTCAAGGGGCAGTGATTTTGTTGATAATATCACTGTGCTTTTGATTCTCTTTGCCTGGCATTCTGAAGAAATGTGTCTGGATTTTTTATGTAATGACTTTTGAATGATGTCGCCTCTATATTTGCCTTTGCTGGCATTGTTCCAGGACTAGGTTAAAGGACAGGTCTTGTCTTACAGTATTTGCACAGTGGTTTGCGTGGGTTTGTTTTTAAAGGTGGTGGTGGCGTGTCTTAACGACATTCTAAGAACCCCCTTCGTTTTGACATTGAACGAAGTTTAGATAAATGGATTCCTCCCTCACCATAAAGCGTGAGCTGTTTGCTTCCCCTCAGCCTGGGGCTTGCCTTGCAAGCAGTCGATTCCTTGAACCAGTACTTCCCAACAGGCCCTGACATGCTGCAGCTGCCAATGAGGCCGTTCTCCTGGTTAGTTTTTGCAGACATTTGGGGCTACTACATGCTTTTTTCCTTCTTGCATTGCTTTTGCAAGTTCCAAGAGTCTGTGGATTCTGAGTTGTCACATGGAGATTTAAACTTGGACAATGCTCCTGCTTGGGACAGATGAAAGTGTTACCAAGCTTAGTCATTAGCTGTTATCAATCTTAAAAGAGGGTAGAACTTTGGAAAAAGAAACAATGGCTGGGGTTTAGTTGCAGTATTTCATCTGCATTGCATTTACAGCTGGAGATTTTGAAACATTACATGGATTTTTGACTCTGCCAGTTGTGAGTTAAACAAGCAGGACCACACAGTTTTTCTGGCCGATGGAAAAGATTTTAATGTAAACTTTGTGATCAAGCCAAGTTAAATCTAGCACTTGATTTAAGCATGAGGAGGATGGTTGATGAATTAAATTTCAAAAGCAAGCTCTGTTAAGCTTGCTGATTGCTCGTTTATTGTGGGATGTTGCCTTTAAATGCTGTGTGTTAATTATTAGCACCGAGGCATCAATTCTGTGTTTTTACAGGGCTTTTCTTATTTCAGCTGAGTTAATCTCTTATAGTGTCCTGGGGAGTGCTGTCATTTCTCTGCTGCAGGTAAGGGGATTGAGATCCAAATCACGTGAATTGGCTTAAGGTCATTCACGTTTTTAAATGGAATTGAAACCAGTGACTTTATTTATTTATTTATTTATTTATTTATTTATTTAAGATTCTGCAGTATACATTCCCCAGGACCACTGTTTTCAAAACTACACATACATTTTAAGTGCAGTTGAGGTTTCAGTCTAAAGAACTAAATTTCGGTTTAGGCCTCTGCTAGGGATTCCCTATCTGGAAAATAATTAGGATTTGCTCTTTTTGGTGTCTACCAGTAGACATAGAATGTGTTTAGACTCTTATCTCATATTTGAATGTCTTTGACCTCTTAGAATGTAGAGACCTTAAAAGCAAAGAGCATCTGGTTTTCTGACACTGCTCAGTGCATGGCCCATCATAGCTGTCATCTTGTCCTTTCCCTGTGGTCATTGTTCCAATAAAGATATTGTCCAGTGTCTTGACCAGAGTCTCTGAATGTGGCTCGTGGTTGACGTGTTGACAGTATGAGCTAACTGATTATGAAAGTGTCCTATAACTTATATCTTATCAGAAGCCCTAATGTGCAACTATACAATAAAATTAAAAAGAAATCCAAATTGTTTATGTTAAAGTCCCAAACTGCTTTCACTATGATTTGGGGAAGAAAATGAAATACATGTTTGGAAAGTGCTGTCTAAATTCAGATTAAAAAAAAAAAAAAAAAGAAGAACTAAATAAATTCAAATTATTTGCTGCTGCTTTGTGGAAAGTCTAATGTTTTCAAAGTAAACTTTCATAGAAAATGAGTTTGCAAGTCCTTCTTGGGACTTAAATGAAAGAATTCTTTGTTCCTTAGGTGGTAATATAAATACTGAGCAACCTTGCAGGAAAATATTTTAATTTTTAAAATGTCAACTTTGTGTAAAAGCTGTGAAAATATGATTTTATTAAAAAATCTGAAATCACTTTCTATATACTAAGTAGACAGGTGAATACTGTCTTAAATATTAATTCAGTATATTATTACCATATTCTTAGCCTATTTTTAAAGGATGTGGATTAAGTCATACAACCCTTGCGATTTTAGATTTTATAAGCGTGTCTATAGAAAAATTTCTTGAGGAAAATGTGTATCATGAATGGTATTTGTTAAAGGACCTAACTGATACTTTATCTATACAGTGTTTTCTTTGGATTTCAAAAAGGTTTTGGGAAATGATTTGAGTTTAGAAAAAAATTTGGTGGAAAGGTTCCATAGAAATGTCAAGATTGGCTAAGATTGACCTTGTCACTTGTGGGGGTTGCAAACAAAGGTCCCTTTGTAGCAAGAAAACTGTCTCTGTATCGGGAGTTCATTGGAATTTCTTTTCGAGCACAGAAAAGTGATATGAACGAGCAGAACAGGGCACAATAGCAGTGTTTGTGTTTATCTGCTGGAGTTGTCCTGTCCTGGAGCTCCTACTTCTGATTCTCTAGCATCGTGTGTATAGTCGATGGACAATGCTTTGTTATATATATTTGTGCAATATATAGTTGTGCCATTTCTGTATATGTTTGTGTATGTATGTAGACAGCTTTGAAAAATCTGCTAAGAAGAAGATATTCTCCAGGACATCTTTGATAACCACTCTCATAAGTTGAAATTTTACTTGAGGTCTGTTCTATTGAAAAGAGAGCAGAAATGATTAAGCCATGAAATTATTCGCTAGGATTTCAGTAAGTAATGTGAAGTGAAAAGATCATTAAGAAAACTGTTTTTTAGAAGTCTCTAGGACAGATTTAGTGGCCTTTTCTCTAATTTTTGGAGCATCTGGTAGGGCCATTTGAGAATTCATGTTTTGCAGGTTTTAAACCATACTAAATATCAATGAAGAGTTTGGTTTGCTTTGTGTCTGTGCCATCTGTAGGGATCACTGTATTAAAATGCCTTCGGTTGGACCCTTGCCCATCCCTTAATTTTTATTTTTCAGTCATTCTAGCCTATATCCAGTTTACTAAGACAAAACTATCTTTGTTATCAGAATATAGTTTAAGTTAGAACATCAGAATATCAGTTATTAATAAATCCATAGATCAGGATGTCATTTTATTAACATTTCTGGATGGTATACACTAGGTGGTTCTGCTTTTTTGCTTATTAAGTATCCTTTCCAACAGAGAAAAACTGTTAAAACTGTGTTTAAACTGAAAATACTCTTCCCTTGCATATTTTTGAATAAAACATATTCCTTTGGACTCTTTGAAGACCCCTATGTTTGGAAGCTCAGAGGTTCAAACTGGAGAAATTTTGGCTTGCCTTTGTCTGTTTTATTGCAGACCTTCTTGGCATGAACTGATTCCTAATTTTGAAGACCAGTTCTTGCTGATCACACTTCTCTCTCCTGAGACTGGAGTAAGGAATGCTAATCTCATCTGTAGGCAGATCACTTCATCCTTCCACATGTCAGCTGTTAAGTGAGTTTTCCATCAGCATGGAGCTCATGTTTATCAGACTAACTAAGGAATCTAAAGCTGGGGCCCTGAGGTCCTTGTCTGCTTGGGAGTCTGTTATCACCAACTCACACTTGGAGAATTACTTATTCCTACCAGTGCTTTTGCTAGACGGTATATTCTTCTCGTGGTATGAATTTAGGAAAGTTGGTCTCACGAGGGTGAGCTTTGCAAACATTCCCTTAGGCTCAGGAGTCTGACTTCCATTAGGGCCTGGCTGTGGTAAAAGCCTTTCGGGGATGGTATGAAAAAATGTAGCTGTACGCATTGCCAGTATTTTGTTTTTTAATGTGGGAAAGATTGGCTAGAAGAAGTGAAGATGTGAATAACCTGCTAATAAGATAATATGTGAAAACGGTTTTCTGAGCATCAACATCCAAGCTATGAAAAACAGATGGGGCAGAGGGCCTTCTAAGCATAACTGCTTTCCTTTCCTCTGCAAACTGTTGAACACCATATTTGACGAAACGTGGCATAACATTTTGATCATCTTAGTGGATGTATTTCTTCTAACAAGCCTGGAATTCAGTTGTAGGCAAAGTGTGCCGAGATAAAAGTTTAATTTGTCTAGAACTGCTTAGATCCATTTGAAATAACTGCTTTTTCCCTGTGAACTGTGTATGCCCTTGAGAAGGGCTGGCTAGATGTGGATCCATCTGGAGGAGGCTACTTTGTTATAATCCAAGAAAGAGTAGCTGAGAAGTCCCCCCCCCCCAATAATATGTATATATGCTGAAAAATTTAAATTCTGCCAATGGGTTTGTTGTAGCTTCCAGAAATGTTCTTTGCACATACAAATATGATTTTTTTTAATAGGATGATAGCTTACTACACATGCCATTATGCACCAGTACCCATTTTCTTTTCTTTTAGTTTGTCAAACAGCCAGAGTCTTAACTGAAGAATAGGACTAGGTATTTTCCTTTTCTCTTCCAATACTGCCCAAATTAGCCAGGGCTTCCTCTCTTTTTTTCTACTTTAAATGAATGGTTCCATATGAGTTAATGGAATTTATTTTCTTGGGGGAAATAGTCATTTCTGTGAATTTGAGATTTTTAAGAATTACATCTTCCTCTTTAATAATATTTTTTATCAAAATATTGCTATGATGAGATCTTTTTTTCCCCCCAGCATAATTTATAGAGCACCTACTATGTACCAGATTTTGGGCTAGGCATTGGAAATGTAACGATAGATAGGTCAGGCATAATTCCTGTCCTGGTGATCTAATGAGGTAAACATACATGGAACAGGCACCTGAGAAACAGAAACCTGAGAACCCCTCAAAGCAGGACTCAGAACGGCCCATGAACCAGCGAAGTGACTTTTCTAACTGTTAATTACTCTTCCTTCCTCCTGCTCCCTTATTAATCTCCTAAGATTAATAGTCTTTAATAGATGTTTTAATTCACATATAATTCAATTTTGTCTTTAACTATATGTAGAAATACCATACTAGTGATATGTTGTTAATTATTTAATATTTGCAAGTAACTTCATTAAATGGGCAACTGATATGTATAGAATGGGGATTAGGAAACCAACATTTCTGTAATGTTATAAATTGATCATTTAACTACAGTATGAAGATTAAAAGAGAGCCTGGGTTGTCTCTGTCACAGTTCAAAATACTAAATATGCTTCTAGTTTGAATATATCATTCTTCAATTTCCTTACTCCTGAGTGATTTATAAATCTGGGGGATTTGGATACTGTCGGTTTATCTAGCTTAAGGAAAACTCATCTGATTTATGCTTTATTAGAAACCCCTTTTATATCATGTTCTTAGATAATGTTCAGTTTTGTTAAGATTTCTGTAATTCTTTTTTTTAAAATATTTTATTTATTTATTTGACACAGAGAGAGAGGTCACAAGCAGGCAGAGCAGCAGGCAGAGATAGAGGGCGAAGCAGGTTCCCTGCCAAGCAGAGAGTCTGATGCGGGGCTTGATCCCAGGACCCCGAGACCACAACCCAAGCCAAAGGTAGAGGCCCAACACACTGAGCCACCTGTTTTTTTAAACATCCAGATTATTTATTTGAAGTAGGAAATAGACATTGTAAAACCTACCAATCATGTTTGATAATTAGCTTTACTAAGATCTAGGCTCACTTGTATTAATCTGTGCCTTGTAGTAAATGCTGACGTACCAGTGAGTTCGAGTAACACTTTTACTTTGTTTTGCGATTAATAAACAATTTCCCTGGACTTTTGGGCTTGAGGGTAAGCTTAGAGGCCATCTATCCCCGTCTGTAACTTAGAGTTTCCTAGGCCTCAGAACTGATAAGAATCAGAGCTAAGTCTAGAACCCAGATGCTGCCCTTGCTTGACTCATTGTTTTATAGGAGAGGCTATTTCATTGTGTTTTTAATAAGTCATATATGCACACGACTTAAAAGTGCAAACAATGTCAATGGTATGGACTTATGTACTGAGATGTCCTCCATGACCTCCTATCCCCATTGATCCTCTTACTCCCAACCCTCTTTTGCTGTGAAGGATGTCTTGTTTCTCCTGCCAGCATTTCTGCAAGCAAGTATAGGCAAATACAAGTGGTTTCTTGCTGTCCCTCTTTTCCTAAGAGGTAGCATATTGACAAGATATACTGTCCTGCATCCTTTTTTCCTCTCTTTAGGGTTTAGATTTAGGCTCTCTGAGAAGAGTCAGTGTGCCTACCAATACCGCTGCATTTGCAGTTAGATCAGAACCAGGTTCCTATATTTAGCCTGACTCCATAGCATATGAGAAATTTGGGGGCTTAGCTCTGTAAAGACCATGTAGTGAAAAATTATTAGAAATGGAAAATAAAACTCAAGATGAAAAGTTACTTAAATTACTATTATGTGACCCAAGGAAGAGAAGGCTTGGTGAGTACGTATAAAGTACCTGAGTACTTTACAGGTAAAAAGAGAAGGCTTAGCAGGAGGTAAGTTACTGCAGTCACCCAACCATTCGGTGTCTGGCTGGGGATTTGCACTCAGATTTGCCCGTCAGTAGCAGAATCTCTGTACTCTTGGCTGCTGTGGGAACTTGGTATCTTTGTGAGTGACATGTTCAGTTGATACTCATTATTTGTGGATTCCATATTGGCAGATTGGCCTGCTACTCACTAAAATGTATTTGTAATATAGAATTAATACTTGCTGTGCTTTTGCAGTCATTCAGACATCCAGTCTATTTAATGTTTAATGTCACTTTTTTTTTTTTTGCATTTTTGTGGGCCTTTTGCTTGGCGATCTTTCTGTTTAAAATGTCATCCCCCCGCCCCTCCCCAGATAAAGTGTGCAATTGCTGCCTGGAGTTTCTAGGTTCAAGAAGGCTGTCCTGTGCCTTATGGAGAAAATGCATGCGGTAGATAAGCTTTGTCAGGCATGAGTTGTGGTGCTATTGGCCACAAGTTCAATGCTAGGGAATTAGTAATATTAAATGAAACATCTTTAAACAAAGACATACACCAAACAAGGTTATGTATTGATCAAATGATGAAAATGCGGTGACCAGAGGCTTAGAGGAAGCTAAGCCTGTATTTCCATGAGGAACAATGTTTCAGTATTTGCAAACTCAGTGTTCACAGTAACTTTGCAGAACATAACTACCATGAATAATGAGAATCGACAATACACATAAAACCTAAGTGGCCAGCTCCTTGCCAGCTCTAGTTGGGCTTATCTTTTCTCATCCTACCCTAAGTACATCAGGAGTAATTTCAATTGGATGTAAAAGAAAGGAAATTATACAGTAAAGAAATAATCCAGAACTACCAAGAACTGTGATTAAGATTTAATTGCTTGTTCTAAAGCATTGTGAAGAGTGAGACTTCTAGAATGTCGCTAAATTCATCCTACGGTATAGCATGGTGACTAACTATGAGTGTCAGCGGTTGGCCTGGGTTCCAGTTCCTGTTCTACCTCTGTGTGTGTGTCCTGTGTGACCTTGTGCAAGCTTTTTAACATCATCGTGCCTCAGGAGTCACATACATAAAATGGAGATAACAGTACCTGGTTCCTTGGGTTGTTGTGGAAATTAAATTAGTCAGTACATGAAAAGCAGTTAGAATAGTCGCTGGTATTCAGGGAGTGGTCTTTAAATTATTAGGATAATTGAGCCTTCTCATTTGCCTAGGATAATTTCAGTTGTTCAGAAGTAATTATTAATTGTCCCATTTCACTCTCAAAAGGTTTCTCAATTTGGAGGATAAATTATGCATTGATGCTAGCCAGCTGTGAGGGTGATTCTTCATTATCAGATAATCCCTAATCAGTGGCTACTTCTGTAAATACAAGCTGGGATGATTATTTTCTTTTTTCCTCCTCAAGAGCTAGGGTGAAAACTTCCGTCTTCTAGTTTTGGAGGGCTGCTAGGGGGAGAAGAATTGGAAGAGGAGCATGGTGAGTATTCAGGTGTGGGCAGGAAGGTGTGTGACTTACTCATTTTGCTTCCTGCTCTCTGAAAAAGAGTAGCCTGGAGTCTAGTTCTGGTTAGAGAGTGAGGTCTTTCCCACGGGGCAGCTCTTTCTCCAGGAGCCAGGAAGGACTTTGGGGAAACACGATCTGTCAAGGGATCTAAGAGATCAGGGTGGGTTAAGAAGCTTGCATAAAACTCATCTTAACTTTTTTTTTTTTTTTTAAGATTTTATTTATTTATTTGACAGACAGAGATCACAAGTAGGCAGATAGGCAGGCAGAGAGAGGAGGGAAACCAGGCTCCTTGCTGAGCAGAGAGCCCGATGTGGGGCTCGATCCCAGGACCCTGGGATCATGGCCTGAGCCGAAGGCAGTGGCTTTAACCCACTGAGCCACCCAGGCGCCCCTCATCTTAACTTTTAACCATGTGAGAAGAGTCAGGGTGCCTGTGGACTCCATTGATGGAAGTATGAACCAGGGGCTGATGTCAGTGCTCCTGAAGGTTGTTGCCAAGGACCCTCCTTCCTCTGGAGATCTTTAGAAAAAGCATTATGAACCCTTCTAGCTAGGATACTGTAAATATACCCTGAAATGCATGAATAGAGATTGAGTGATAAGCTTTCGGGAGTCCCTCTTCACTTAGCTCATTCACTGCTGTTGTTTTAAAGTACTTTATTTTTTAGAATAATTTTAGGTTCTAGCAAAATTGAGTGGAAAGGACAGAGATTTCCCAGATACTCCCTGACCTCCCACAAACCCAGCCTCCCTCAACATCAATACCTTCCTCTAGAGTGGTACCCTTGTGACTGTCCAACCTTTCCTTGACCCATCATTTCACTGAAAATCTTAGTTTATTTTTATTTTTTTTAAAAGATTTTATTTATTTACTTGACAGGTGGAGACAAAAATCACAGGTAGAGGCAGGCAGAGAGAGAGAGGAGGAAGCCGGCTTTCCACTGAGCAGAGAGCCCAACACAGGGCTCGATCCCAGGACCCCAGGATCATGACCTGAGCTGAAGGCAGAGGCTTTAACCCAGGCGCTCCTGAAAATCTTAGTTTACATTAGGGTTCATTCTTGGTGTTGCATGATCTATGGGTTTTGACAGATGTTTAAGGACGCACATCCACCATTATAGTATCATATAGGTTAGTTTCACTGGCCCAGAAATCCCCTGTGTTCTATCTGTTCATCCCTTCCCTCTCTCTCTCCAAGCCCCTGGCAACCACTAATCTTTTTGCTGTCTCCATAATTTTGCCTTTCACTGTAGTGTTGACTTTTTAAGTGGTTAGTTGTCCCACATGCCCTGTACCTTTTGAAGTGGCTGTAAGATCTGGAGAGGCACTGGTGAATAGACAGTTAGGTATGTAAGTCTGGATTTGGCACATTGATGCTTGGAAACATATTTGGGAGTGGTTGGCATTTAGATGAAATTTCAGACAAGGGTGGCTGGGTGAGGTTACTGGGGAGAGGATGGAGGTAGAGAGGTGAATGCTGGGCACCAAGCCCTGGGACCTTCCAACGCTGAGACTGGGAAGATGGGAGAGGGGCCAGCAAAGGAGACTGAGAAGGAGCAGCTGGTGGGGATAGAAGGAGACCCAGGGGAATGGTATACTCCAGAAGCCAAGTGGCACCTAGCTTGTTTTTTTTTTTTTCTTTCTATATTTATAAAGGAAACAAATCAACATACCTTAAGAATGACTTCAACCTTGTGGTATCCTTTTGGAGATCCATATTTTGTACTGTGTCTGTGAGTTGCCAAGTTCTATACCAGAAGCACTGGCTGTAGGGTTACCTCACCGTATGAGCCGTGCGTGAAGGTTGCACCTTCAGAACCCATTAGTCTCAGCATGGCTTTTTGGAGGATTATCAGAGTAATTGGCATTCCTGCCAAGTGGAGAAAGGAGGGATTGAGCCCTTCATTCAGAATGGCAAGATGCCCTTAAAGTTTCTCTGGGACAGTTGGACATAGGTGTTTCTTCCTGGTTTCATTTGTTTTCTGAATGCAAAGACAGGTCTTTAAAGACAGGCCAGCCTAAGATCTGGACACGGAGAACAGAGATCTTCCAAATGGGAACGTTTTCATCCCCAAACTGCTTTTTTTACAGAATGAACCATCCAGTGTTTTTTGTTTGTTTGGTCATTTGTTAGTGATTTGATTTACAAGACAAATTAGCTTTATAGAAGCATCTGTTGCAGAAATAAGGTACCTGTTTTTATAACTTCAGGTGTTGTTGTGTTAGGGATAGGCCCTGTTTTACTACTATTGACTTTGAAGTAAAGTGCTCATAAGGATCATAATTTAGCCCTTGTTTATATCAATTTTCACATTTTCACATGGTTAAGGCTTCACGACACCGTTTACTTACCCTCAGAATGTCATGTGTTCAACCAGGTGGTATTAATACCTAAATATGCCAGCGCAAGAGAATTTATTACTGAAGTTTCCATGGATTCCTTTTGCCTCCTTGCCCAGCCCCTCTAAAAATTCATTATAGTCCTGCCTTGGACTTTTGCCAGCATGCTATAAATAATTGGATTTAGCTTCTCATCTGCTTTCTTCTGGTTCACATTATGAATATAAGTTGACAAGACTTTCCTACTAATTCTTGCTCACTAAGATTGCATTAAGGTTATGAAGAGATGGCTGAGTATAATTTTTCTTCCTTTCTTCCTTCTGTAATTGAAGTGTAAAAGTCCCCAATTAATTAGAGTTCTTACAGAAATTTCTGTTACTGCAATTTGCAAACTCCAAAGCCTTGATAATGTGGGACAAACATTTTATAACCATATATTTGTTAAAATTTGATGCTAATTGCAGGAATTAATTCTTCCTCACAGTTTAAATAATATTTTAAGGGTTAATAAAAGCTTGATTTCTTTCTTTTATGTTACGAGGAGAAACTTTCAGCTATAGGGAACAATCCATAGATGTATAAAATGTTTAAGATTTTATTTATTTGAGAGCGAGAGAGGCTGGGAGACGATGAGTGGGGGAGGGGCAGAGGGAGAATCAGGGAGCTCAAAAGGGAGCCTCATGTGGGCTCTGTCATAGGATGCCTCTTGACCTGAGAATGCTGGGATCATGACCTGAGCTGAAGGCAGATGCTTAACTGACTGAGCCTCCCAGGTGCCCCCTATAGAACTATTTCTGATGAACAGTATATTGCTTTTCTTAGGAACTGAAAGAAAACCAGAGGTTGCAGAGGTTTTTATATTTTTCTACATATGTGGCCCTTGCAGTTTCCTGACAATAAGTCCCTAAAAACTTAGCTTTTAATCACCCATAAATTTGAGGCTCTAGAAATGGTGATATTAGAAACCTTTTTGACCTGGATGGAAATTAGCATCTTCTCAAGTATCCTTTGGATGCTCTGTCATTTGGTGATGATAACACTAACCGGTTATTCCGTCCCATGTGCCAGGTGCTGCTGTGCTGAGTCCTTTCTCTATTTTGTGTTAAGTGATCCTTGGACACTCTGTGTGGCAGATAGTATTATATCCTTTTTAGCAGGTGATAGAGAGGTTAAGTAAATTGCCAGAGTGGTAAGTACTCAGATACTAAGTGATAAGCCAGAAATCAGACCAGAATCTGATTCTGGAGCCCTCTCGACAAGCGGGAAATTCAACTCTCTGCCTTGGCAGCCAGATGGCATGGCTGAATACAGCAGGATGGGTATGAGATGGTTCTCGGTAGTGATGGAGTCACTGTCGACAGCCACTGGGACTGCTGTGGGAATTTGAGCTCAGTGTTGTGATCTGGTATTTCGAGGAGAGTGCGAAATCTGGATGTGTAGGTGCAGTCTTTTGATTTTTAAATATTGGGAACTAATTCTGGTTTTTTAAATACACATGTGTAGGACAGCTTCAACCCATTGGCCACCCGTCTGAGAGCTCTGATGCACATTTTGTTGATTTAAATTAGCCTGATAAAATCATTTTGGCCTTGTGCCCATGCACAAAGTCACACTCTTGGAGTTCCCCAGAGACCTTCTTCATAAATTTAGCAGCATCGGAGGACAGAGGAAAGGGAAATATGTTTCAGTGTATTAGGGTACATGCTGTCACCAGGACTTAGGGAGATTAAGCATAAAGAATTTCAAGTATGTTTCTGTCTAGTAGTATGTAATTTGAGGCATTAAGAAAACACACTTGTATAATTTTCAATAGCCCATGCTTATTGTTATTTTTCAGACTGTTACAATTCGATGGGCACTTGAAATAATACAACTTTGTCAAATTTTTGATAATAGAACGATCGGGTAGACTTGCCTTTTTTATGGCATTAACTTAGAAGTAAACACAGTGTCCATTGCCTTTCTTTTTAAAGAATAGGGAAATGTGTATACAGACATAGACACACACACACATAGTTGAGTCTTGCGGACCTTGTATAAGCCCGGGGAGGAAGGGTAATGGGACCTGTTGTGTTGAATCACTGGAGGTCCAAGATGTAGTGTAGATACCCACGGCATGCAAGTCACGACCTACCGGTGAAGGGTCTCCTACCTAGAGTGCTCTCAGCCTCTACTCTTCCAAGAATTGAATTTTACTACCATTATCAGGAGAGGGTAAAGTTCCGGTTCTGAAAATCTAAGAAACTGTGATGACATCCCTTTCACCTTGTTTTAAAGGTCACTAGAAAAGGTGATGGTTAGATTTTTTGACCCCTGTTCTTGCACCTGCAGCTACACTTAAACCATTTGAGCCTGACTTGGCTCAGCACATAGAGCTTGGGGTAGGGAAACTGTGGATCTGAAGGTTATGTCGCCTGTTGGAGAGGGAGGACAAGCATTCATTCATACGCCTGTTAACTTTCCCAGGCAATAAAATACTTCCCTCTTTTTCTTTGATCTTCAAGCTGACCTTAAACAAGAACAGAAATACTTGAGGAATTAATATACAGAGACCTGAACATTTGTAAAAGAAAAGCCTTCATGAAATTATATTTTTCAAAAGTCTTGAGTTCATTGAAAGTTCCTAGAGATAGAGGTGCCTGGGTGGCTGAATGGTTAAACCTCTGCCTTCGGCTCAGGTCATAATCTTGGGGTCCTGGGATGGAGCCTGGTATCGGGCTCTCTGCTCAGCAGGGAGCCTGCTTCCCCCTTCCCCCCTGCCTGCCTCTCTTGCCTACTTGTGATCTCTCTCTCTCTCTCTGTCAAATAAATAAATAAATAATCTTGGTAAATTTGTCATTGGTTATTTAACATATTGCCGATTGATAATAATAATAAAACCTCCAAATGATTTTTTTGTTTCAGAGACCACTTCTCATGGAACAATCTTCTTGTTTTTTAGTTTGCCAAAAATATTTTTTTTTAGTTTGCCAAAAATATTTTTTTTTCTACCGTATGTTTTGTTTAGTTTTGTTTTAGAAAGAAGCCAGTGGGTAATTATTTTGCATAGCTATGATGAATTCTAAGGAAGGTCCCTAGAAAAGGTACAACAGCTTAATGGAAAGAATAAGACCAGTTGGAAACTGTGAAGCACTTAACTAGAAGGTTTAGTTAAGCTATCACTAGAAGGTGTGATAGCGGATGGTAATTCTGTAGTTGAAATTGATGTTGGCTTCGTTAGCACAGGTGCCAAGGCATCTTCATTTTCTGATGCATTACAGAAACTAGAGAAGCTGCTGACAACTTGTGTGGTGGGTCGCTTGCTGCAACAGGACCTGGGTCCTGATGTCCTGCTCTCCAGTTCTCCAGTAGCACACCCCATCCCTCCCACGGGGGTAGCCACTTGTATTCCTTTGGAGTAGAGACCATCACCCTACAAAGGGATCACAGTGCAGCTTTCCCTTGAGTAGACTACAAAGAGGCAGTTTCTTTAGCTTTTTTCTCAAATTCCTACAACTAGCTGAGAGCCGGCTCTGCTTCTGTGGCAGGAAGGAAGGATGGAGAGTACGGTTGGGTGCTCCTCTTTGATGGATGAGTGACCAAATGCAAGTATATGCGTATATTGGCTGAAGTCCAGATTAAGCTTTATGCAGGAGTTTCCACTATAGCTATTAAGATGTCAATAAAAGAGAAAGAAGGCTAGAGGATGACAGACTCCCTACAAACTGTAAGGGGTTAGCTTGCTCCGGTCCAGCCATTGGGTATGCTGGCGAATGACCTAGTTGTGGTGATCTTGGGTGAACATTCTTAGCAAGCGATGCAAGAAAATTTTGCAGTGACCTTGTCCTTCCACAGTATGTCGGTGGGTGCAGGCATGTAGGCTGGCTTTGTAGAGTGGCTCAGAGAGCTGTTTGGGAAGGAACCAAGAAGAGGTATGCATCCGTGGCCATTCTTAGAGGGAGTTGTGTGGTTAGAAGCCAACAGTTAGAAATCTGGTTTGGACAGCTGGGTCCCATCAGTGGTTTAGAAGGAGATGATGGGACCAGAGTTTTTAGAAGGAATTTTGGTAGGTTCTTAAAAGTGGATTGAAGCCGGGGAAAAAAGAGAGGAGGGGAGGTACGGAGGTATCATGAAGAGGAAAATACCATTGCAGAAGTGTGTTTTGGGGCCAGTGATGTGGTAGGGAAATAAGAGGAGGGGGTGCATCCATAAAAGAGAACACAAACACTGGTGAAATGTGACTGCTCACAGTTTATAAATTACTGCCTAGCAGCAGCATATGTAGATTTAAGACGTGCACATACTATAGACATTTCTCTAAAGGAATAGAAAATGTGCCTTGTAATCCTCAATTTAGCACTATTAAAGAGAGTAAGTATCTTGGTCGTGGTCAAATGCTAGGTAGAATTTTTGGAACATTTGGACTCTTCTGGATGAAACGCCATCACTGGACCTCTCTGAAAGTCTTATGGGAGGGTGTAAAAGCAAACCTTTCTTTGTTTTTTATAAATGAAACCATTATCCCCTCTCACTGCGCAGTCTTGTCTGGTGAGGGAACAGAAGGCTAACAGTTGTTACTTGGGTCAAAGGCCTGTGCAAGTGGGGCAGGACTGCTTTAGAGTGGACATACTGTGGATATACTGTGTCCAACTGCCTGGTGTGGCTGGGGAGATTTTGGCTAGGTTCCCTCTCAGTGACCCTACAGAGATGCTTAACATTCCCACCTCTCTCAGCCCTTTGGATCTGTGGAGTGGTTTCAGATTGTGTTCCACGAGGTCTGGAATTCCTTGAAGGCACGTTAGGCTTGGCCAGTTTGGGTGTCAGGGAAACCAAACAACTGGACTCTGGGCGTCCAGACCCACCTCAACCAGGACAGCTCACTTATGTTGTTTAAATCCCGGAACTTTTCAGAAGAGTCACTTGAAAAGAGACCAAACACATACAGAATCACTCTCTGGGAAAGTAGGAAAAGACAGTGCTTTAGACATAAATGAAATTAATGGACATCAGCTTTTACCCCTTCTGTCCATTTCCCAGCTGTTGCCCCTTTGATTAAAGAGCTTTATTGAGAGAACAATTCACATACCATACAAATGATCTATTTGAGTTGTGCAATTTGGCGGTTTTCAGTACATTCACAGGCTGAACAAAGATCACCATAGTCCATCCTGCAACATTTTCATCACCTCAGAAAGAAAGGCTGTATCCGCTAGCTCCCACTGCCCATTTTCCCTCAGACTTCCGCATCTCTAGACAAGCGTTGATCACTTTCTGTTTCTATGGATCTGACTTCTGGACACTCCCTATTAAAAGAATCATATAATATGTGGTCTTTTGTGACTGGCTTCTCTCACCTAATGTAATGTGTAATCTTTCTGTGTCCACTGTTTTCATTATACAAAGCCAGTGGTTCCAAAACTCCTCTGCATCATGGACTCCTTTCAAAGTCTACCATTCGCAAACTCTGGGGTCCACCACCGTCCCTGGGCACGGACTGCCAAGTTCCCATCTTTGCTCATACCATTCATTCCCTCACTTGCCCATCTCCCGCCTCCTTTCTGGCAGTTACCTAATCCAAAGCTCTTACCTTTTGAAGTGTCTTTTGGGGGACTTAGAAGAGAAAGTGTTTTGTTCTGTTTTTCATCAGTGCTGCTACTACTTGCTTGAACAGTTCTCCAGTAGGCCCAGAAGGACTAGAGCAGGGAGAGCTCACCTCCCTAGGAGCTAGGGGATTTTTGTTGGAATTACCCTGGGCTGTGTGTTCTGTGGGTCTAAAGTAGAGCCTGACACATAATAGGTGTTCAGTGAATAGTTAATGAGTAGGAGAGGGAGCTGGGTCTCATACCTTCTACTTTCTGGAAGTGATGAAGCTCTGAAGTCAGGCCTATGAGTAATAGAGGGGCCTTCAAACAGATATTGGATATTAGATATTGGAGAAGGAACAGAGATTAGGCCCTCTCTTCCATCTCTAAAGCCAACTGCATCGTGTTTTCTTTTCTCTGGGACTTCTGCTTCTGTCCTTACCTCTTCTATCTGATCCTAATCTTCCTATCTTCTGCTTAGAGGGACCCTTATCATTGCACTGGGCCTGTCTGGATAAACTAGGATGACTTCCCATTTCAAGAGCCTTAATCACATCTGCAAAGTCATTTTAGCATGGAAAGGGACATGGACATCTTCGGGGACCATGATTCAGCCTGCCACAGGGCGCCCTACACAGAAACACAGTGCCTTTTGTGTTTTTGCCAAGTATGCCTGTGCCTTGCCTAGCTTAAAGCCTCTTAATTGTGACATGATTTCTTACAGTGTAAAGTAAATTTCTCAGTAGAAAATGGTTATTTTGCCCTGGTTTGTTGCTTTCCCCTTTATAACTCACGGAAAAGGTACCAAAGCATAGTAGGACCTCAAAAGGACCGATTAGATCCTCCTCTAATTTTGTCATTGCTAAGTACCTATTAAATTTTTTTTTAAGTTATTGAGGACATGCATACCTGTGATTTTGAGACTTTTTGGTGGATGGCAGGATTAGTTTATTCCTGCCCACCCACCCAGACTTAATTGATGGAAATATAGGAGTTGGGCTTATTGTCCTTGAACAGAGTGGACTGGAAAAGCAAGACCGCTTAATGGCATTATTTAAAAGATCTGTGAGTTCTAGGCATTCCTATTGGAGGGAAAGGCATTTGTTGCACTTTAAATGATAATGTTAATGAACGTGTACCATGTGCCAGACCATGTTGTAACCACTTAACATGTTTTAATTCATTCAGTCATCATGACAACCCGCATGAGGTCATACCATTATTATTCCCATTTTACAAATGAGGAAATGGGACTTACTGATGTTGGGCAAGTTGCCTGAGGTTATACCACTAATAAAAGAGAGAACCAGCATTTGAATCTCGGCCATTTGGCTCCTGAGCCTGCGCACGTGTTCCAGAGGTGCATTGTGATGGTACACCCTTAGCCTTGTTACAATATGTGTGAAATTGACTTTATCTGGAAGTGTACTCATTTACAGCTATTACTGTCTAATAGAGTTTACTCGTGAGATAAGAGATCATAGTTTCCCAATACTGGGAAAAAGCAGGAACCCAGGTCTTTGGTATTGAGATGGTGATTTGGAGGCTAATGATCTCACCATCCCTCTTTTTGTTCCTTCAAGCTCCCCTCCGTTTGGCCCCTCCCTCCCCCCCCCCCCCCCCCCCCCCCCCCCCTCCCCCCCCC
>NC_081558.1:139715908-139925048 GCF_022355385.1 Mustela nigripes | reverse complement strand
CCCCCCCCCCCCCCCCCCCCCCCCCGGAATGTTTCCCTCTTTGCTGTGTTGCTGGTGGTCTTTCTGGGGCTGATTACTGTGTGTGGCAGGACTGAAGATTGACCCCGTCTTCTCCATTCAGTTGTTGTTTTGTTTTAGTAAATGAAGAAACAGATTTATCATGATCTAAAATCAACTTACAGCCAGGATGACAATTTGTTTATCCCATAGATCCTGTTCTTTGGGTATTTTGCTAACCAGTGCTAATATCATCTAAAAGGAAAGCATTTTAAAAGTCCTTGATGAAAGTTGGAGAGGGCTGTGGGAAGGGGGTGGGGGTGGGGACTGGAGCCAGCTGCTGTATAAACTGGAACAGGTTTGAAAAATGTCAGAGAGGATATGAAATTCTATTTCCCTTGTATAGACAAGCAGCATGTTTCTTTTTCTAAATTGTGCCTTAATTGTTTTTCTTTTTGATGAAATTGATGGGAGCCATAGGAAGTATCTCTTACTTGAGGAAGACAGCTTTTGGGGACATGGTTAATAAAGAAAAGCAGAGATGCAGAGATGTGGGGTTTACTTTAAATGTTCTTCTTTGCGGATTGAATTCTGATTGAAATACTGTGGGCACCACCTAAAAGGATCTGGAAATAGTGCCTGAAGAGAAATGTGTTCTTTTGTGTGCTGGTTTTATTCCAGAATGACCAACCCACAATAGGAAAGGGGGCTTCAGCACGAAGACTGTTTTGTTTTACTTGACTTTGTTCCAGTATTCTATAAATTTATTCTCGGTGCTTTTTCCCAGCAGCCACCAGAAATCCACGTTTTCCCGGTTTGTTTATAATTGATAATTTATATTCCCAACTGCATCCACAAAAGGCCCAAGGCAACTTACAGTAAAGGACATGTTTGAGTGCGGAATGAGTGTGGCCGTTTAAGTGGGAAACAGAAGACCCGGTAGTGAGGAGGAGAGCCCACGTGCTCAGGTACCTCTCCTGCTGGCGTTACTAGGAGTGAGGGTTAAACACAGTAATCTTCTTCCAGGTGGCGACGGTAAAGGGGTCACAGAATTGGTTATGTAACTGTCATCTAATAAAAGGAAACAGTTCCTCAGAAGTCATAAATCTTGCCTAGGTTGTGAGTTTTCAAAGGATTTTTGCCAGGCCGTGGATTAGAGGAATTACCCCTGAAGTTACAAACCCAGGATCTCAGATGCTGTGTATAAAGCGTAAACACGCATGCGCCATGCAATATTTGCCGACCTACAAAGCCGTTCGGAGCCACCTCGCCCCAACCCACCCATACCACGAGCACCCTGGTAGTTTAATGTAGTTATTAAAGCACACGTGGTGGGTACTTGCTTCATATTGTTACAGGCTGTAGCTCTCCTTGGAAGATGGCACTTTAACAAAGGGGGAAGGGCAGGCATCTAGTATTGATTTCATTTGGCACATTTATTGAGTGCTTATTCTTTGCTAGGTTCCTGCAGATTCAGTGGTGAGCCAGGCTTACTTGATCTCCGTCCACATGGCCATATATAAAATTGGGGGGTGATTTTCCATTGTGTGGAAATTAACAGTTGTGTTCAAATAAAACAAAAATTAAAAACTGTAAAGCAGTGCATAATAAGTCAGGGCATCACTGGCCCATTCATACAGCAGCATTTATCTCTTCTAAGGACCTTTGGATAAGAGTACTGGCTGATGCTTTCTGTCCTTCATTAGCATGTGACCCTCATTCTGGGAGAAGTACAATAGGGATGAATGCACCTGAGTAGCACCGAAACAAGATAATCTAGCATGCAGTCAGTTACCATGGGAACAAGCCCCTTTTCCTCCAATATATTTTTGTGAAGATTCAGATGATAACTACTTTAAATTCTCATTTTTAAGTGAAAATAGTCTAATGACATTAAAAATGCAGGAACTTTTAAAACACTGTTTTCCTATCTTGGTGTGGTCCTGTTTCTTTCCCTTTGAGTATGTACATTACCAGTGAGAGGAAGAACTAATTAAAGGGGAGTCTTAGGGGACATAGAGGAGCATTGGGGGCACTTAGCTCCCTAGTCTCTCTTTGCCTTTCTCTTCCCTGGTCCCCAGCTCCACCCTCCTTTTTTTTGGGATTTGCTAGGTGCCTTGAGCTGAAGGTACCCAGGGGAGCAGGATTTAAACGCAAGCAAGCTCTGTGTTGTGTGGTATCTAGGGTAAGAAAACCCTTAGTTTCTTTCACCTTTCATAGGACAGTCTCTTCTGTCCTATGCCTAGGCCAATCTTAGATGTTTTCATAGGATGATAAGCATCTCTTGACAAAGACCATCCTGGAGATTTTAAGGATCCAGCAGGAGATATCAGAATGGGAGTTAGGGCTCCCAGAACATTTTTGTTTAGGATTTTTTTCATCTCACATTCCCAACCACTCTTAATTTCAACCCTTATCCCTTACCCATTTGGAGAGAAAATTTCAGAAGGAAAGGCTAAATAGAACAGGGCAAGATACATCGTCTGCTGAGGAAGAAACAGCCTGAAACCTTGACCAGATTAGGATGTAGGGGAGTCTGACTGAGAAACTACAGCCTCTGTTTTTGTTAAATTAACATATTTTCCATGATTGCCAGTCTAGGGAAGCATTCATAGGTGAACTTCATCTTATTCATCGATTTTGACTGATCCCAAATGTCTGCTTGGAGTGCAGACTCTGCCTCTGGGGAGAGGGCCACAGTTGGTTGGTGATGCCTACCGTGGGTCTGTGGTCGTACTCTTGTCCTGCACTGCTATCCCCAGTCCAGTGCAGTCGTAAAAGAAATCAATGCCCATCTTTTAGTGTTGACACAACCACCAACGCAAAGCCCCGAGCAAGCCCCAGGTCTCACTTATCTACAGCAGAATATAAATTCATTTTTGGTAGAGTACAGAATGTTCTGTTGGTGCTCTGTTAGGAAAGTGTTTCCAGCAGCACATAGTTTGCTGCTACTTATCTGGAATATTTCTTTGTTTAGTGGAGATATTTTATTATATAACAACAACTTAGACGTGTGAAACCTGCCTGGTATGTTACATGTCTCCAGCCCAAGTGAATATGACCCTCTCTGGTGGGAGACAGCAGCTGTTTCGATTGACAGCTTATTCAAGTGAGGTTGTAGTCCAAGAATGATTTGAGTTTGCTTTCTGGGCAGATGGATATTAATGAAGGAAAAGTACCTTGAAAGGATGCCATTCCAGGAAGGGTACAGGACATTGGTGATTATAACCAGATCCCTACTTTCTGGGCTCTCCCGCTAGAGTGCAGAGTGCTTCTTAGACCAACTAGAATCCTCTCTAAATTGGGTAGGGGAAGGGGCTGGTCCGGCAGGTTTTTTAGAGTGTAGCTGGCACTGAACAGACTTGGACTGCACCTGGTCTCATTTTGGTGACCCTACTTGACAGGACTGTGTCTTCATCAGCTGGTGACCCTCCCTGTACCTGGCATTGTTCTACGAATCCAGTCGTTAGTTTAAAAACAAAAAACAAAAAACAAAAAACCTCGTTCACTTGATTTATCCGTGGGTAAAGCAAAGTAGAGACTGACCAATTTGTGGGTGTTACATGTTTGGTAAAAGACCCATAAAACAAAATTACTTGAACATGTTTTATCTTTAATTTTCTATTTCAAACACAAATTTGATTTGTCACATCACATATTTGATTAATATGTTTCAGGTACTGTGGCCAGGTTTTTTGGTCATACAATGGTTAGGGTCAGTACTTGAACAAAGAACACATGGTCCCTGTCCTCTAGACCTTGCTAAGAGAGACAAACATAAACACAATCATAATATAATTAGTTACAATGATAGTAGTGATACCAAAGGAGAAGTAGGTGTTTATAAAGACATGGAATGACCCAACCCAGAGGGCCAGGGAAAACTTCTTGAAGGAGATGGAATTTAATCCGAGACTTGAAAGATTGAGCCAGGGTTTGGTAGGGAAAGTGGAGCGCAGCTGGGCACAGGGGGGCAAGAAATGAATGACTCTGAGTTTTGCAGGGCACCTGTAAACCAGTGTTTGCTTCTGGTGCAACAGGCAGGACCAGAACACATCACTAGCTGTGGCCTTCCTGGTGGTCTCTCCTGGAGGCTGCCCCTGGGGTGGCCCACAGCTCTTCCACTGTCCTGTGGATCTGGCCACAGCATAAATCCACAGGGGTGGAGGGAGTCCTGACTACGCTGATGTGTGCGATTTATGTGCTGAGATGATTCAACAGCTGACGGTCTTCTTGGAAAATACTTTAGTGCTTTCTCAGCTCCAGCTATAAGTCTTTTTGCTGGCTGTCTAGACTGAAGGATGGGTGGTGCTCAGGGGCAAGCTCAGTGGGCATCTGTTCGCAGAAGTGGTAGGGGTGGTTTGAGCACGGGCGCTGGACTCAGGAAAGCCATGACTCTGGTTCAGATGGAGGCTCAGATGTTTTGAGTTTTGACTTAAGCTCTCTTAGCCTTGGTTTTGTCATCTCTAAAATGGGTCTAATAGTCATCTCAGGAAGTAGGCTTGAAGACTAAATTTAAAATGAGGCGGTATATCGCAAGCATGTAGCACTGGGCTTGGTAATCATTCGTATCGACTGTTTGCTCCTTGATGTCTACCGCAGCCTGTCACCTTAAGCTAGACACGTGTGAGGAGATTTCGCTGGTTAACTGATTGAATCACATTTGTTGTTTGTTTAATTCCTCTATATATTGGTAGATTTACCCTACAGTCCTCAAGAGCTATCAGGAATACTCCCGTTTGACATGCCAGTCACAGTGCCAATGAGCTTAATTCTTAATTCTTAATGATGGCTGTTAGTAAGGTATTGAGTATATGTATAGCTCAAATTTGTGTCTTTTCTACCCATTACAGAAGGAAGAAGGGGAAACTAACAAAAGGACATGTGCCAATTATATCAGAAACAGCTACCTCATTGGTGACTTTGTTTTTACCCCACAATGCAGTTCTGCATTTAAGACCATCACTTGCTAAAGCAGCCACAGAAAGCCTTGAGAATATGCAAAGAAGTCTTAGAAGGAAGTCTAGGAAGTCTTAGAGGAAAAAGAATACCAGGCTATGATTAAGCTTTTCTACCATAGACTTGCTTTAAGTCATCTTGAAGTTCCAACTCCTGAGACGCCACCGTGGTGTCCTTGGTGTCTGACCATTCTCTGCACAACTGGGGAGCTACATGGGCAGGTCGCAATCATCTGAAACATGGGTGTGATAGTGCTGTGCCCTTGAGACAACAGTCAAAAAGGGCTAACTTGGGTTTCTGGTTAGGAGGTACTGTTTCCAGGAAGCCTCTTCTGGTACCTTAGAGGTTTCTCAAAATCTAGACTTTAATGATGAGAATAGAATTTTGGGGAGAAAAAAGAAAGAGCAAAAGATTGTGTAACATTGTTTATAAAACATGATCATCTTGGTAATGCTACAGAAATAAAATAATGAAGTATTGTTCCAGAAAAAAAAACAAAACAAAACAAACATTCACAGTACTGAAATATATTTCCATTAAAATGTTGTCCTTCAAATAAGCCAAATTACTTCACAAACTCATTTAAATTTCATTGAGAGAACCAGAATGCTGTTACTCAGGTTTGATTTGGATCTCCAGCATCTTTGGTTATTGAAATAATATCTCATTCTTCAATAATAACTTTTTTGGTCTTTTTGTAGCTCAGCTCACTTAGTAAAATATGCAAATTTGCCAAAATAACCAGTAGATAATTTCACATAGGAAGCTTTAAATTATGTCTTAATTATGCTAATGTCAAAATAAAAGATGGGTGGCTTGGTTTATATTATACTGAAGTAAGTAGCATAAACACATATTTCATTAGTGCTTTGTTTTTAATCTTGTACTTTGGCAAGGCTTTTACTGTGATAAATGAATTTTCCTTTTCATTGGGAAAAGCCAACTTACTGTTGTTTTTGGTTATGTAGTTGCATTCCTTCAGACTATAATAGTTAGTTAAAGACAAGAAACGGATTAGGAATATTTGCTTCTGAAACATTCTTTTCTTAGATTTACATGGTAATGACCTTATGAATGGTTTCTTATTTTTTCAGTTTTCTTTGAACATTTTCCTGAAAGACACGTGGAGTTAAAATAATGAACAAATATTTTGCATTTATATGAAAACCAGCTAAAAGTGAACTAATCCTGACCACGTACTACCTAGATAGAACTCCTGTGGCTCTGAATTCTCACAGACATGTATTTTCTAGCTGTCCTTTTGATGTGTCCAAGGCAAAATTAAACTGTTCCTTCTCACATTCCCTCACTCCTAAATCCCTATCTTTGTGATCAATGGCCCCCCTTGCTGCTCAGCTGGAAATCTTGAATAGAAACCCCAGCATCTTCTTGACTTCCCATCTGATGATTTTTGTTATTGTTGTTGTTTTGTGAACTTTTCCTCCAAATTGTTACCCCACTCTGTGTCTTCCCACACCCCCGCACCCCCACTACCAGGCTCGATGTGCACATTAGCCGTTTTGTTGGCCTGCTTGTGGTCTGTCCTCTCCCCACTTGGACTCCATCCCTTCTCTGTCCTCAGAATTCTTTGATCGAATAATTGGTTGCCTTCATCACCTCTAGTGGTTCTCATTGTCCACAGATGAAGACAAGCTCCTCAGCACACAGTCAAGCCTTTGCAGTCTGGCGCTGACCTACTTTTCAGTCCTCATTCTCTGCCTTTGGTCCTCCTGTGGTCAACACCTCAGCCCCACTGAATGCCAGTTTCCCGATTCGTGCCTGTAGCTACATTGTTTCCCCTGCCCCTTTGCTCCCCCTAATGCCATCCTCATACCTTTCCTCGCTATCAGTCACCAGCCCTCTGGACTTTTCACTGGATGCCTCTGTTATAGGTCTTGTATTGTAATTAACGGGTGCCATGCTTCCCATGGGCTACTCATCTATGCGTGCTGGGAAGGAAAGGATCATTTTCTATTCAATTTTCACTTAATGAAACAATCTCTTCTTGGCTTATAGCTCAGTTTCTTCTGTACTGATTCTTGGTATTATACTATCACTTCCGGGTATATACTACTTTTGGCAGAGTCAGTGAGGTTAAAGTTCCACCTCTAGGTATATGACTCCAAAGACTTGGAAACAAGGACTCAGACGGATGCTTGTGTGCAAATGTTCATAGCAGAATCATTTATTCACAATGGCCAAAGGGTAGAAACAGCCTAAGTGTCCATCAGCTGATGAATGGATAAGTTTAATATGATATACATACACAATAGAGTATTATTCAGCCATAAAGGGAATAAAGTTCTGTTATATATGTCAGCATGGATTAACCTAGAAAACATTACCCACTAAATGTAATAAGCCAGACAAAAGGCACAAATAACTTATGATTCCACATATATGAGATATCTTGAGTAGGCAAATTTATAGAGATAGAAAGTAGATTAGAAGTAGTCAGAAGGCACCTAGGTGGCTCAGTTGGTTGTGTCTGACACTTGATTTCAGCTCAGGCCATGATCTCAGCATTGTGAGATTGAGCCCCATGTTAATGTTGGGCTCCATACTGGCTGTGGAACCTGCTTGGGATTCTCAATCCCCTTCCCTCTCAGCCCCCCAACTCCCCACCAAAAAGAAGTGATTAGTGGCTGAGGAGAACAGAAATGGAGCATTATTACGTAAAGGGTATAACATTTCTATTGGAGGTGATGAAAATATTTTGGAAATAGTGGTAAAAGTTGTACAACATAACGAATATAATTAATGCCATTGAATTAAAAATGGTTAAAATGGCAAATTTTGTTACATATATTTTACCCCAATTAAAAACATACATAGTTCATGTAATTTAATAAAAGATACTGACGCCACCACCCTTAGGCACATGTGTTCCAACATGTGGTTGTATGCAAACATGTTGTCTTTCTTTTTTTTTTTTTAATTATTTTTATTAACATATAATGTATTATTTGCCCCAGGGGTACAGGTCTGTGAATCATCAGTCTTACACATTTCACAGCAGTCACCATAGCACATACCCTCCCCAGTGTCCATAACCCCATCACCCTCTCCAGACCCCCCTCCACCCAGCAACCTCAGTTTGTTTTGTGAGATTAAGAGTCTCTTATGGTTTGTCTCCTTCCCGATCCCATCTTGTTTCATTTTTTCCTTCCCTACCCCTCAAACCCTCCACTATATCCTCTATGTTTATCGTCCTTACCTTCACAATATAACACGGATTTCTTGAAGTCAGGAACCCGTCTTTATAGAAAATACCTTTTAAGAAATGGCTTTTAAATATCCTTTAGCAAACAGAGGTTTAGAGTAGGTTGTTTTTGCAATTGCTGAAACTTTTAGGAGAGCATTTGATATTTTACGTGAATGTTAATATACTTAGCCTTGACAAAGTGATATGAAGTTGTTTTGGAACATAATTTGGTATTTCTGACTATTTAGGAATTGTGCATATTAACCCTGATACCTTTTGAAGGAAAGCCAAATAACCCAGCCAAGTGTGCTTTAAGTTTTTTCTTTTGCTCTTTTCAACAAAGGGCTTGGATAATTAGGCCGATGACAATCTATGGATAGGAGTCCTACTTATTATTTTCCCTAAATCCTCCTTAAAGGAAATAAAAAATATTCTATACTTTGTCCGAGCATAAATAATTTTACTTTTCTCGGAGTTAAGGTGTATTTCTTCATCTTTTAAGATCCTATGGAAATGCTAAAAAATAAAATTGGTAATGATGACAAACTAATAGTTTATACTGCATTGTGTTTAATGTACATGTAAATATGTGAAATCAAAACCTCTTAAAATCTAGATTGTTTTATTGCTGAGTGTCAGGATATTTTTTGAAAATAACTGAGACGTAAACGTGAGAAGATGTTAGCTCATATTTACTGTTACTCATCTTGTGAAAATTTCTGTTGTCTCATTCGCTGTCAGCCTTGAGTTTTGTATTTGGAATCCACCCAGCAAACTAGTTAGGAGTGATGATGTGATGAATGCTAAAAAGGTTATTGAAAACTAAATTTCTCATGGGGCGCCTGGGTGGCTTCCTCAGTTAAGCCTCTGCCTTCAGCTCAGGTCATGATGGGGGTGGGGTGCTGGGATTGAACCCTGCCTTGGGCTCCCTGCTCAGTGGGGAGTGTGCTTCTCCCCCTACCCCTCTTCCTCCTCATGTGCTCTCTTTCTCTTGCTCTCAGATAAATAAAATAAAATAGAATAAAATTAAATTAAATTAAAAAAGAAAACTAAATTTCTCTTGTATGACTATTCCAGAGGTCAAAATTAGAAATCACTGTTAATTTCACTTTCATTAGACTTTTTTTGGAAGGTGCTTTGGCCACATGGTAAAAGTGCTTTCTAACAGATTTTCCTATCCCTCCAAACATGGACAGTAAATGGGATCTAGGGAGTTTCATCTCAATTTTTACTGTGTATTTGAATTATCTGAAGATCTTGATAAAATGTAGGTTCGGACTAGTGGGATGGACATGGGTGGTGAGATTCTGCATTTCTAGTAAGCTCTTAGATGCCTGGTCTGTGGACTGCAGTTTTGAGCAGCAATGCTCTGGGTGGAAACTTATTTCAAATATCTGATTTTGATGTTCTGTTAAAATTGGCTGCCCTCCAGAGTTGCTAGATAAAATACAGGGTGTTTGCTCAAGACGTCCCATTTACTATTTTTGCACATATCGTGTACTACAAAATAATTCATTTATCTGAAATTTAATTTTCACTGACTGGACGCCCCATAGATAGATATAAATATACCCCAAATCTGGCAATTCTAAAATGTGATCTTAATAATTTCTGAATACAGTTAAATATCAGCATATTATTAGATATAAAATAATATGATTATTTTCAGAGAAAAGATGCAGAATTAGGTTTATTTCAGACTTTTTTTTTCTTTTTTTGAGAGAGAAAGAGAGAGAGATCGTGATTAAGCAGGAGAGGGGAAGTGGGAGAGGGAGAGAGAGAATCTTTTTTTTTCATTTAAAGATTTTATTTATTTATTTGATCGATAGAGATCACAAGTAGAGAGAGGCAGGCAGAGAAAGAGCGAAGAGGAAGCAGGCTCCCCACGGAGCAGACAGCCCAATGTGGGGCTCGATCCCAGGACCCCGGGATCATGACCTGAGGTAAAGGCAGAGGCTTTAACCCACTGAGCCACCCAGGCGCCCAAGAGAGAGAGAATCTTAAGCTACTGAGCATGGAGCCAGACAGGACTCTATCTCGAGACTGTGAGATCATGATCCGAACAGAAATCAACAGTTGGGCACTTAACTGCCTGAGCCACTCAGTTGCCCCTCTGACTTGTTTTTTCAGTACTTATTTAGATATTTTGCTCATAGGCTTTTCAATACAATCAAATATGGAAACATGACTGCACCCCCTCCAGTATCTAGGAAATTCTTGGAAAAAGAGTAAAATCTGTACATTCTAAAATATATCTGATAGCACAGAAGTACCTGTTATCAGTATTTTCAGTTGAACACTTGAAATAATAAGATGTTAATATGATAGATTTGAATTTAGACAATCTTTATAGTTTTTTTCTTGTTATCTCTTCGAGTTGGTATTGTGTACTCCTGGTACTTTCAAATCCTGTGTATAATTACATTACATGAGAATGGTCTTTCATTTTCTTCAAGTGTATGTAAGAAAACGTAAATGCTTTTCTTTGTTTTTCCAGATTCTTTACAGAGTTGGAAGCAAGACATCAGAGTAATATCTTCATAGATGACATAAGTGACATTGTGGAAAAGCACACAGCCTCCACATTTGACCCATATGTGAAGTACTGCACAAACGAAGTCTACCAGCAACGCACACTACAGAAATTGTTGTAAGAGATGTTATTGAACGTTACGGGTGAATAGCCTAACCTCGTTTTAATTAGGTCACATTGATTGAAATTAATTGATCTCTTACATCGTATTTAGAAATGCCTTCTGATAAGCTGCTTCCCAGTACTGCTTTCAGGGTGAGGGTGTTTGAATAGAAATATCTAGTCTGTGGACAACTTTCTCTCTAAAGCAATTATGAAATTATGGCTTCTGTTACTGTTTTCCTTGTTGTTGTTTTAAATTGCTGTAAGACACAGAGTGACCATTATTCTAAAACTTCCGCTTTCCAAGCCATTAACTGGCCATTGAGTAATTTGCCTGAGGCCAAGAGAGTATTTGAGTTGAACTAGTGGCTAGGATCCAGATTCTCTGCTCTTCTAATCTTCCTTCATTCAGGTGACAACTCCATTAATTTTTTTTTAATAGGAATTGCCGATTTTCCCCTTCTGGGTACTTAGAAGTGAAGAGAGAAGGGAAGGTCTGAAGGATAGCAAAAGAAACAAATGTTCTTAAAGACTTTAATTTGTGAAAATGATGCTTTAAAAATCCTTCCTCACCTTTTTCCCTTTGTCCTATTTAGGTTACTGAGAGTTTTGATGTGATGTGTATGGCTTTAGCCTTAAAACTCAGTGATTGTCTGTAATGTCTTGTTTTATTTCAGAAGACCCTGCTTATCTCACATAGCTCTCTGTTCTCTAGCACAGTGTGCATTGCCATTAACTCAGCTTGGGGGCTGAAGGCTATTATCAATCACCCCCCCCACCCCCGCCCCAGTGGGCTGTGACATTTACCACCACAGCCTGGAGCTCTGGTCAGCTGCTACGCAATGTGTGAGCCCCTGTGGAGGGACTGGGGTTGGTGCAGAGAGAAACAGTGCACTGAAATTTCCAAGTCTTTGGGAAGGGCTGATTGTGCCCCTTCTTCTCTCTCCACAACCTCATGAAACTCTTGTGTGGGCAGGGGGGAAAACCAACAGCGGGCAACCCCGAATGAGGTTTTTAAGTGCAAAACCAGTGTTGTTGGCACTGTTGACATTTGGTCTGGATAAGCCTTTGCTGTGGGTGCTGTCCTGTGCTTTGTAGCAGGTTTGATAGCATCTCTGGCCTCTGTGCACGAGATGCCCCTCACTCCAGTTGTGACAACCAAGGATGTTTCTAGATGTTGCCAGATGTTCTTAGCGGCATAAATTCACCCCTTGCTTTTCTTAATCCCACACCCGTTCAGGAATCACTGGTAACTGTAGAAGATGCAAATTATATGTTTGAAAACAAAGCTTTGAGTTAGAGCTAAATTTCATTTTGTTTTCACTTTATTTTTCCGGATTTAGGAATGGTGACTAGGTACTCTTGTAACTCGATACCATTGCCTCTTCATTCATTTACTTCCCACTTCTGTAAATTTGTAGCTCATATGTTTTTCATTGTTCATATTGATATCTTCATTGCCTATCTTATATCCAGTCGTTACTATAAAAGGTAGACAAGCCATCTGTGTCTATGTCATTGTTTGTTGATTTATATATTAAAAGATCCAGTATATGAATTTATCAGAACATTTTATACAGGCATACCTAGTTTCATTGTGCTTCACTTACCTCACTTTTAACAGAAGGTTGTGGCAACCCTGCATCGAACTAGTCTGTCGGCGCCATTTTTCCAACAATGTTTACTCACTTGGTGTCCCTGTCACATTTTAGTACTTTTCACAATATTTCAGACATTTTCTTTATTATCGTAGTTGTTACAGTGATCTGTGGTCAATGATTACGACTCACTGAGAGCTCAAGTGATGGTTAGCATTTTTTAGTCATAAAGCATGTTTTAATTAAGGTATGTGCATTATTTTTAAGACATAATGCTCTTGCACATTTAATAGACTACATGACTTTTATACACACTGGGAAACCAAAAATTCCTTTGACTGGCTTTATTGCAATATTTGCTTTATCGTAGTGGTCTGGAACCAGATCCACCATATCTTTGAGGTAGGCCTGGGATATGTTTTTACTTCTTAACTTGAGGAGGAAGTATTTTGAGTTTCTTCTTTCTTTGTTTCTTTTCAGAGCCACTAACCCATCTTTTAAGGAAGTACTGTCACGAATTGAGTCCCACGAAGACTGCAGGAACTTACCCATGATCTCCTTCCTCATTCTCCCCATGCAGAGGGTGACTCGCCTGCCCCTGCTCATGGACGTAAGACATGACCTAATGGCTCTTCCTCTGTGGGTAGCTGTGCTGCTATCAATCTGGTTAAGAAAATTATTCTTACTTCACTTAAATCAATGTACTATAGCTCTTCTTCAAATTCCTCCAACTAAATGTAAGTGTTGGAAAGTCTCACTGTGTCTGATATCTTTGGAAATTACCTTCAACTTAGGCTTGTGTGGGCACTCTGAAGATTTCAGATTATATCACTCACTTAACATTTTTTGAAATGGGAAAGATATCAGTTTATTGAAGACAAGGGGCTTGGATTCTGTTTCCAGCTGAGCCACTAGGCATGTGAGCTTGAGCAAGTCACTTAACATCTTCACTTTTCTCAGATTGATCACCAAGATCCCTTCCCTGGAGGGTTCCCAGAGGCTGTGGTGCTTCTGCTGTATGTGGGGATGAGACACACTTAAGCACTAGAAAGGGTGACTCAGTCGTTGAGCCTCTCTGCCTTTGGCTCAGGTCATGATCTTGGGGTCCTGGGATCCAGCCCCGCATCTGGCTCCCTGCTTGGCAGGAAGCCTGCTTTTCCCTCCTACCCATCACCCCCGCCGCCCCCCCTGTTTGTGTACCCTCTCTTGCTGTGTGTCTCTGTCAAATGAATAAATAAAAATCTTAAAAAAAAAAAAAAGAAGACATGAACTTGCCCTCATTTTTTATTGTACAAAGGAGGAGGAAAGGCCAGTGTCCTTATTTTAGGAAACATTCATGAAGAAAACAGGGATTTGATTTTGAATGGTGGCAAGACATGCCTGGAGGCGTCCAGTAGAGACTGTCTGGTCTGAAATGCAGCTGGGAGGACAGCCCACAGCAGCAAAGACTGAGAGAAGAACCAGGTGGCCCGGCACAGCTCCCATCTGGCTGGTGGGCCAAATTGTGTCTTTTTGATCAAGTTAAAATATTTTGCCGTAGTTTTACTTTAAAATTGGATCGTGATGTAAATGTCAGTTTTAAATGTATTTGAGTTTTGCATGTCAAAACACAGGATAAAAATACAGCAAAGAATTATGATTGAGTAAAGTTACAAGATAAATTCCATTTTCCATATTCCGTTATAAATTCACAAAGATTTCCTTAAAGCACTGACATTTTGCCGTGAGTAAAAGCATGTGATCCCAGTCACTTTGTTGGCTCTGCTGGCAGGTTGGGGGTGGGGGGCTGGTTGTTTCAGGATTCCCAGCACCCCGCTGCTCTCCAGCTTCATCTCAATTTACTACCTTCCTGCGTTTCCTTTGTGATTTTGGAACTTCTCTCCTTGCTAATATTGGGAAACTTGCAGAATTTTGAAAACTTAGTTCTCTGATTTTTTTTTTTTTAATTTTATTTGTTTGACAGAGATCACAAGTAGGCAGAGAGGCAGGCAGAGAGAAGGGGGAAACAGGCTCCCTGCTGAGCAGAGAGCCCGATGCGGGACTCGATCCCAGGACCCTGAGATCATGACCTGAGCCGAAGGCAGAGGCTTTAATCCACTGAGCCACCCAGGTGCCCTGATTTTTTTTTTAAATCACATTTCTCATGTTTAAGGATGGAATGCAGCCAAGTTATCAAAACCAAATTTTGGCTTAAAAAAGGATTATTTGTAGGTTCCCTCCACACTTGTTCCCTGACTTTCCCACTCTGCATCTTCACATTGTTGTTGGCTGTCACTTCTCAGCTTTGTGACTAAAACAAGCATGTCTTTCAGGCACTAGTTCTAATGATCCTTCTTTCACGAAGCCTTCCTCATTGCCCTTCTGAGCAGATTGTCTTTTTCCCCATCTGAACACTCACAGCACCTTGAGAGAAGGGACTCTGATAAGGTAAACTTGGTGTGCGAGAAATCATGTGGCTTTTGGAGAAAGACAGATCTGGGCACAAATTCTGGCTCTCCCACTTATAGTATGATCGCTGGCAAACTGCCTAATTTCATCTGAAGCATAAGTGTAATAAGTTCTGGAGGGATTGGCATGGAAATAAATGAAGTAGTAAATGTTAAGCCTGACAGTAATAGGCAATCAGTGTTTCTTAACTAAATTCATGTATGTAGTGTTCAGGCTTGTCCTGAGTCATGTAAATATGGTGAGTTTTTCAAAGACACATTTGAGGAGCAGCTACTCTACTTTCTTTCATAAAATTTTATCAGCAGTAAAATGTCATTAAAAAAGTTTTATTTTATGAGATTTCTAACATTTTCATAAAAATATGAAACTTTGATCTAGAGAAATATTTCAAATTTTGCTATTTTTTAAAAATGAGAAATGGGTACATTTCTTGCAATGTTATGAATGTTTAAGGTTCTTTTTCTTCTGATGATGTATTTTAGCCACATTTCTTTAGATTCTGTTGATGCTGTGATCTCTCAACCTTCTGTATTTTCTCTGTTTAAGTTTGAGAAAATTGCTTGAATAGATTGGGACTCATAGAATCTAACATACTGTGTTTTACCATGTTGGAGGTTAATGCTGTGAATGGCCAGTGGGCTCAGAAGTCTTTTGGGTCAGAGACCCTTCTGAGATTGTGAATAAAGCTAGAGTCATTCTCCCTAGAAAATTCAGTAGACACAAAATTTTACATAAAATTGAAGTGTGCAAAGACAGCTTAGGACTCAGGATGCCAGCTTTTAGGGACATACACCAGTATTTTTCATACTGCTTCTGTACACATTAGTGGGTCATGAAATTGATTTTTGAACCATAACCAGTATTTATTAAAAAAGTGGAACAGAGGGACACCTGGGTGGCTCAGTCCTCTGAGCGGCTGCCTTTAGCTCAGTGGGGAGCCTGCTTCTCCCTTTCCTCCCTGGTTCTGCTCTCTCACTATCTCTACTGCTATCTGTGTCTCTTTCTCTCAAATAAATAAATATAATATTTTAAAAAGTGAAATAGAATAGAATGTATGGAATGTGATATATACATAGTTCATAATGTGATTATATATTTTATAAAAGACCTTTTTTCATTTTTATGTTCACATGTCCTGGTTGCTAATGTAAATGGATTTCTTACAGTGGGTCATAGTAAAAAATGTGAGAACCATTGACAAAAGTCCACAGGTGGGACACTCTGCTTCTCACATAGCATTATGTAATAATCCTGACACCTGACTTCCAGCTTTGTATGTCTGGTACTCACGTACATTTTAGGTACCAGTTCCAAACTTACCTTCCATCTCTGTTTGATTCCTATTGCTGTAATCAGTTTCCGCAAATGTGAGAATCTGGCCACCTGGGCAGAATCTAAATGTACTTAAAGCATCATCTCTTCAATTTTGCTTCATTTGGAGAGTTAGTTAAATGTGTTGAGGTGAACATTTTTAACAATTGAAATGATTCCATTGGCTTTGAATGGATATGGTTTCAAAGATTATTTGTATTAGCCCTATTTGAAGTCAATTTTAGCATCACAAAAATTGCAGTATAGCTATATCAAGAGAAAGAGAAGATCCAGCAGCCTGTTTTTCTTTATCTTTTTATTCAGTGATAGTATCTACAAACATAGTTACTTTGAGTAATGATGACAATGGTAATAATTAGTTTTACCATTCATCGAGGGCCTACTGTATGATAGGCACTCATAAAGAGCTGTATGTGTATTGTCATTTAATCCTGGCAATAGCATTGTGACATAGTTGGCTTTATTCCCATTTTACAGATGAGGAAACTGAGTCTTCTAGAGGTAGGGTTGGTGACTTGCCCACAATCAAATAGCTAGTAAGGGACAGAACTTGGATTTGAAACCTGGTTCCTCCACCTCTGAAGTCCATTCTCTTATGTAATCATTCCCTGGATTTACTTAGATCCTGTGCATTTAAAGACTGTTTCCTAGTTTTGTCATCAGATTTTAATGTAATCTTTATAGTCTTCCATAATGTCATGTTCAGCATTGTTAAGTTTGCTAAGAGGTTGTGGCTGGACCTTGATTTTATTTTACTTAATAAAATAAATTGATTTTTTTTTTTCTTTTCATTTACTTCACTGCAGACTATCTGTCAGAAAACACCGAAGGACTCTCCAAAGTATGAGGTCTGCAAAAGAGCCCTAAAGGAAGTGAGCAAGGTAACTATTGAAATCTACCTTGTCCCTCAGTAAACCCTTCAGTTTCTCAGAAGAGCACACATCTGGGTTTGATGCTAAGCATTGGGAGTTCTCAAAGCCATTCACATGGCATTCTTTAGGGAGCTGAGAAACAAAATAATGTTTGCTGTTCTCAAATGAAGAGAGTGTTTTTATTATTTTACACGGTCTTGCTATAAGGGCCAATAGAGATCTCATTTTCCTTTGGTGTCTGGGTAGTCGTTTATTCATTCTTTCATTCATTAAACAGCTGTTTCCTGAGTATCAACTACTGTGCCAGGCATGATGCCAACCCCTGAAAATGTGGTGATGTAGACTAGACGTAAGACAGTTGTGGTTAATGTCCTCATGCAGTGTGCTGTGTAAAGGGGAAAGCAGGTGTTAAGTAGGAATTACAATAAAGAATGGGGAGTGACACGGTAGGGAAGGACATAGTGATGTTTTAGCTGAAACCTAAAGCAAGCTGAACTCTGAACCAGGGCTTGGTGGGGAAAAGAGTGTCTTGAGTATGTGTAGAAACCCAAAGGCAAGAAAAATACTTGGGGCATTTGAAGAAATGACATGTTCTTCATGCGGTTATAGAGCCCAGTCTAGGAAACAATACTGGGGAGCCAATGTTAGGGAAGTGTGGACCTTGTCTTACGACGACGATGCAGAAGGTATAAATTCATGTGTTATAATGGTGGCAGTAGGGGTGGGACCATTTTGAGGCTTTTGTATTGATTAGGCTAGAGGTGACAGTGGCCTTTATGGATGTATAGTAGGCTGTAGAGAAGCGATGTATAATATTGGGGAGGTGGGCACAAAGATTGATTGGGTAAGTGTATTTAAGATCATGGAATATCAAGGAGTCAAGGAGTATGGTTGCTGGCTTGGGCAGCTAGATGGATGCTCTTATTTACCTTCACAATAGAAATATAGGGAGAAGTTGATGGGTTCCATTTTGAATATGTGACAATAAAAGTTAAAAAAAATTCTATCAAAGTATAGAATATTCAAGTTGGCTGAATAAACAGGCCAGGAGCTCATTGGAGAGACTGGAATTGGAGACGTGGATTTGGGAATCATGGGCATGTGATGATTTTTGAAGCCGGGAGAGGAGATGAGATCACCCAGAAAGAGTGTATAAAATAAGAAGAGTAGTGAGTCTGGGACACAACCATGAAGACCACCACCACCATTCATCTTGTTTAGGGGAAAGGTACCTAGAGAGAAGACTTAAAAAACAAAACATACCAAAGAAGGAGGAAAACCATAATGGCCTGGCGAATGGCAGATGATTTGGTGGAAGGACGGTCAGCTTGGTTGAGTGCTCCTGTAAGATAAAGTGAAAAATGAGTCAAGTATTTATGGGTTTATCATCAGGCGAATTGTGTCCTGGCGCTGGTGGGCGTGGAAGCTGGATTGCCGTGTGTTGAGGAACGAGTGGGAGATGTGGAGATGCTGCTGGCCAGCAAATGTAGCTGCTGCTTCAGCACTGGGGCTGTGCATGGAGAGAGAGAGCTGCAGCTAGAAGGAAGTGTGGGAATGCCTTTTTGTTTGTCCAAAGATTAGAGAAAATGTGGGAGCATTTCAATGCCAATAGAAATGTTGAGCTGAGAGCAAGCAGTAGGTGTAGGAGTCAATGAAGATAATGTGTGAGCTAGGCAAAGCGGGGCAGAGACAGTGGTAGTGCCAGAAGTTTCCCAAACCACTTGTAGCTACCATACCACCTTCAAGTCTGGCACTTCTATTTTTTTTTTTAAGATTTTATTTATTTATTTGACAGAGAGATCACAAGTAGGCATAGAGACAGGCAGAGAGAGAGGGGGAAGCAGAGAGCCCGATGTGGGACTCGATCACAGGACTCTGCTGAAGGCAGAGGCTTAATCCACTGAGCCACCCAGGTGCCCCAAGTCTGGTACATTTTTGTGCCAGTTTCTGTGAGATAGTTTTTCTTTCTTTCTCTCTTTCTTTCTTTCAAGACTTATTTATTTTAGACTGAAAGTGAGTTGTAGGGATGGAGGGAGAGGGAGAGAGAATGCTCCTGCAGACTCCTTGCTGAGCATGGAGCCCAGTGTGGGGACTCAATCCCAACACCCTGAGATCACGACACGAGCCGAAATCAAGAGTTGGCTGCTTAACCGAGTGAGCCACCCAGTGCCCCTGTACTTTTGATCAACTCTGAGGTGACTCTGTTTTATGTATTCTCATCCTTGCCAATAGTACCTACAAAATCATGGGTTTGGTGAGCTAGTTATTATTCTAATATACATTTTTTTAAAAGACTTTATTTATTTATTTATTTGTCAGAGAGAGAGAGAAAGAGAGAGAGCGAGTGAGCGCACAAGCAAAATACCACAGACCAGGTGTGTTATAAGCAACAGAAATTTATTTCTCCTAGTCCTGGTGGTTGAAGAGTCCAAGATCAAGGTTGGGTGAGGGGTCTTCTGGTGGGCGGCAGATTTCTTCTTGTAGCCTTACGGTAAAGGGGCTGAGGGCTTGGTAGAGCCTCTTTTATAGCACTAACCATATCATTAGGGCTCTATCCTCCTCATGCCTTTTTTTTTTTTTTTAAAGATTTTATTTATTTATATGACAGAGACACAGCGAGAGAGGGAACACAAGCAGGGGGAGTGGAAGAGAGAGAGAAGCAGGCTTCCTGCTAAGCAGGGAGCCCAATGTGGGGCTTGATCCCAGGACCCAGGGATCATGACCTGAGCTGAAGGCAGACGCTTAACAACTGAGCCACCCAGGTGCCCCTACCCTCATGACTTTTAAAGCACCTCCCAAAGACCCCACTTCCGAATACCATCATCTTTGGGGTTTAGGATTTCACTATATGAATTGGAGGGATACAAAAATGAAACCATAACAATCTGTCAACTGCTAAAATTCACCTCTTGCCCCATCAGTGGTGTGTACATCCCACTTCGGGAAACACTAAGTGAAGAAACAGCCTGACAAATGTGAGGTGACCTTAGGTCCCACCACCAGTGGGTCTCTTCTCCAGGACCCCGTATCCTGTGCTGCCTTCCTGGAGGCGGTAGGTAGATGGTCTTTAGGAGATGCTACTAATGAACTTCTAGCATTGGACTTGGAAGAAATTTTGTCAGATTTTACTTGGTTGTTACTGAGAAGTTGAAAAAGAATTCACACAGAAGAGGAAAGAGGAAGGCTGTAGTAATTGTTGAATTGAACTAGGAATGATATTTAGTGTTTTTCAAGAATTTCACACCGCAGTTAAAATAAACCACTACATTCCTTCAGGCATCTCTTGTTCATTGGATTTGACACTGGTAGTTGTAGGAAAGGCGGGCAAAAATGTAATAGATCAGTGAATTGCCTTAATCTGATACTATAAACATATAAAAGGCTCTCTGTGAAGAAATGCCCTTCTAGTGACTTGTTTCTCTGCATTTCTTTCTCTCTCTTGAGCACAAGTTATGAACATCAGAATTATTTCTTGAGTCTCCTAGTGGTGTATGGTAGCTAAAACCACTAATACAGCCAACTCAGGAATTAACTTCTTTTTCATCTGTCAAGGTTACTGATGGGGTTTAAAGATTCTGGGAGAACAATAATCAGTACTTTCAATAAAAAGAGTGTATAAATAGAGCATTTGTTGTTCAAAATTAAAATGCAGAAATTTTACTTGTTTGCTTTAGTTGAAAAGAAAAGAAAGTAGGAGTTTCCAGTATTTATTTTAGAGAGTGACACTTGGTATATCAGGGTCCAAGTTTTTAGAAGGAGACTACCTAAGGCCCTTGGGCAAGTGTCTCTACATAGTTACTCATTCTTGGAAAAAATGAGTAATATCTTTTCTGGCAATTAAAATACTAATGAAATTTATTTGTGTAGTATGAATAATATGTCACTGAAATTCCTCGTACACGTTGCTGAAGTGAGTGTAAGTGCTTACTGAATTTGGGGCCTTAGAAAGACTTAGTGGCCTCATTGAACAACTCAAAAACAAGAAAGATATTTCTGTTAAATAAAAATGTGTTTACTTCCCGATTTTCTGTTCACATGCTGGGGTGGAGCTACGGGGTGGGCGATTGCCCGGAAATCTCAAGTTCAGCTGGTGCGGAGTGGTGTCTGAGGTTCAAGGAGTGGGAGGTTGGAGGGTGGGTTTCTTGTGCCAGGGAAGTCTTTCCTGCCCTCTTCTTGCATTTAGTCTCCTGAAGGGACTAACTGCTTTCATTCTCTCCTCATAAAGATGATACTTCTGTTTGGAGATCTGTTAAGGTATAAGCTTTTCTCCTGGTAGTGAAATAGCCACTTCTCTTTAATCTTCTTCTGTAGCTTACTGGTTCTACCATTTGCAGAAAGGTAGGCATACATATCTGTTTCCCTGGAAAGATCCCTAAGCTATATCGTTACGCGAAGAACATTAAGTTGCAGAGCCATACAGATGGTGTAATGACATCTAGATAATCAAGTGTGTTGATGCTTGTATTTATGTTAGCGGTGTATAGTTTACCAGTGTATAGAAATCGTCCCAGAATCATACACATCGAACTTTGAACTGTGTGGAAGGGAAAGATTCACAAGGTTTCTATTTTCACTCTAAGTACTACTTTAAGGTTTACAAAGGTATACTCTGAAAATAAACTAGTAAGTGTACATTATAGAAAACTTGGAAAATTTAGGTAAGAGAAAATAAAATATATTGGTACTTTTGTCAAAAGTAATGACTGTTGGGTCACTTGGGTGACTTATTTGATTAAGCATTTGCCTTTCGTTCAGGTTCTGATCCCACAGTCCTGGGATGGAGCCTGACATTGGCCTCCCTGCTCAGTGGGGAGTCTGCTTCTCCCTCTCCCTCTCCACACCTCCCCCCTTCCCCCACCACAGCCCCATTCTCTCTCTTGCTATCTGTCTCTCAAATAAATAAATAAAATCTTAAAAAAAATAAGAGAGGGGCGCCTGGGTGGCTCAGTGGGTTAAGCCGCTGCCTTCGGCTCAGGTCATGATCTCAGGGTTCTGGGATCGAGTCCCGCATCGGGCTCTCTGCTCAGCAGGGAGCCTGCTTCCTCCTCTCTCTCTGCCTGCCTCTCTGCCTACTTGTGATCTCTCTCTGTCAAATAAATAAATAAAATCTTAAAAAAAAAAAAAAAAAGAGTAATGACTGCTGTCATTCTACTACATATACTTCCAATGGGATGTCTAATCCAATACCAATATATGGTATAAATGTACCCAGAAAAATTGATTCTTATGGTACCCATTTCACTTACTATTCTACTAGCACTGCCTGGAACATTGTCTTACATAAATGATTGTGCTTATCTCATTATTTCTAAAGACCAGTTTCTAGAAGTGGGTTTGTTGGGACAAAATTTAGGTATTTTTAAAGGCCCCCAAGTACCTTCAAGAAAGGCTGCTCCCAAGCCCATGGCCACCAAAAAAGATATGTAAATGTCTGTCTTTCTGCACACTTATCAGCATCAAATATTCATTTAATCTTTGTGAATGTGGGGTGTCTGAGTGGCTCGCTCAGTGGGTTAAATCCTCTGCTTTCAGAGCGGGTCTTGGGCTCTCTGCTTAGCAGGGAGCCTGTTTTCCCCACGCTCCTTGTAATCTTTGTCTTTCAAATAAATAAACTCTTAAAAAAAAATCTTTGTGAATGCAATAGATTGAAAATATTTTAAATTTATATTTCTTTGTTAGAAGGTTTGAGCTTTTTTAAAAAAATAAATTTGGCTTAAAAAAAGTTAGCGAGTTGAATTTAATAAATCTTTGACAGCTGCTGAAGGAAGGCATTATTTTAATATGCTGAGCCTGATTTTAATAAAAACACCAGAGCACACATTTGCAAACGAGTTCTTGTCCCTTTGAAATAGTCATTACAATGGGCTCCACTGATGAGACCATTGCTTAAGACATTTGGGGAATTTTCTTGTTTTTAATATGCTCTCTGAAACCTTGTCTTCTGTTGTGGTGGCTGACTCCATGGACTTTTGCTGATGGAATCAATATTTGGAAGTTTAGGAAGTGTGATGATAACCCAAACTTAATGCCAGTTTCCCTTCTCATTTTAAAATAGGATAATTATAAAGGAACTGCTCCTCTACCCTGACCCCACCCCCCTTTTTTAAAGTGACTTAGAAACTGTCTCTGAAGGCTGTTTACACAGAAACATTTGCTGAGTGTTCCTTGTGTTTTTAGGTGCTGGGCTGTGGGCACTAGGCTGACAAATATGGAAATCTCACAATCTCTGCTCTCCATTCTCTTTAGAGAGAAACTGTCCCAGATAAGTCCTGAGAGATAGGTGGGGGGTTATAAATCTAGATAAGAAGGAGTCGGTTGGACAGAGTGGACTGAAGGGTGTTCGGGCAGTGGGAATCACACATGCAAAAGGGCAAAGGCAAGATGGAATGTGGTGCTTTGACCAGACATTTTGTAAGGCTGAGGTCCAGGATAAGAGCAGTTGCCAGATCATGGTGTTGCTAAGACCTAATTCTGAAAGCTCAGGGGAGCCTACTAGGGATTTTATAGCCCAGGCGTTTCATGATCAGATTTGAACTTACAAGGACTGATAGTGTTATCATCAGGATGTGTAAGGGTAAGGTAGGAGCAACGGGTGACAGAGAATTAGTAGGCCAGTAATCCAGGGAAGAGGGGGTTTGGGCCCGAGTTCTGGGCACAAGGCAAAGGGAGGGAAATGTTACAGAGGACAAAGGAGAAGGAGGCGACTGAGAACAGTGAGGGCCAGGGTTTCGGACTGGGAAGGTGGATGATGCTAGAACTAGTCACTGGCCTAGAGGACACGGGACCACAGGGAGGGGGTGATGAAGGGGGTGTGTAGGTTTGGTCATTCTCATTTTAGAGTTCGAGCTGCCTGTGGGCCATATAGGAAGTTGGTAGTTGGTGGTAGAACCCAGGGGACAGACCAAATTCAGGAACATAGATACGGGAGCTGTGAACATATTCCTCAAGAGAATTTGTGAAAATGTCTGGAGCCTTGGCCGCCTGGTTAGATTTAATCCTTTCAGCATACTGCAGTTTCAGATTGCCCCTAATCCTACGCTGGGTGTTTTAGGCCCTTGTTTGTGACTGGGTGTAGCCATCCATCCTTGCATCGGTGGTCTCCAGGTTCAGACTGAAATATAAGCTGTAACTGAAGATAGGGGTACCCCCCAAATCTAGAAATCTGTTAAGCAATTGGAAATCATTTAAGCGTCCATCAGTAGGGAATTGAACAAACACATTGGGGAATGCCTGCGATTGTAGCATAAATTACATCCTCTCTCTCCCCTGCTGAAAGCCTGTGAGTAACGCTTCTCTTTGCACTCGGGATGCAGTCCAGATGCGTTAAGAACTTGTGTGCTTTGACCCTGGCCTCTGTCCCTTCATCTTGTGCCATCTTCCTTGTGTCAGGCTCTTTTCCTTTCTCAGGCACAGAATCACTTTACCATGATCAGCCCTTTGCTCTTGGTGTTCACTGTGCCCAGACCAACGCCAGGACCAGGTCTGAAAGGGTCTCGAGCCCAGAGCTTCTGTCTCCACGGAGTGTGAGGTTCACCAGCCCCCCCCAGCACACAGATGTGTTCTTGTGCACCAACTTGGAAGCTCTCTGAAATTCACAGTCTGGGAATTTTTTTTTTTTTTTTTTTTTAAAGATTTTATTTTATTTATTTGACAGAGAGAAATCACAAGCAGGCAGAGAGGCAGGCAGAGAGAGAGAGAGGAGGAAGCAGGCTCCCTGCTGAGCAGAGAGCCCGACGCGGGACTCGATCCCAGGACCCCGAGATCATGACCCGAGCCGAAGGCAGCGGCTTAACCACTGAGCCACCCAGGCGCCCCAGTCTGGGAATTTTTAATGGAGGTTTCATTCTGTAGGCATGATTGATTCCATCATTGACGATTAGTGGTCAAGCCAATCGCCAGCCTACTCCCGTCCCCAAAAGTCTGGTTGGGGAGGGTCTGGTGGGGCTGAAAGTTACAACCCTCTCTGTAATCACTTGGTTGGCTCCCCTGACAACCAGCCTTATCCTTAGGGGGTTTCACAAGCTACCTCACTAAGGTAAATTCAGATGTGGTTGAAAGGGGCTTGTTAGGAATAGGAAGACACTCATTTCAGCATTATGGCCTTGGAGCTTTCAGGAACTGGGAACAGAACTACATATTATAACTAAAGATGCCCCCCTGGCTCTTATATAGGAAGTTACAAGGGCTGAAGGGACTGTGTGCTGGGAACTAAAAACCAAGACCAGATGAATTTTTTATTATAAATTACAGGCCCCCATTAAACGTCTTGGAATACATTCAGTTCCTAGGTAGTTCAGTAGTTCTAGTTAAACTGAATTTCCCTTAGCTTGGCCATCCTTGAAAAATCATCGACCCTTGGGTTCTACCCAGAGCCTTCCCTCTTTTGGCACCCTGTGTATTGTTCACATGCTTTGCAGGTAGGACTCTGCTTAAAATTTGCCTTTGCAATTGATAGTCTGATTTGGAAGTGGGGAGAGAGGAAAAGCTTGCCCTGAGGCTGGCTGAGGTTTCCCTGGGGAAGGAGAGGAGGAGGACAAAGGAAAAGAGCCAGAAGGTCAGAGACCAGACTGTGGGAGAGCCCTCAGAGCACATGTGTCCCGGAGACTTCTCAGGACTATTTTTCCCCCTCTGTCTTCACATCTTAATGACACCATCTATAACTGGGTACAATGTCTTCACTGTGTAAGACTGTGAGTTCTTTAACTGTTCGAAATGAGTCTCTGGAGCTTCCCAAGTGCAGCTTATTTCCTGCGAGAGATCTGCATTTGAGATGGAGGTTTCTCTCCTTGACCTCTTCACCGTCCTTCTTCTTCTTTGTTCTCAGCTGGTTCGACTGTGCAATGAAGGAGCTCGGAAGATGGAAAGGACTGAAATGATGTACACAATTAACTCCCAGCTGGAATTTAAAATTAAGGTATTCTCGTGTTTCTTCATAAACAGATTTATTGCTGCTCTTGCTTAAATCTTATGTAAATAGAGACAGATAGTTAAGGGCAACAAAGTGCATAGGAATTTGCTTTTCAAAGAAGGGCCATAAATTGACCGGAGATGAACTGCACCGGCTGAGGGCATCGTAGAAGCTCCAGGCAGCTCTGCTCCTGCTTATGGTAGCCAGATAAAGTTGCCTTTCTCAAGGCCACAAGGTTAGGTTTATCTAACTAGCACATTTCCTCACGCTGCCTCCCTAAATTTAGGAAAAAGGGTGGTTTAAAAAAAAAAAAAGAATTTTAGAATGGATAGTGATGTCACGACTATTCTCAAAGTGTCCTGCAAAACAAACAAAATCCATAAATTGTAGCGCGTGTTCTCCTCAATTAGGTAAAGACACTCCTCTTCCATTCTGAAAAAAAAGAAAAGAAAAAGATTGTTAGTGGAGTGTTCTTTTCAAATTAGTTTTTCTTCCATAATTCTTTTTTGGGTATGTGCTGCCTCTCCCTGCTTGTCGATACTGTTTAGGAGTGGATGACAGGATGTGTAAAGAAGAAAATGACTGTTAATGGCAAATCTGGGTCATAGTCCTTTGTTGGCTCACAACTGAGTTCTGCATGGATGCGGGATCACACGGTTGTGATTCTGTTGTATTTGTAGCTTGTAACTTTAATTAAGCAACTTAAAGTGACTAGTCGTATTTTTTCATAGTAAAAATGCTCCTAAATTGCGTGGTAGGTATCTGTGAAAGGGATCAGCATTTCATGGTCTTGTGCGGAAAGGAGATTCTCTGCCTTGCTGTTATGGCTGGAGGACCACTGGTTCAGTAGAGCTGTATGATTTTATTTTATAAATGAGGAATATAAAGTCCAGAGAATACTTAATTGTTAAAGGGATCACTGGGCTAGTGGTGATGGAATCAGGCGGAGGGGCCTGTGTCTTGACTTGAAGATCAGTGTAAACTCTCACCAGAACATCCTGACTACAATGGTTGAGAGGCAGGAACGTGACACATAATTCTTAGAACGGAAGATGATGTGTACTTGTGAAAAACAAATGCACATATGCAGTTTGTCATCATGGCCTTCTACAGAAATGTATAGCCATTTCCAAACCCATCTTTCCTCCCTCCCTCAAAGAGAAACTTGTCCTTCTCGGTAATTCGTTTCTAAGTATTTTAGAAAATATACCTAGACATCAAAAGCTTTATCTCATCCTTTCTGAAGATTATAAATTCCTAACCATTTTGATTTTTAAAGATGATAAATCTTTTCCCTGATCATTTTTCTTTACTGGAAATCTGTTGGCTTGAGATATCTTTAAGCTCTGTTTCTCTAGAGCCCCAAATTAATTTGTAATTGAAAAATGCTTACCCCACGGATCCTTAAAAATATATGGTTAACATCAATGGAGTTCATGAATTTTGGGTTTTTTGTTTTCTTTTGGTTCAATGATTAAAATATTTGCAAGCCTAAAGGAAGATATTCTGTGTTTAGATTTACAATAAGACCCTTAATTCAGACTACTTAGGAATACGTAAAATCTGAGGATATTATTTCCATAGCACTTTATGGGCAACAGTGGACATTTTTATTCCATTCATTTTAAAGAGGAGAAGCTATAGCTGTTTGAAGAAGTCAAATGATTTGTCCAAGCACATGTGTTGCTTCAACAAATTTTGTGAGCACTTTCTCTGTGGAAGGCAGCCAGAAAACCAAAACCTGATCCCTGTCTTCAGGAAACTTAACCATCTACTGGAAGACCCCTGAAGTACACAGGAGTCTGCATCGTCTGCTGCTGTCACTGTGGATGGAAGACAATTGAGAACTTCTCTCCTTTCTTTAAAAAAATTTGTTTTAGAATTCAGTGATTCATCACTTACATACAACCCCCAGTGCTCATCATAACAAGTGCCCTCCTTAATGCCCATCCCCCATCTAGACCCTCCCCCCACCCCCCTCCCCTCCAGCAACCCTCAGTTTGTTCTCTATAGTTAAGAGTGAATTTTATGGTTTGATTCCTTCCCGCACATTTTTTTTTGGGGGAGGGGGGAGAACACTCTCAATGGGAAGGGGTGGTCAGCCCTACCCATGAGACATACTGGGCCACGTGGGGAGCTAGTCGCAGTCAGGCAAGGCTTCATACCAGAGGTACCTTTAAGCTGAATCTTGAAAGGTGAGTTAGGAAGGGTCTTATAGAAGTAAAAAGGAGGAACAAATGGACAGGGCATGGCTTCAGCTGCTTTAGCCCAGCAGTTGTATGCATCCAGTGTGGGTAGGCATGGGATGCAGGGGGAGAAGGCAGAGTCAAGCAGTAAACAGCAGTTCACGTTGGGGGGCCTTATGTGCCAAGAGGAACAGCTGAGCAAGGTCATCTGGGAGCCACTGAAAGGTTCTAAGCAGGGAAGCGACACTTCAGCAACATGGGAAAGGCCTTTTGAACTTATTCCAAATCCAGAAGTCATTAAAAAAATTGGTAAGTTCATATATATGAAAAAAATTTTAAAATTTTTTCTATAGAAGAGAAAAATAAGACTTAAAAAAATAGAGAGAGAAATAGCAAACTGGAAAAATATTTGCAACTCACATATAGACAAGAAGTATCTTCAGTGTATAAGCTCAGAGAGATAAGAAAAAGTTAAGGGGAAAAAAAAATTAGGAAATTGCAAATTAGAAAATAACTCCAGCAGCTACTAGCTCTGTGAGTTTGGACATTACTTTATGTCTCAGTTTTCTGAACCTTAAAATGGGACTGATGATAGTTACTTTCCCTTAGGGAGTTATTGTGAGGATTAAATTCATTATATAAAGGACTTGGAACAGATCTGATTGACAGTAAGCAAGAGGTAAATATTCAGATTCTTTGTCAGAATAGTTTCATAGTATGGACTCTGGGAAACAAGTGGGAGATTTTAGAAGGGAGGGGAGTTGGGGGCGATGGGTGAGCCCAGTGATGGGTATTAAGGAAGGGTACCTATTGCATAAAACACTGGGTGTTATATGCAAACAATGAATCATGGAACACTACATCAAAAACTAATGATGTACTGTATGGTGACTAACTTAACATTAAAAAAGAAAGAATCGTTTCATAGGCCTGGTAGGCATGTTGCAGAGGGATGAAGAGTGAATAAGATGTGAAACTTTTTAAACAGATTAGACTTTCCATCCAAGAACCCTGGCAGTAGGAAGGAAATGAGGGCTCTGGAGAAAAACTTGGTCAGACACCAGTTTGTACCTCAGATCCGAGTATTTTTTCCTGTAGACCCCAGCTTTCTCTAAAAGTTGCCTCCTCAGAGTTGGGGAGGAATATTTTTTTGTCTTGTAATGGAAAGTTTGGCCTTATGAATAAGCACATGGGGAAGTTGAGGATGCCGGGCTAGACCATGAAACATAAATTAAGTGCAATGGAGTGGGGTGGTGTATTGGTGGGTGGATAGGTTTCCTGGTCATTATTTGGGGACTTGGCTTATAACTAGAAGCCCAAGATATAGTGGACAAATGCAGAAGTCTGAGGTATTAAAAAGTCTGTGAATTACAGAAGACAGTTTGGTGGCTTCGAGTTCTCATATGACCCAGCAATTCCACTGCTAGGTAAATACTCAGGAGGACTGATGACAGTCATTCAAATGAAATGTTTTATGTGAATGTTCATGGCAGCATTATTCATAATAGCCGAAAAAGTGGAATTGACCCCAATGTCCGTCAAGAAAATAGGTGAACTGATGAATAAAATGTGCTACATTCATAAAGTGAAGTAGTGTTTAGCTATAAAAAAGGATTAAAGTTCTGATACATGCCACCATTGAAGGTCCTGTATTCAATAATTCTGTTGATATGGACTATCCGGAATAGGCAAATTTGGAAGGTAGATTACTGGCTCCCAGGGCCTGGGTAGGAGAGAGAGGGCAGTATGGAGAGTGACCGCTTACTGCATATAGGGGTTTATTTATTTATTTATTTATTTAAATTCAATTAGCCTACATATAGTACATCACTAGTTTCAGATGAGGAGTTCAGTAATTCCTCGGCTGGTGCTCATCACATCACGTGCCCTTCTTAATTCCCATTGCCCTGTTACCCCATCCCTCCACCAGTAACCCTCAGTTTGTTTCCTATAGTTAAAAATTCTCTCTTGGTTTTTCTCCCTCTCTGATTACTTACCATTCAAGTAATGAGAATGTTCTGAAATTAGGTGGTGATGATTATTGCATTGCACTGTGAATGTACTAAAAGTTACCGAATTACATGTACACTTTAAAATGCTTAAATGGAGGTGCCTGGATGGCTCAGTGGGTTAAACCTTTGCCTTTTGGCTCAGGTCATGATCTTAGGTTCCTGGGATCGAGCCCTGCATCGGGCTTTCTGCTCAGTGGGGAGCCTGCTTCCCCCTCTATCTCTGCCTGCTGCTCTGCCTACTTGTAAGATCTCTCTCTCTCTTTCTCTGTCAAATAAATAAATAAATAAATAAATCTTTAAAATGCTTAAATGATTAATTTTATATTGATTAAAAAGTTATTCATCAGCAACTCTTCTTTGTATTGCTGGCCTATAAAATTGTTAAATTTTACGCAGAAGCTAGTTTTCTAAGATGCTGCTTAAAACCAAAAAGAATGAAAAGTCTTTTCTCCATAGAAATTATTTCAGGACTTTTAAGGAAATATTTTTGTTCATGTATTTCTTTTCTAGTGTTAGTTCTAGTCAGAGTTTCTTAACTAGGGGCATTCATTTATTCTACCGTGGATTGTCTGGATTCTCTTCTTTGGTCATTTTAGTAGTTTCTTCTTTAAAAACAAAAACAAAAACAAAAAAAAACCCCAAAACTATTGAAATGAGTTTAATCTCCTAATAGTAAATTTGGAAACAAACAACACTTATAATGCCAGATTTTTGCTTTCAAAAAAGCATTGACATCTTGAAAACTGCTGCTGATTTTAGATCTTAATTTTTGCCTCATGGAATGTGAGGAGTCCATAAAAATCAATCTGTTTTTAAAACTATGTAGAATGAAAGATATACTTCCCTTGTTTCCTGAACCAAGAACTGCTCTCGGGTGGCGTATACACTGGACCTTAGCCGAAGAACGCCCTCAGTATATCCTGTAGGCTTACACGCGCTAGCAAGTTAGCTCTGTGTTCTCCACAACTGCATCCCTTTCATGGGACCAAACCCGACACGTGATCCCTTGTGGTGACCTCTGGGGTGGGATGGTAGGGTCCTCCCGAGTTGTCTAAGCATCTCTCTGTTATCGCCTTTTAAGTCTCAGCCATCCCAGTTGGATAATTGTTTGATTTGCGATTTGGGGGCTGGAAACTCCATGAACTCCCTTAATAGCCAACTTCGAAAGTTTGAGGTCAACCATAATCTTTCATCTTCCTTTCTAAACCTTCAGGAAAATAGTCTGTAACTGATGAGCAACCTCCTTACAAAGGTCCCTTTATAAAATTAAAAAAATACATATATGAGTGTGTGTGTGTGTGTGTGTGTGTGTGTGTTGGTGTATGAAATCCTTTCTTAGCTTTCTTATTTCTTCTCTATACCCTCAGTTTCCTCTAGCTATTTTTAAATCACTGTTCCCTGAAAAGGATGGCCTTTGGAACTATTACAGCTGTGTATGTGTCCAAGACCTTTTGCTTATTCTCTGGGTACAGTTTTCAAAATCAGATTTTTGACAGTAAGCATTTCTCATAACTTAAAAAAAAAAAAAGAACTCAAGGATAAGGATTATTCTGTAGTTTTGAGAGTTTTTCAGTTGGAAACTGGGCACTGAATAAATAAAAAGCAGTATGTAATTCCTTGGATACAGGCTTTTCTATGAGATGAAGATGGATTATTTTGAAAGAACATAGTTTGCATAATGAGAAAGTGGCCTGATGCTGTCAGAGATGAATTTCTATGAGGAAAACTACTATAAACTTAAGAACAGGTGTTCTCCAGACTATGACTAAGTAAATATCAGTAGACAAAACATAGTTTGTAGGGTTTTTCCTGTTGAATAAAATCCTTTTAGTTGATAAAGTGAATGTAGACTTTTTTGTTTTTTGTAACTATAGTTATCAGGTTCTGTTCTGTGATATTTAAAATAGCAGCAGTTTGGTACTGATAGATTTCCTTTTGATGCTTTTCCATTTTAAGTGACTCCCTGTCCATCTTTTGAGAGTTACAGAAGGGTAATAATTTTGGGCTAACCCAATAATATTTTCTCATTGAGTTTTAGTTGTCTTATAAGCAAGTTAATAGTTTTTTCTATTGGGAAATAATTGTTCTTCTTTCATTTCCTCTTGGAGAATATACTGTACTTCTCTAATTATATTTCACTGTTATATACTTATAAAGTAATGATGTATACCAGGATATGTATTGTTTGTTTAGATGGGAGTTTAACTTCCCCTTCAATAATCTTAAAAGGACTTTCATTTGGCTTCATACACTGAGTTTTTCTCCTTCTGTAGCCTTTTCCTTTAGTCTCCTCTTCCCGGTGGTTGGTCAAAAGAGGTGAGTTGACAGCCTATGTAGAAGACACCGTGCTTTTCTCAAGAAGGACATCTAAACAGCAAGTCTACTTCTTTCTCTTTAACGACGTGCTCATTATCACCAAGAAGAAAAGGTAAGCCATTTTGTGATGTTGCTGGCCGTACGTCTGGTTTTAAAGCTCTGTAATTCAATTGTCCTTTAGGGTTGATTATCCTTTAAAAGCTTGTGATGTTAGACTTACAGTTTCCCTGTGTGGCATCATAGTAGCATCCATGTTTCATTTTCTTTAAATTTCATACCCAGTCGAGACTGAGATCATCCCTGCCAACCTCTGTCTAGCTTTTCCAGTGCGCAAGCCGCAGTTCTGAGCATTTTACACATTTTATCATTGGATTCTCATAACATCCCTGGGGAGGTAGCACTCGTATTATTCACTATCAGCGTTTTTCACACTTCTTCTGTCATAGAATTTCTGTAGAAAACACATCAAAGTTGCTCCAGTTGAGAACAAGCTGGGACACAATTCGAGTGTTTGTAACTTAATTTGAAACCCACTGCTCTTAATGGCTACTGGTCTAGGAATTCTCCCTGTGACTGGGAGAATGAGAGCAGTACGCCAGTACTTCCTTCTGAAGGGGATAAAGTCAGTCAGCTGGGAGAGTGTTTCACACACACACACTCACACATACACACATACACTCCCCTCAGCTCTGTGTTTTTAAAGATTTTATTTATTCATCTGAGACAGAGAGACAGAGAGAGCACAAGTGGAAGGGAGCTGCAGGCAGAGGCAGAGGGAGAAGCAGACTCCCCACGGAGCAGGGAGCCTGATGCAGGACTCCATGCCAGGACCCTGAGTTCGTGACCTGAGCCGAAGGCAGATGCTTAACCATCTGAGCCATACAGTGGCCCCAACTCTGTCTTTCTTTAGGGAACATTCTTCATCAAGTGTACTCAGTGTCTTGAGGGATTGCAAAGTATTTTTTTACTGGTCCTTTGTAAATACTCCATCTTTTCTAGAATGTGAACTTAGAGAAACAACATAAATATGTGGTATTTTTTCACATAGGAAGGCAATGATGGTGGGTTGAACTGCTGGCATAAAATAGGTGTAAGTGTAGTTCATGGGGTGCAGTTTAGATAGACAAGGGGAAAGAGAAACCTGGTAACAGGCTTCTATAAATGTATAAAATAAAAGTGCAGGTGTATCATGAGATAGTTTAAATTCTACCTCTGAGTTGCTGATATTTCAGCTTGAAAATTCAAGCTAAATTGAAACAGAGTATGAGCTTTTCTTTTTGCTTCTTTTAATTTGCCTGTATTATAAATTATTTCAGCTGCTGCTTGGTGTCCAGCTGAAATGAAAATTATGTACAGTCTATCCTGAAAAGCCGTACTACGACTATGATAAATACTTAAAGATGCTACTTACTGTTTTTCATACTTAGGAAAATACTGTTGCCATAACTTCAGGAAGAAATTATTTCTCTTACCTGGGACAGTTTCAGTAGTCCCGATAGCTAGGTAAATTTGATAAATAAAAATTGGGGAGGGATTATAATTTTGTATTTTTATGTTTATTTGGTTTCCTATGAGATAGCATGCTTTTTTGGCTTTCTTTGAGATGTTTTGTTTTTAGGAGAAAGTAATTATATATGACTCTTCAAATGCCATTATTCTGGACTTTTAACATCTTCCAGCTGTTGAAATATTTGTTCTGTCTCAGTGGACCAAAAGCTGGAACTAAACTTTTCATTTTCTTGATAAAATATACGTTGACAGGACGAAGCTGATCTTAAATATAAATGTAGCTTTGATTATGAGGTCTTCAGTGAGTTCATGAAAACATTAAGGGTATTTAAGCCAATATAGCACAACTTTTATTCTCAAACTTGCGTAGAACTACCCAGTAAATAGACTTTTGGAACTTGAGAATTAAGGTATACGCTCTTCTACTCAGCCATGTGCTTTGCCCCTCCATGGCGGATTTTGTCGTTATGGCTGGTTTTGCCTCCACAACTCTCCCACATGTATTTGCTCAGGTATGTTTGAACTTGTATTATTAGCAAGTGAAAGGAAAAAATATATACATATGGCTCCAACGAAGAGGGCAACCTTGGTACCTGTCTTTGCCTTTACCAAACTGGGATTTCTTTTTTCCCCTTCGCCATGAGCTCCTCATATTTCTAGGAGAATAGCACTGAAGGCTCAAGTTGTTTATGACCTGAATTCACGGTGACGGTGACAAGCAGACCTCAGAGACTTGATAAACAGGCTCGGTTAAAAATGTACAGTATGCACAGCCGTATTTACCCTGTAGCTTCAAGGAGGCAACTACGAATGCTTTGCATGCCAGAGGCAGCAGCGAAGGAGATACGACAGCTTTGAAGACGGCAATAATTTAGACTTGGCTGCGAGGTACAGATAAAGGATAATTACCTGTGCCAACTCTGGAGGGCCGAGCCACCCACCCACTGCCTAATTGTAATTCCAGGGTTCAGCCAAGGGACTTAGCTGCTGGGTCTTCTAGGGGTTTCAGCTTCAGGGAGGCTCCTGGCTACCGGGGGAGACCGCCTGGGAGAGCGGTTCCTCTTCCTCCTCTGAGCTCCTCTGGCAGCTGGTTTACGCTGAGCACACTCCATAGATGGCAGTAGGTGCGGCCGCTTCGGCTCTGTGACCTGTGTGTCAGTGCCAGGCTTGCAGAGCTGGTAGTGACTGCAGGGCTGTCCTCCAGGGCAGGGGTTTTCACCTTTTTTAGACAACTAGAGGAAGTTTCCATTAGCCCTGGGCTGGTTATGGGTCACTGTATTAATAGTCTCTTCGACCACATTTCTGAAGGATACGTGACCTGTTAGGCTCTTCTGGATGAGAAAGTGAATTCTTTATAGTTGAAGCTCTGACTGCCCGTTATGTGGGTACTTCTAGAGCAGAGTTCTCACCTCAGTGCTCTTTTTTTTTTTTTAAAGATTTATTTATTTGGGGCACCTGAGTGGCTCTGTGGGTTAAGCCTCTGCCTTTGGTCCAGGTCATGATCTCAGGATCCTGGGATCGAGCCCTGCATTGGGCTCTCTGCTCAGCAGGGAGCCTGCTTCCCCTTCCTTTCTCTTGGCCTGCCTCTCTGCCTACTTGTGATCTCTGTCTGTTAAATAGATAAATAAAATCTTTAAAAAAAGATTTTTTAAAAAAAAAAATCTTTTTTTAAAGATTTTATTTATTTGAGAGAGAAAGCACGAGCCAGGGTGGGGGGCGGGTAGGGAGAAGCAGACTCCCTGTGAAGCAGGGAGCCAGATCTGGGGCTCGATCCCAGGACCCTGGAATCATGACCTGAGCTAAAGGCAGATGCTTAGCAGACTGAGCCACCCAGGTGTCCCCTACATCAGCACTCTTGACTCTTGACAGTTCTTTGTTGTGGGGGCTGCTCTGTGCTTTGTAGGATGTTTTAGCAGCATCCCTGGTCTCTACGTACTACTTGTCAGTAGCCTCTCCTTCTCAGTTGGGACAACCAAAAATGTCCCAGACATTGTTGTATATCCCTGGGTGAAGGGTGCAAATTGCCGCCATTTGAGAACCGCTGAACCGCGGTGATGCCAGACTGTCAACGAGTACTGCCTTCATGATAGGGGGTGTGCAAATGTGTCCGACCTGACACAGCACCAACAGTAATACTGTAATAGGGGAACAGACTGCCACATTATATTCCTAGAGTATTGAATAATAACCTATTTATTATTATCCATTACGGTACACAGACCATCCCCATGTCCAGCCTCAGGGACCAAGTACTTTTATGTCCACATTTGAAATGTGAAAACTGACTCCAAGACCTAAATAGGTTCAGACTCGCACAAGCCTTATTTTGTGAGGTGATTCACTGCCTTATTTTCCTTCGGTGCCTTCTCTCTGGCTTGAATCCCCTCCCCCGAATTTCTTCTGAAGTAAAAGCCGTTCCTTCTCTGTTAGTTCTTTTCAGCTGCTATAGCAGAGTCTCACAGACTGGACGGCTCAAGACATTAGGAATGGACTTTGTCCCAATTTTGGAGGCAGGGGTCCAAAATAAAAATATTTGCAGGGCCTTGCTCCCTCTGAAGTCTCTGTGGAGAATCCTGCCTCACTTCTTCCAGCTCCTTGTGGCTCCTGGGACTCCTTGGCGTGGAGTAGCATAACTCCACTCTCTGCCTGTCTTCATATGGCCTTCTCTCTGTGTCTCTGTGTGTCTTGAAATCTCTCTCTCCTTATAAGGACACCAGTTACTGGATTTAGGGCCTGTGCTACTCCAGGATGATCTCACCATAACTTGATTACATCTGCAAAGGCCATATTTCTAAATAAGGTCCCTTGGACAGGTACCAGGGGTTAGAACTTAAGCAGACTTTTGGAGGGCACAGTTCAACTCCCTACACTCCCCCAGCCCATCACCACTGTTAGATTATGATCACATAATGAATAAATTGTGCTTAAGAATGATGTCTGAAGCCAGTTGTAGAACACACCTTTTTTTTTTTTTTTAATTTTAACATTGACTGATGCCATTTTACATAATTTTGGAATGTCGTCTTGGTCATGTGACTCCAACACCTCCGTTTGGAGGACTCATAGTTTACCTTTATCTATATCTTCTCCTTCAGACCTTTTCCTTCTCCAGGGTCTCTCCTCCTTTGTTAAAGCCACTCCCTGCCTCCAGTTGCTCCACAATTAACCCAGAAGATGACTTTGGCTCCGTATCCTCATCGCATTCCCCTGTCCAGCCAATCACTTATCTCTTAAGCAGCCCATGTAATGGCTTCTCTCCTCTCCTATTGCCAGTGCCCTTGTGGAGACACCTTGAATTCACCTATGAGACATCTAACTGGAACGCCACCATCCCCCCATCCACTTGACATTCTACGGAAGAATGTAAAAGTATGCTTTTTAAAGGACACATCTACTCAGTCCATCTCTTGCAAATGGCCCTTCTGTGGTCCTCCCTTGTTCTTAGACATACTCCACTACATTTCTAGCCACCAGGACCCGGCACAACTTTCTTTGCCCGACTTCTCTCCCTCCTCACTGATCCACTCCACCCAAGCCTTTTCTAGGCAAAGTCCTTTTTTATTCTTGAGGTCTTGAGGTCTAGATGAATTGTCACACCCACTGGGAGTTCTTATCCAGTCCTTGGTAGTGGATTCATTTCTGTTGCTTTATGGTCCCATAAAACCCTGTACTATCTCTAGCCATAACATTTGTGTTATTATGTGTTCACGTCTGTCTTGCTGACCTTTGTATACTTAGTGGGTAGCCCAGTGACCAGGCCCATAATGATCATTTATAAATGTCTGTTAAATTTGAACTAATTGTGGAAATATAAACAGTTGGAGTGAATGCATTATTCCAGGGGCAGGTCCCCCTCATTCTACTCCCAAACTAAAATTACTTTGAATTCTTCTTTATTTTTATCTTTATTTTATTTTCTAAATGGATTTTATTTATTTATTTGACAGAGATCACAAGTAGGCAGAGAGGCTGGGGAAAGCAGGCTCCCTGCAGAGCAGAGAGCCCGATGCAGGGCTTGATCCCCAGGATCCTGAGATCATGACCTGAGCTGAAGGCAGAGGCTTAACCCACTGAGCCACCCAGGCACCCATGAATTCTCCTTTATTTTTAAAGGATGTGATTTTTGTATTCTGCTCCCTTAGATATTAATTTTTGATTAATTTTGACAAAAACAAATCTGGACCTCTGTTTATCATGTGGCTTATCATATCTCTGGGATTTTACCTTATAACCTCAATTCAAAAACATTTAGGACTATGTTTGCAAAAGTGTGCCCTACAGAGGAAGTGTTTTTAGTACTGCTTTTCTTTTGTCCTATCATATCAACTAATGTTTGAGCTGAAAGGAAAAGTGTTATCATACTAAAGGGTTTAAGGTAATAAAACTGGTGAATCATCACACACACACACACACAGACACACACACAGCAAGTCAGGTGACCTTGGGAAACCCTCCATCTCCATTTCTCTTTGGGAGATTCACTGTTGGATCACTTAGGAAAGCTTTTGGCTGTGTGCAACAATTCTCAAATAACAGTGGTTCAGATCCTCTAGATAGTTCCTTCCCTCTGCAACATGTGGCAAAGTGGGGCAGTCTGGGCTCCGTGGTCACAAGTAACTCAGCCCTTGTCCGTTCTTCAGCTGTACCATGCTCTCTCCACTTTTTGCCCCCAGGCAGATACCTTCACAGTCGCAGATGGCTTCTGCAGGTCCAAGCCTCATGATTTTGTTCAAAGACATAGGAGGGAGGCAAGGCTTAGAAATAGAGGCTGACCGGGGGGGCTCTTTACTCAAGAGGCTTTCTTTTTTTTTTTTTTTTTTTTTAATTTATTTGTCAGAGAGAGAGAGAGCATGAACACAGGCAGACAGAATGGCAGGCAGAGGCAGAGGCAAGCCCTGCTGAGCAAGGAGCCTGATGTGGGACTCGATCCCAGGATGCTGGGATCATGACCTGAGCTGAAGGCAGCTGCTTAACCAACTGAGCCACCCAGGTGTCCCGATTTCTTTTTTTTTTTTTTTTTATCAGCAGAGGAAAACCTTCCCCAGACAATTCCCTGAAGACTTCTTATGTCTCATAGTTCAGTCATGGGTCCCAAGACTTATTAGACAGGAGGCTGGGAATGCTGGCATAGGACAAAGGTGAACGGGAGAGCCATGACTGTTTCAGTTCAGCTAGGATGCGTCCCCTAGGGTTGGACACAGTGGGACGTGGTAATTGAGAAGCAGGGGAGGCTGACAGCTGATTAGATCAGACAGTTCCAGCCACAACGTGGAAATCATCTTTTCCATGGGACACTAATTAACATACAAGGAGTTTGGGAAGCCTAAAGAATGCTGTAAAAGAACTCAGGCTTGCCTTTAGGATAACCACGGGGAAGGGAGTGTGGCCTTCAAGTCAAAGAAGCCGGAAGTGATTGGAGATCTAGAACCCACTTCTGTTTGGCTGTTGCTGCTTATCCGGCTGTGGTTCATGTGAGTGTCTTGTCGGTAGTGCTTTTTTGTTCCCATAGGCCGAGATGTGTCCTTCAGCACGTTCAGAGCGCGGGGATCCATGGGCCTGATGGGGGGTGGGGAGAGGGCATTGGGCATCATACTGAGAGAATGCAGAAGTCCAGTCTAGTCTTGTCTGTAACAGTAAATGTATCACGTTCTGATTTTTTTCATTCTTCTCTTGAATTCTCCACCCACAAACAATGTGACCATGGTGTTTTCAGGTATTTCCTGCAGTTAGAGGAGTAGTGATAGTAAGAGTGATCGTGATGATAAGAACCTGTATTATGGAGCATTAACAGTATACCAGTAGCAGTGCTCCAAGTGCATAGGGAACATAACACTGAGTTGTCAAAACAACCTAGATTAGTACTATTTCCATTTTATGGCCGAGGACCCTGAGGCAGAGAGAGGGAGCGGCTCTCAGCAAAGCCAGGATTCTAATCTGAGTTTCTGACTCCACAGCCCCTCTCAGAACAATTTCTTGATGCCTATTCTTTTTAAAGATTTTAGTTGTTTGTCTGTCAGAGAGAGAGAGAGGGAACACAAGCAGGGGGAGCAGCTGGCAGAGGGAGAGAGAAAAGCAGGCTTCCCGCTGAGCAGGGAGCCCGATGCAGGACTCGGTTCCAGGACCCTGGGATCATTCATGACCTGAGCCAAAGACAGATGCTTAACTGACTGAGCCACCCAGGTGTCCCTATGCTTGTTCTTTTTTAACTTCATTTTTCTAGACTATTTTCACTTTTCTGCCATCCTGTAACACCATTGGGAAAAATAACCTAGACACTTGGTATATTTCTTTGTTTGTTTTGATAAACACCTTTACTGATCTAGGAGAAAATTAGAACCAGTACCAAATTGTACTTGTGATCTTTCCTCTGCCTTTTGATAATCTAGCGTCAAAATGTAGGGAAGAGTTTCCTTTTCATGACATTTCCTTCCTGAAGACATTTAAGGCCGTGGATTTGTACTTTCTGATTCCTTGTTACATAAATCTTCTATATATTGACATAATTTGGACTCTAAGACACATGACAAATCCTCATGGTTTTAATAAAGGATTATCTATAAAAATTACTACCAGATCATTATCATAAGTTCAGGGACTTAAGTTAGAACTTGAGTTTCCCCAAGGAGTTTGAATGCCCAGTGGCTTACAGCTGCACAAACTCCCTGGAAAGGGTCATGGAGTGCCTTGACCCCATTTTGAGTTTTTCTATTTTGAAGGCTTTCCTACCATAGAAAGTTGAAGTCACCTGACATTGTCTCTTCCTCCACAGGGTAAACTTCTTCCCTGGAGATTAATTTTAAGAGAATCTTGAAAAGGCCATAAGATTCTCTTACTCAAAGCACTTGTATTCCCGGAACATAAACCTTGGTTATTTCTGATCACTTGTGGTACCGGGTTCTAAATTCAGGATAGTGAGATAGAATAGGAGAGGTATGGGAGCCCTGTTTCTTTTCTTTTTATCTTCTTTTTCTCTGGCTGCCCCACATACCGTTGATTCCTCTAATGTCATGAATAGTTTGGGTATCAGTTCCTCTAGCCCATAGGAAGAGTTGACATTGCTATTCAATGCTAAAAGCTGTGGTGACCAAGAAGCAAGAAATCCATGTCTGGGATCAGGTAGACCTGGGCTCAAATCCTGGCCATGTGATCTTGGGCAAGTTACTGTTAATCTTTTAGAGCCTCAGTATCCTCATCTGCAAAATGGGTTTAACAGTTCATCTTCTTCATGGAATTTCTGTGAGAGTTAAATAAGATAATGCATGTAAAGCTCTTAAGACAGGGGCGCTTGGGTGGCACAGTCATTAAATGTCTGCCTTCGACTCAGATCATAAACCCAGGGTCCTGGAATTGAGCCCCACATCGGGCTCCCTGCTCAGTGGGAAGCCTGCTTCTCCCTCTCCCACTCCCCCTGCTGTGTTCCCTTTCACTGTCTCTCTCTGTTGAATAAATAAAAGCTTTAAAAAGAAAAAAAAAAAAGCTCTTAAAGCAATGGACAGTCCCTGCTCAGTGGCTGAAACATGCTGAGTATCATTATTATTCCCAGTATCCTCTCTCTCTCTCTCTCTAAAGATCTTGGCACAAATCAAGTTACTGCCCTTCTGCTTCTAGATTATTTTATAATTAAAAAAAAAATGGTTTGATACCTTTAGCCAGTGTTTCACTTCTGAAAGTTATAGGGCACTCTGTGGTCAGACCTGATTTATGGCTCCTGCTATGTGATCTTAGGAACAAATGTGTTTAATCCAATGCCTCTCCCTCTCCATCCATATCAGATGACAAGTGAATGAGCAATAACCATTGATCTATTTTTATTCTTTTATAAGTTGATGTGAATCGCTTGTACCATTTTGTAGTAGCGGTTCTCTAGCAACATCCCTTACGACTGATTAGAGATAGGATAACTTTGTGGCTGAAGAAAGTGAATTCAGTGTGTATTTTTTCCTTTCATTCATAGAAGTCAGTGGAAGGAAACTTGAATGTGAGGATTACTTAGTTATTTATAGTCACCCTGTTACCAACTTAAGAAGCTGCCTACCAGTCCTTCAGAGCTTGTTTCTGGTTCTGGTTATGTCAGCGAGAAAGCTTGAGTAAGGTGCTAACAACCTCTCAGCCCTGCCCATCTCTCCTTTTTGAAGACCACAGGTTCAGGGCATCCTGTGGGCGCTCAGGGTCCTGGAGTGTGGAATCTGGAGCTCTGTGGGGAGGGGAAGGAGGCCTCTAGTCCCTGTGATGGGTAACTAGCCATATTTTGGGGGGATGGTGATTCACATCAGATCCTTATCTTACCAACAAACACGGTCCTTATAACTATTTGTTATATGATGACAATGAAATAGGAAGCCTGCAACATGTTTGTTAGTCTTCAGAATAATTTTTGCGGAACTGAGCAAGTAAGTCTTTTTGAAATCATCTTCTGGATAAATATCGTGCCTTGTTTTGCTGGGAGTGCTGCCACACGATGGATTTCTTGACCCAGGTGTTTAGTTCAAATCATCCTTAGTCTACTTGCCCGTTTGCAAAGTGCCTGTAATTATCAAGCTTTTAACAAAATGTCAGGCAATTAAAATGCGTGATCTGTCAGGAAAATTAAAAATAATAGCTAACGTTCACTGGTTGTGAGCCAGACATGATTCTAAGAGCTTTATGTGCAGTAAGATATTAAATATATTATCTCTCTTAATCCTTACAACAATCTAAGGAGATTAGTATATTGTTCCCATTTTACAGATGAGAAAACACAGAGAGGGTCAGTAACTTGAAGATCACAGTGAGTAAGTGATAGAATTGAGATTCTTACCAGACATTCTAAACCAAGTTTCAACTCCTACCTATTATACTGTAATTCATTAGTTGAAACTTGTACAGCACTTCAATCAAAACTTGTTTGTATCATTCTAGTGCTTGCTTCGGTGGCACATAAACTGAAATTGGAATGATACAGAGGAGATTAGCATGGCCCCTACGCAAGGATGACACGCAAATTCATGAAGCATTCCATATAAGAAACAAAAATAAAAAAAAACTTGTTTGTGTTATTCTAAAACCAAGCTTTAAAACTGAAATCAACATCCGTCTTCACTCAAAATAAGTTTCAGTATAGACCAATAGTCTTTGTCCCTAGGGTAATCTTTATTCTCGTTAATAAGCACAAGATCAAATATGGGGATTTAGAAATCGTGTTTTCAGAAGGGGAAGAGAAACAAATTAAGATCTGCCCAGGAAGAATTCTTACACGTGTCTTGAAGGAAAGTAGGAGGAATCTCCTTTGATCTTATAAAAACCTCCTCAGATCGTGTGAATCAGCACACTGGGAGAATGGTGGAGCCATTATGAATCCCTGCGGGAAAAGCAGGGGACTAGGAGAGGGTCTTGGAGAGTGACTTAGGATGGAGGATGACTTAGAAATGTCACAGAGACATTAGAAGAGGAAGATAGAGTTTCAGGCTGTCGCAGGTGCTCGACATAATCAAATTTTGTAGATGTTAAGGAATGAAATTCAGGTCATTGGATTTGGTGGGGTGCTGGGCCACGATGGCCTTGGGGAGCAATTCCTTCAGCGCATAGGGACAGAGTCTGAGAAAACAAAAAACGCAGGCAACTGCTAGCTCAGAAGACATACATCTTGGCACGGGCCAAGTAAGTGTTTTTCAGAGCAGGGAACCTGAGAGTATGTTAAATGAATACACATCACTATTTTGATATATGCAGAAAAGCATGTTGGTTTGGACAATTCTTGATAGCATCTTTTCTTCTAAATTTAACTCTTTTTTTTTTTTTAAAGATTTTATTTATTTATTTGCCAGAGAGAGAGAGAGAGAGAGAAAGAGAGCGAGCGAGCACAGGCAGGCAGAGTGGCAGCGGAGGCAGAGGGAGAAGCAGGCTCCCCGCCAAGCAAGGAGCCCCATGTGGGACTCGATCCAAGGATGCTGGGATCATGACCCGAGCCGAAGGCAGCCGCTTAACTGACTGAGCCACCCGGGCATCCCTCTAAATTTAACTCTTATGAGAAGAAGAATTGCAGGTGCTGGTTGGGTTTCCACCTGTCAGATTTTAGCTATAAAAGAAAATTCCAGAACGACGCCATGGTCAAATGGTCAAATGTGAGACGACTCACAGTTAGGGCTGGGGAGCAGTGGGTTGTGGGAAAGCAAGCCTTCACAATCCAACCCTTCTCACCACATTCCCCCCCACTCCCATCTTTCCTTTCCAAGGTCTCGCTCCATCTTGGTCAACTAGCCTAATTCTTGTTCCTGGTCACCCTTATTATGTACTTAAAGTAAAACATTTGCTAAAAAGGTTTAAGATGGAAACTTTCCCGAAGGTATTTGCATGTTTAAAAGCACCTCCCCCAGGCACAAGGCAGGCCCTGATGGGTCTGTGCTCTGTTGCTTCCTTGACTCTTAATGTACCCTGAGCTTGGGTCCAAGGAAATATCCTGGTTACTGAATGAGATGGGGATCCAAACTTTTTTTTATTTTTCAAATGTTTCAGTATTATTTGGTGACTAACCTAATAATTCCCCATAGATCTGAAATGTCACCTATACTATGTCCTAAATTCCGAAATGTGTTTGGGTCAATTTGTGAACCCACTATTCTGTTTCACTAATCCATCTGTCAACTACTGGCCCAGGCCCAGTCTTTGAATTATTGTAGTTTTACAGTATGCTTTTGATGTGTCCTAGGGCTGGATCACTCTCATTCTTTTTCATAATCCTTCTGACTGGGCTTACATGTTTATTTTTTGTATGGTTTAGAATCAGCTTCACCCAGAAATGCTGTGTGTACTTCATTGGGATTGTGATAAAATTATATTTTGATTTAGGAAGAATTGATACCTCTCTAATATCAGACTTTCTTATCCATTTGGGCCTTCTTCTGAAGGAAGTGTCTGGAGGCTGTTTTCATATAGCAGAAACTGTTAGGTTTAATCCCAAACATTTTATGGGTCTTGTGGCTATTATAAATAAGATGACTTCTTCTATTACATTTTCTAAGTGACTATCATTCATACACAGGAAAACTTTTTTTTTTCCCCACTCTCATTTTGCAGTATCTTTTTAGGCAATGATGTCATCTGCCAATAATCAGTTGTCTGTAGGGCAAAAAAAATTCCATCATGCAATAGTCACTTTAACTGTACCCTCACACATTCATTTATTTTATTATTTATTATTAATATATAATATATAATTATTCATTAGTATTTATTTTATTACTTGTTATTAATTTATTAATATATCAAGCATTTATTATTAAGTTTTTGTTTACAAGCTGGGCTTAGAAAGTATTTCAGATGTACAGAAAATTATCAAACACTGACGTACCTATCATCTAGATTGAAGCGATACTTTTTGCCATATTGTTATCAGAGCACTCCTCTCTAAACAGAAAAACCTGAGGTAGAATTACAGACGCATTTACAGTGGAGCATCCCCTCTCCGTCCTCCTCCTCCTCCCCAGAGCAAGTCCCACACTGAGGTTGGTGTCTGGCATCCTACGCTCGCTAACGCACGTGGATATATGTGCTTGTGGTGTTTTAAAAATGAGGGCATGTTGTCCGCTGTTGTCACATGCTGTCCTGATTGAAAAGTAATGAATATCGGCCCATTATGAAAAATTTCACCCTTTAGAGAAACTGATGGGTGAGAAAGTTCAAAGTGATCCATAATAATCTTTTTAAGAAGGCCAGTATTCACAGTAAGGTATATGGTGTTCTAACGCACGCGGCGAGGTAGCGTAGAGTAGGACCACACACTGTCTAAGGTGCCTAACCAAAGAATGCCTTCCCGAGGGAGAAGAGTTGAGGTGTGTGTTTACCACCACATCCTGTTGTCTACAGATCGTTCTCTGTCTCCGTTCAAAGAAAAAGACAAGACAAGAATCTCAGCAGAGGTTACTAGAACTTTAGGTAGGTTTCAACAGGGAATCGGATCGTTGTTTACACCACAGAGCTAGAGACTTCTATAGATTTGATGGCTGCACCTGATAGGGGCCGCTGCCCGCGCAGAGCAGACGGGCCTCCACGTGCAGCTGGCGAACTTGCAGCTCCTATCAGACAATTGGAGGAAGTCCACGTATAAACTTCTCCATGCAAGGAAAGGTGGTTTTTCCATTTGCCTTTTTCTGAGCAATTTAACTTCCTAATTACATGGTCCAAATTGTTTCGGAGACTATGTAAACCATATGTTTGTTAAATGATAGAGACAAACACGGGGAAGTCTGATTAGCATCAACTTCCCTCCGGAAAGGGGTATCTTTCCCAGCCCCACTGAGGCTGTGTTATCCTGGGCGTGGGGGAGGAAGCCGAGTGGAGCACTAGTTTGTCAGTTGCTGCCTCTGCCTGTGGATTCGCCCCTCTTCCTCCTGCTGAGGCACATATTTTAACCCAGAGTTATCCTTTTGGTAGCAGCATGAGCAAGTAAGGCACTGATGGACATGAGCAGAATGAATTTCATCCAGTGTTTAGCAGATTCTGAGAGGAGAAAATATGGTTATTTTGAACTTTCAGGAGGTTGAGTGTGTGAGCCTGGATGTGTGGGGGAAGACAGACATGCTAGCGAGATGGAGTTGCTTTTTAGTTTTTGTCCTGTTGGGTTTGAACAGTAGAAGGTGAGCATAAATAATTTATTTCACTACTGTTAAATGAAATGAAGGTTTTTTTTTCTAATATAAGACTATTAAAAAAGAAGTAAAGAAGTTGTGTTATTTATTGTGTAATAAACAAGTTTACATGTCTAGAAGAAATAATGATATTGGATAATTGCTGTTGAATCCGTTAAAAAAAAAAAAAAAAAACCACCACAAAGACATGTTTCCTGTGTCCTGTTTGGATGCAGAAGTCCGAACAGTGGGGCAGGTTCCCTGTTAGGTCATAATCAGATGTGCGGATGCACAGAAGTGGGTTCCTCACAGAGCTGTAAAGTGGCCACAGTTCATCTTCCTGGGACAGCAGGCCGAAATGGGGTCATACAGTCACCTCAGCTCTTAATGCTGTTGTGATTGTCATTGCTTAAGAGAACAATAAAAAAAAAAAAAACCCACTCTTAATTTTTCTACTTTTTCTGGCCTTAATTGCCCCCAGAAGAAAGATTCAGAGCATTAATGAAACACACTAGTAGATATTGTTTGTATTTATATAAACACTGGGGAAAAGAGGAACTCAGAAAATCAAAAGGAGAAGAAAGACTGGACTAGTTTATTCATGCCTGTTTACATGGCCTTCCTGTGGCCTCTTGGTCTTGGATTCTAGTGGGGACTGCCACATAGGGGGAACTTGAGTCATCTTGCATGATGGTTCCTTTGCCTTTTATTTCTTTGGAAATAGGAAGAATACCTGTGCAGTGTCATTGTTTAGGGTACTACCTGAATACCCATGCACACGCGTTAGGATGCTTGGATTTCTCAGAGCAAACAGAATTATTTTTAACTGGAAAGGGGTGTCTTTGCCTACCCGACCATCTTGTTTACCTTGTGAGTTGGACCAGAAGATTAAGAGGAACAGACAGAGCGCGGTAACAGTGAAGCCCTCGTTTATCTCACCCTTTCTCTTGGTTTTGATGTTGTTGAGATTTTATTTTAGTTTTTTTGCTTTTATGTTTTGAGGTTTGGTGTTTATCCTGAGTCCTGAGCTGTTAAGTCGATGTTTGAGATATCTAGACAACATTATAAACTTTCCCTGCACTGCCAAAAATTTACTGCTTTGTTTCTGGTAAAATGGCTTGTTAAAAATAGAACCTGGAGAACCTGAGTGACTCAGTTGGTTAATCAGCCAACTCCTGATTTCAGCTCAGGTCGTGATCTTAGGGTCGTGGGATCAAGTCCACGTCAGACTCTGAACTCAGTGGGGAGATATATATATATATAACTTTATTTGTTTGTAAAGTATAGTATCCTGCTTTCTCTTTTTGTAAAAATCATATGAACTTTGTTAAACCTTACTCTGATGTGAGAACTATTTTTATATATCCTGCCTATGGCTGTGTCTTGGTCTGTAGGCAGTTTTAGGAGAGCATTGGAAATGATTTTGCCATGGGAACTTTCAGTTAATACAGAAGATTGCCCTAGCAACAAATTAGACTTGATCAGAAGGTAGTATTTTGCTTTTATAGATAACTGCTTGCTGTCTTTTTGAGGGGGGTATCCATCAAACTAAATTTTGGTAAAGATTTTTAAAGTTGTCTAAGGAGAGTTACAAGGAAAGGGTCGACATGCAGATGTCCACCACTGAATGAGAGAAATTCTAAGAAATCTTGAGCAAAGTGGCCTATCCTGAAATTCCTAGTGTAATTGATTAGGCGCAGGGGGTTTCCTTTTCTCTTAGTTCTTCTGAGTTCATACATTTGCAATTATTTTTAATTAAGGTAAATAGTCAGCTTTGTTCCTAGAATGTATTAGGATACATAACGTAATCATCCATTTATTCAGCAGTTATTTCTAGAGCTCTCCTGCATTCAGCTGCAAGGGTACACATACAGGCAGAGTAGAGGGAGAGTTGGATCTATCCAGGGTTGGGATTTGCCAAGGAGGTGAGCGTGTTTGCGCGGAGTGGTTATAACTACATACTGTAACTACAAGAGGTCCAAGCTGGGTAATTTAATAAGTATGAATGAGAGGGTGTGAAGGGTTTAAGGACAGGGGAAAGGTGGTAGAGTCAGAGAGCTAAAGAATGACTGGGGTTGAGGATTAGAAGAAAGAAGGAAATTGGAGAGATGCTGGTGGAAGAGGTTGATTGACATTGGGATTACAGAGACATTGCGGTTGATGGCAGTGACAAGGGCTGAGAGGTATGACAATGGTGGGGTAGCTGAAGGACAGAGGATAAGATAGTTGGTGAAGAGGAAGTCAAGGAACTGAGAAGCCAGAGTAATGGAAGGCTCCCCTCCATGGAAACTCAAGAAAGTCGTGTTGGGGAGACATCAGAGCCAGCAACTAAACTCATAAGGGGCGATGACTCATAAGGAGTGTGTCCCTGACTGATTCTGAGGCAGAGCCAGAGAGCATGAGCTTCTAAGCTAAAGACTTTTTGGGAAGGGGAAGTGATCATTTTCTGGCAGCAGCAACAAGAAGCAAGCTGGCAGGAGAACCTTCAGGGGAGGCCACATTTTCCAGGGACAGCCAAATTTCTCTTAAGGCCAGAAAGGGAGGGTTCAAGGACAAGGCTGAGGATTTGTTAAGATCTTGCTGGATTTCTTTCGTGAGGTCCATTTCCGGAGGACCCAGTAGAAGGGGTTCAGAAACCAGCTGAGGAGCTCAGGGAAGGTGGGGCCAGACCAGGCATGTTCGCAGTGCTATGGGAATGAGAGTCCAAGGGAGTGAGGACTACTGGGGATCTTGGGCAAAAGCAGGGATAGAGAAATCAGTGCTGATGGTTTCTGAAGCAGGTGGTAAGGCTGTGTGTGTTGGGAAAAGGACAGCTCAGGCAGACCTCTGACACTCTCCTTCTGCCCTGTGCCTAGTAGTTTGGAGGCTGGGAGTGAGCCCTTGTTACCCAGAGCGTGGGTAGGTTTGGGAGTCCCTCTTTATTCTGTGGACAGAGGGAAGACTGGGGAAGCATACCTGTCTGAGCATTACCACTATGTGTGTATGTCTCTCTTGTGACAACAGTTCCAGGATAATGTAAGATGAAAGCGAGAGCGTTTATAATTATTATTTTTTATTGTGTTATGTTAATTACTGTGCAGTATCTCATTAGTTTTTGATGTAATGTTCCAAGATTCATTGTTTACATATAACACCCAGTGTTCCTTCCTTAATGCCCACCACCAGGCTCTCCTAACCCCCCGCCCCCCTCCCCTCTAAAACCCTCCATTTCTTTCTCAGAGTCCACAGTCTCTCAAGCTTCATCTCCCCCCTGATTTCCCCCAACTCACTTCTCTTCATCTCCCCATGTCTTCTGTGTTATTCCTTATGCTCCACAAGTAAGTGAAACCATATGATAATTGACTTTCTCTGCTTGACTTATTTCACTCAGCATAATCTCCTCCAGTCCCGTCCATGTTGCTACAAAAGTTGGGTATTCATCCTTTCTGATGGAGGCATAATACTCCATAGTGTATATGGACTACATCTTCCTTATCCATTCATCCATTGAAGGGCATGTTTACTATTGCTTTTTAAAACCTGAGATAGAATTAAGCATAATACAGAGAAATAGTAATTAACGGGCTTAATTTGGGAAGTGTATATTGATTCATAATCATTGTATAGATACAAAATTCAGATTCCAGCTCACATTTTAAAATAAATTATTCTCTCCTTATCCTTCCTTCCCCCACCAACACCTTCTCCCCAAAGGCCACATGAAAACTGACCATGTCACAGTCCTATCCACTGAATTATTGACATGTTCTTTTCCCTTTTCCTCACAGTGAAGAAAGTTACAACGTCAATGATTATTCCTTAAGAGATCAGCTACTGGTGGAATCTTGTGACAACGAAGAGCTGAATTCCTCTCCAGGGAAGAACAGTTCCACAATGCTTTATTCAAGACAGAGCTCGGCCAACCACCTCTTCACTCTGACCATCCTTAGTAACCATGCGAGTGAGAAAGTGGAGATGCTGCTCGGGGCTGAGACGCAGTAAGTGTGTGCGGGGACAGGGTTGCAGCGTGTCTGCTCCCTGTCTTCCCTGCTTCCACGCCCTGGTCTAAGACTCCCTAAAAACAGTCAAGCGTAGCTACTGTATACTTTTTACTGAGTACCTGTTAGGCACCAAGCACTGGGTCTGGGGGCTTCATCAAGCTCATGTTTTCACTGTGATCCCCTCAATGTCTCGAGAGATGGACATGATTATTTTCACCATCATGAATCCTAATGGATGCATTGTGCTTTAGGCGTGCTTTTATATTTAGAGAGTAGTTTAAAAATCCCTTTATTTTAATCATTGATAAAGATAGGACCCATGAGCCTTGGGTTAGGTGACATCTGGTAGTTTGTGTCTCGGCCATAAGTTTTCCTAGATGAGGGACCTGAGGCCATTTTGCAGTTATTTACCATCAACCAGACAGCAAATACCCCATGATTTCTATCTAAAGAGATTCTCCATTTGGGAAAACATTAGTGAATCCACTTTCCCATCAGAGTTGATGCAGAGGCTAAATTAAATAAACAGTCCTGCTGTTTGTGGCTGCTGGTGCACGGTGGCTGAGGGGTTAGACAGCCTCACACCGGACGAAGGCAAGAGGGCTTCATCTCTGAGTCCACTCTTGTGATGTGGTCCATCTAGAGGTCGTCGACCTATTTATTTGTTTGGAAACTGGAAACATCCTCTTGAAACAGTCATCACAGGAAGGTGTTCTACTGGGCGGAGTGGTAGAGGAAGAGTCGGGGAAGTCCCTTACTCTTTGTCTTCAGGGATCCTCCACGTCCCTCCTACTCGAGTGGGCCAGGGTTCCCACGTGGTGCGATTAAAGTGCACCGACAGCTGGTGAATAACAACCCGAAGACTGTCACAAAAGCTCAGTGAAAATAAACCCAGGATGGTATCTCTCCTTCTTAAGAGTATTTTAACAGTGGTTCTCAGATCATTAAAGAGAGACATCCAAGAAAGATTAAAATTATCAAGCATCCAACTAAAACATTTTAAATGGTCATTTAAAGTAACTTCTCAAAGGCTAAAGAAGACCAAGAGGAACAGGTTGTTGTAAAATCTATTTGAGGTTTGAAAATGGCCCAAGTGGAGTATTCCAAATGAATTTGAGAGTTAGCACAGGGAATAAGAAAAGTACCTTCTTCCTTTGTGTTGTTTATAAAACAAAGAAATGTCTTTTTCTAAGGTCCTAGAGCTCTTCCCTGAAATTGCTAGAGAGCACAGCCACATTCCAGGCGTGTTTGCTCCTCTGGGGGAGTGTGGTGCTAGCTGGTCTATACAGGTGACCAGCAGAGACATATCCAAGACCCGGGCTCAGGAAGGCATTTCCTAACTTGGAAAGTGATTAAATCCCTTGCAAGTGAAGACAGATCTAGCCTTCCTCTGTTTGGGGAAGCCTCTCTTAAAAAGAGAATTTTGTATGTCTGGGATTTGGCTCTTATAGGACTTCTTTTTTTTTTTTTTTTTTTTTAAATAGTAGGCTCCATGCCCAGCGTGGAGTCCAATGTAGGGCTTGAACTCAGGACCCTGAGACCAAAACCTGAGCGAAGATCAAGAGTCGGATGCTGAAATGACTGAGCCACCCAGGTGCCCCCTTATTTGACTTTGAGGATGAAAAGTCTTAAAGGCTTTGGAGATGAGTGGTAGTCTAGACATTCTAGAGACATCTCAGAAACAGATTTTCACTTGTCAGTTTTCGTTTGTAATGGTGAAAGTGTTACTGGTTTTGCTTTGTGTTTTCCTTTTCTCTCTGTTTATAAGGGTTCTTCTTTATTCACGTCCTGCAACATTTCGGCAGAGCTTTTCCTGTCTCTTTCCAAATTCGTGTGACCTCCACCACTTGTTTTGAGATTATTCCAGAAGAGTAGGAAGTAAACTGACATGTCCAGTTCTTTGTATACCAAGGCTAGATCCTCTCCAGGGACGTTCTGTAGCATTTGTTCAACCCCATTGCCATTTGATCTTGCCATGGGCTGAATGTATATTCATTTCCTTAATCAGAAATGTTCTCAGAATATTAATTTGTGTCACCCATAAATGGTATGAGCCATGGGTCTGACTCAGATCTGTAATTCTTTAGTGAGTGGTGAAAGAACATTCTGGAAGTTCTAGAGAGGCAGAAGTCTCCTTGCACACAGGAGCGACTATTCCACTGCCTTCCCATCCGACACCAGCTCAGTTTTGGTTAAGAGGTAAATAAATGGACCCTTGGAAGCACCCAAGGCATAAAATAGCATTGGTCCTGAAGGAAAATCTATTATAGCCAAGATGTATTTTCCTTAGAAAAAACATCTGACTGCTTGGAAATTGTTATATGCCATGTTTGGAGAAGTGTAGGTCAGCCCTGGGCTTGCCTGGCTTTGGGCAATCAGAGTTTTGGTCTGTATAGACTGTTCTGTTTGCTTCTGAGATTTGCAAATTGTATACGTGAATATGTGTGTTTTAAGTTTCCTCTCTTTTATGTTATATGTGGTTAATATGGTTTGTTAGCAAACTGATTCAGAAAACAAGGTTTTCACCCCATTCTAGCCTTTTAATAATTGTAGAACATGAGACTCACGTAGGTCCTTTGACTACTTATTCTTTGGTTTGAAAAAGGAGGAGGTTCATACCTAAATATTTACCTTTTTGGAAAAACTGTTGTCAGTAGGAGGGGCACCGCTGTTTGACACAAGCACAGTTCAGTCTTTCTAGGATGGTGAAATTATAGAATAGACCAGGAGTTTGGGCTACAAAAAGCATGTAGGAGAGCTCCCAGAAAGGAAATGGGGTGAGCACTTCCAGAGCACCTGGGATGTGCCAGATGGAGCCAGCCCTGGAACATGAGGAAGGTGAACGCCCATAGATGTTTCCAGAGAAGGGGGGAACTTGGGAGCCGAGGTGAGGCGACATCATCCTGGTTTCCCCAGGATCAATATTATGTGTGTTGTGCTGGCAGAATTAAGAACAGTGCCCACTTTGACTCTCAGAAGCGTCTTACTTAGGTAGTAAAATCGGTGGTGACCCTAATGATTAGTCTGTGCTCCATTTCCCTCCTTTCCTCTCCCCGATGTAAAATGAGATGAAGGTGACGTGATTTGCTTCAAGTCACACAGGAAGTGAGTTGCTGCCAAAACTGGGACCAGGCCCTGACCCTCCTGAATCTAGTGTCCTTTCTGGTTACAAGTTTTAATTATCTTACTGAGCCTCCATTCAGGAGACTGCTCAGCCCTCCCTTGCCATTTGGCCCTGTTGGACATCTGGAAAGGGAAACTCCAGGAAGCCAGTTGCTATGAAATGGGAAAACCTACTAAAACGTGGATTGTTTGCTTCGGTTCATAGACTTTAAAAAGGAAAAATATTTGTGGAAACCCAGCTGGGCAATTTAGGGCCTCCCATTGTTTGAAATATTTAGTAATAAAATCCAGAATAGATGGTACAGGAAGACATCTCTGAGGTGACATTTGGACCGAACCCTGAGTGATGAGGAGTCAACACATGGGAAAATGCAGGGCTGGAATGATCCAGGCGAAGGCAACAGCAGGTGCACAACTTCTAGGGAAACGGGTCTGATGTTATCAAAAGTGGCTTGAACAGGTTGAAAGAGGCAAGGTCAGAATAAAGGAGGGAGAGAGTGGTGGTCAAGAGGCCATCAGAGGCCAGAGCATTGGAATTCCCGTGTGGTGGTTGGACCGTCCGTCCTCACACTGTCTCCGCCTCGCATGAGGGAACGGGTTAAGAACTTAGAGCATTTTGACATGTTGGCAGCCTCAAGGCATGTGATTAACAGTAACTCATTTTTGTTGTGTTTCGAAGAACACTTGGTCCACAATGGACGGGGTGGGGTGGTGAGGACTGGCTCTTCACCACACTCATTTTGAGAAGCATCATCTAGAGTTTAGTAAGCTATAGCAGAGTTCCCCGGGGAAGACTGGAACAAAGGCAGAAGTCTCAGCAGGGAGAGCAAATAGGGTCGTGTTACGGCACCTGGGTGGCTCAGTCAGTTAAACATTTGCCTTTGGCTCAGGTCATGATCCCAGGGTCCTGGGATTGAGACCTGTATCGCACTCCTTGCTCAGTGGGGAGCCTGCTTCTCCCCTGCCCGCCCTTCTCCCTGCTTGTGCACCTCTCTGTCTCTCTCTCTCCCTCCCTGTGTGTCAAATACATAATCAAAATCTTAAAAAACAAAACAAAACAGGGTCCTGTTGCAGTAGTCAAGGGGAGTCCTGGATGTGGCCTGGGCCGGGGTCTGAGAGAGGAGATAGAAACAGTGTTGTAGGGGGGTTGGATGAGTTGGGGTGGCCATGCAGGAAAGAGAGGAATCGATGGTGCCTTGGATTTTAGACTTGAGGAGCTAACACGGTATACTCAGTTGCTCCTTCACGGTCTTGGGTGTGCCTTCTCTCCTGCCCTGTCGAGGCTGTTCCGTGGAGAGTGTAGAGCAGCGGCTGCTGGTGACCCCAGCTGGCCGTCTTCCCTTCTCTCCCTTTCGTCTCAAATCATTCTGTTGACTGATCCGCTCTCTCATCCTGACCCCCTTTTTGACATTTTCTTAATCTGTTATCTGTGCTCTTTTAGCTTGCTTGCCTTCCTTCCTTCCTTCTTTCCTTCCTTCCTTCCTTCCTTTTAATACATTATTTATTTGGGAGAGAGAGGTCACAAGCACGGGGAGCTTTCCTTCTATCTCTAGCCATTCCTCTTTGCATTCCCATCATAAATGCAGCCTGCCTGGACCAGTCAGCTACCCAGCGCTTTCCCCAAATGCACATTTCTGAAACTGGAACCGTTGGCACCATTTCACATTTATCCAGTCTGGAGACTTGGTGTCATTTGTGACGCTCCAGGTCTGCACAAATCCGTCATCTGCCAATTCTTGCTGTACAAAAAAGTCCATGGCATCTCTCCTCGTTTCCATGCCACTACCTCCCTCTGGGGACTACCCATGTATCACTTATCTTGTTTTTTTAAAGATTTATTCATAGGAGAGAGCGAGTGAGCAAGAGTGAGCAGGTGAGCAATGAGTGGGGGGTAGAAGGAGAGGGAAAAAGGGAATCTCTAGCAGACTCCCTGACGAGCGGGGAGCCCGACACAAGGCTCCATCCCATAGCCCTGAGATCATGACCTGAGCTGAAATCAGGAGTCGGATACTGAATCGACTGAGCCACCAGATGCCCCTGTATCACTTTTTGAGCCACCCTGTAATGGCCCCCTAACCATCCCCCTGTTCTCCAGTTAGTTGTGCATGGTTTTATGACTAATCCCTAAGCTCCGCTGTCTTTGTTTCTTTTTTTTTTTTTTTTTAAGATTTTATTTATTTGACAGAGAGAGATCACAAGTAGGCAGAGAGGCAGGCAGAGAGAGAGAGAGGAAGAAGCAGGCTCCCTGCTGAGCAGAGAGCACAATGCGGGGCTCGATCCCAGGACCCTGGGATCATGACCTGAGCCGAAGGCAGAGGCTCCAACCCACTGAGCCACCCAGGTGCCCCCACTGTGTCTTTTTCTCACTTTGTACATAGCAGGTTCCTAGTATGTATTTTTGGAATTGTTAGACAAGGTGGAATTGTGGCCTCTTGGAGGGAAATCATGCTTCCCTGTCACTGTCTGTCTGGATGGTCACTGTCCCTTTTGTGCTGCCAGAGCAAGTTTTCTCTAAATTCCACTTGTTTTTCCACATTTGCTATGAAGGCTGTGGTTAACATTCCTGTAGGACGTACAATTAAGCCACGTATACTGGGTTCTCTCTGTCTGCCTGTGAAGGATCTTAAATCACGTTGTTCACAACACAGCAGTCTGTGAAAAGTATAAAAGCGTATCCTTTATAAAAGGACAACGAATGTTTTACTGCTGTCATTCTTATCCCTCTGGGCCTTTCTAGAGGAATGTGGGAGCCGGACAGCCCCCTTTGTCTGCCTTCATGAAGACGAAGCAGGGACAGCTGCAGCTGGCACGGCCGAGGGACAACAGCTAAGTGGCGTCCCCGGCTTCCTGGGTTTATGGTGGAATTCGTGTGGCATGTGGGCCCAGTGTGTGCGGTGGTGAGACATCCAGGCGTGTTCAGGGATGAACACACATTTTCTTTACCCTTTATGTTTAACTATAGGATATAACCACCTCAGACCATAATCAAAATTGAGATCGCTTGCAAAATTTCTCTCTCCCTGGAAGAACTAGAAGCCTCGCGGATGTGGTGGGTCCTGTCAGCCATCCAGACAACCAGTTCCCGGGCCTCCTGATAAAGGGGCATTGTTTGCTCGGAGTCTGTTGTGGCCTTCCTGCCTCTGTTAATGATTTAATTAACAACAGGAAGTAAATGGGATGGAAAAAAATTGTAAAGTATGTCAGACATACTCTTACCCTTCATCCTCTAACAAAAATTCACAAGAGAGGATAATTTATATGGGAAAAATGTGTTTATTAATAGGCTGTAGTATCCCCCGCTCAATGCATCTGGAATCCTCATCCAAGTCTGATCTCTTCCATCGTATAGTGCCCCTCAGATCACTTGGTCCTGTGTGACACTCATCGCCAACCCCGAGGAAATAGGAGGGCAGGCGACGGTGTGAGTCTTTTATCATGGAGCAAAAACGGAATGGACCCACTTTCAGTTATTCCAGGGTTCCAGGCCCGACTCTTGTCTCATCAGCTGTTTGATAGGACACACAAGAAATAGTGGCTTTAATTATGTAACACATCAAAAAATCTAAATTTTAGAACTCTTGTTGTGGGCATCGGGAATTATTTTGCTTTGGTTCGATTTTTTAAATTCGGTGAGCTGAGTGTGTGTTCAGCTTTGTTAAATTCCGTTGTACAGCGTCTCGAAGACCCTTTGAACTTTTGGGCTTTCTTTCATGGAGCCGTTCATTGGACTCATCTGGTTGAACTGAATGTGGGAGAGAATGAACAAAGACCACCACCATCCTCACAATCCCACCCTTCTCAGAGGCTCCAAGGACTTGTGCCCAAAGGCCATGGGGACAGGAGTTTGAAAAGGAAGTGTAGGTAAATTTGTAGACTGTGGGAAGGAGCACAGAAAGGACTTGGCCGGCTACCACTGGAAGACCCTGCAAGGGAGGGTAGAGAGCTGCCACCTGGGGCGCCCGGGTGGCTCAGTGAAGTGTCTGCCTTCAGTCTGGGTCATGATCCTGGGGTCCTGGGAACACGTCCTGCCTTGGGCTCCCTGCTCAGTGACAAGTGTGCTTTTCCCTTTGCCCTCTCCCTCCGCCATCCCTCTCCGCTGTGATTGCTTTGGCTCTCTCTCAAATAAATAAATAAAATCTTAAAAAAAAAAAAAAAGCCGCCATGGGCTGACTGCTGGTTAAAGCTCACTTCATGAAGTCCTCCGTGGACACGCCCCACGCTCTTCAGTCCCCAGATTTGTCTGTGGCCCTGTGTCTTTTGTTTCAGAGCCCAGTCTCTGTGCTCTTGGTACACATCTGTTTTCTAGCAGATGTCTGCTGGCCTGTGAGAAGTCCAGCTTTGTGTCTTTGACTTTTTTTTAAGATTTTATTTATTTATTTGACAGAGAAAGAGAGAGAACAGGTAGGCAGAGAGGCAGGCAGAGGGAGAGGGGGAAGCAGGCTCCCTGCTGAGCAGAGAGCCCGACATGGGGCTCAATCCCAGGACCCTGAGATCATGACCTGGGTTGAAGGCAGAGGCTTAACCCACTGAGCCACCTAGGTGCCCCGTGTCTTTGACTTTTGTGTGGTGAAGTTTAAGCCTACTGTGTGACCGCAGTTGGCTCCTGCGGAGGGAGCCGGGGGTGCCTGATGGTATGTCGTGCGTGGAGAACTTGGGTTTAGGAGAAGCCTCAAGTGCAGATACTTATGTCCGATGTCTCTTCTCACTCGGTCTTCTCTCTCTCTGCGGGCGTCAAGCGCCTTAAGCAGAATGTTCTACCACACATAGCCCGTCGCACACTGTGTTGGATTCTGTGTGTTTGTTTTCTTTCCTCTCTGCTCCTTCACGCTGGGGGCTGCTGAGAGCAAGAGACCCTGTTTTATTCACTTTGCAAGCCTGTCCTAACACAGGGCTTAGCAGTTGGTGGTCCACGGAAGCAGTGGCCTGGCGTCTCGGAGGTGATGTGCCCACGTCCACACTAATGCAGTGCTCCTCATTCTCTTACTTTATTTGGGCAAAGGGAAAGGTCTATGAACAGAAGGTGGGGCGGGCTGTGAATTCACACGGATTGTTTCTTCCTGTCTCCAGAGAAAAGAGCATCTTTGGCTGAGCCCCACACTTCGTATCTCAGTTTAAGAATGGGTATGTCTCTGCCCCGGGTTCTCTTGTTCTTAGAATTCCCTCCTCTGTTGAGGGAGTCTCCTCCCTGCTTCAGGGATGCAGTGCTTTCTGCTTCCTAGTGGGAAGGAGCTCCTTGGCAGGGCTCTCGGAGGCCCCGGGGGGAAGTTGTGTGGTTTTGACGCCATGTGGGGGGGTCGGGGGGTGGGGGACCGGCTCTATTGAAGCCATTTCAAGAAGCAGTTCCTTTCAGCGAAGGCAACAAGGAGTGTCTTGTTCTGTCCTCTCGAGGCTCTGTGAGGGGCCGCGGTGTCAAAGGGAGGCCATTAGCATCCAGGCAGCATGCCACGGGAGTGAGAGGTTTCATCTGGACTTCTGGAAACTGGCTGCAGGGTCAGGCTGTCCCTGAAAAGGGCCACCGGATGCCAGAAGTGGGCTGTGCCCAGGGCGGGACTCAAAGGGCCCCAGACGGGAGTCAGGGCCATGCAGAGGTGGGAGGCCAAGAGGAGGCCGACGTGGTCGGCTGTGGCGCACAGGGATGCACACGGTCACCTTTCGTTTCTCTTGGTGAATGGGTCTTCCATCTGCCAAGTAGGACTTCGTTTTCAGTTGCCTTTGTGCTTTGGAAGTTCCACATGAGCCTGAGTATAAAAATAGATCTTTTCCGACGAAGAGATGGTATCAAAGATGGAAGTGTTTGCGTGGGATCATTTTATTTTTATTTATTTATTTTTTTAAAGATTTTATTTATTTATTTGACAGAGAGAGATCACAAGTAGGCAGAGAGGCAGGCAGAGAGAGAGAGAGAGGAGGAAGCACGCTCCCTGCTGAGCAGAGAGCCTAATTCGGGACTCGATCCCAGGACCCTGGGACCAGGACCTGAGCCGAAGGCAGAGGCTTAACCCATTGAGCCACCCAGGCGCCCCATGCGTGGGATCATTTGAAAGGGGGTTGTGCTTTATAAAGTCGTGCTTTATAAAAAGTCGTGCTTTTTAAAGTTGTTCTTCATAAAACCTCCCTGAAGCCCTTTGTGGCCTGTAGCAGGGTTTCGAAGAGCAAGCGGTACCATCAGTGTCTCGGTAAACTGCGCACATCACTTACTCCTTGACGCACCCGTGTGACGGGGGCCCAGCCTCAGTTTCTTACCGGAGTCTGCCTTTCAGCACACTGCAGTTCCCACCCTCCCTGACTTCCTTCAGTGTTTTGTGAGCACCTGCTAGGGAGCACTGCCTTTTAGGCCCGGGACTCCCTGGCTTCTATGCTGACTCTACCTCTTAGCCTTGTCTCTGGAAGCAAGTGCTTCTTAATCTTCCAGACCAGCTTCGTCCTCCGAACAACACAATGGAAATAATGATGTTGCTATTTAATTTCCATGATTGTTGTAAAGATGAAATTTGATGGGACTTGCAAAATACAAAACAATACTGTCGCTGGCACATCAGTGCTCCCTAACGATTTAGAATGAGACCCAGTTCCTACCCTTCTGAGGCTAATGGCCTAGAGGAGAAACAGATGAGTGAGGCCGTGGGGGGCGGTGCGTGATGACTGATTCCTTAGGTTAACGGCTGTTTTCAGGTCAGGCCTCGTTATGTGCTGGGCAGTGTTCTGGAGATGCAGCAGGGGACTGAACAGACAAGGTGCTTGCCTTCATGAGGCTTACAGCTGGCTGGCAGTGGGATAGGGCTGTGCAGGGGAGAGACTGGGAGCAGGACCGACAGACTGGTTGAGGATGGAGGTTTGGGCTTTGCATCTGAGGAGGTCACCTGGAGGAGGTGAGGCTTGCGTTTTCAGAACTGAGTGGACGTGCTGAACAAAAGTGGACGTGCTGTAGGATTCCATTTTCATAAAGCATAAGACAGGTGCAGCTAGTCTGTGGCGGTGGTTCCCTCTATGGGCGGTTATTGATGGGGAAGGGACAGGTGTCGGGTGCACCTATGAAACCACTCAAGGATCTGTATACACTGAAGATTAGTGCAGTGTTTTATGTATGTTCTTTGTTGATGAGGAGTGAGATTAATGGGTAGAAACAGGAGGAACGTCCTACTTGAGAGCAAGAAGGGCAGACAGGGGCACCTGGGTGGCTCAGTGGGTTAAAGCCTCTGCCTTCAGCTCAGGTCATGATCCCAGGGTCCTGGGATCGAGCCCCACATCGGGCTCTCTGCTCAGCCGGGAGCCTGCTTCCCTCTCTCTCTCTGCCTGCCTCTCTGTCTGCTTGTGATCTCCATCTGTCAAATAAAAAAATAATAATAATAATTAAAAAAAAAAAGAAGGGCAGGGAGGAAAGGGTGTGGGACAGCGTGTGCCTCAGGCCAGCAAGCAGTCAGTACCGCCCAGATGAAAAGATACCTGAGGGGTGGGGAAGGTGATGTAACAGCAAGAAGCACCTTTAGGTACAGGCTGTTGCAGAAGAAAAAAAATTTTTTTCAAGCCCTGGGGATAAAGGCATCCCTTGCTAAGAAGGCCCAGTGCAGAGTCCAAACTCACCTTGGTTTGGATCACTTGCCTCAGGACCTCCATGCAGCCTTCTCATCCTTTCAGCGGCCTTTTGGGGGATGATGTGAAATAATGGATGTCAAGTGCTTCATCTGCCATGTAGTATGGGTTTATTTTATTTTTTTAAGATTTTGAGAGAGAGCACAGAATGAGGGGAGGGCAGAGGGAGAGGAAGAAGCAGAGTCCCCACTGAGCAGGGAGTCTGATGTAGACTTGATCCCAAGACCCTGGGATCATGACCTGAGCCGCATGTGCCCCTATAGTGTGGGTTTGATCAGTGCTCCTGCTGCTGCTGCTGCTTTTTTTCTTTAAAGATTTTATTTATTTTTTTGAGAGAGACATAGCAAGAGAGGGAACACAAGCAGGGGGAGTGGGAGAGGGACAAGCAGGCTTCCCACTGAACAGGGAGCTCTGATGGGGGGGCTCGATCCCAGAACCCTGGTATCATGACCTGATCCGAAGGCAGGGGCTTAATGGCTGAGCCACCCAGGCGTCCCTAATCCATGCTTCTTAAGAGACTTTAAAGTCTGTGTGTGTGCGTGCGTGCCTAATTTAATTAATTGCAATCTTGATACTTGACTTCCCAAATCAAAAACTGGGGATAACTGTGTTATGGAATAATGCTTATCTCAGACTTCTGATCCTTCAGTTAAATAATTATTTTGTTTCATGTAATTATAGGTTATTATTATTTAAAAAGTCTCAGTTGTATTTTTCCTTAAAAATTTTTTTGGCTCTGTTCATTAAGTCCCTTTAAGCATTTGGGAACAGTCTAAGAAAGTTCAAAGAATTTTTGTTTATTTTAGTAAGGCTGAAGTTTGGCAATCTCAGCCATAAGAGGAACTTTGAATATGTCTAGATTCACCTTTCCTGAAATACTTTGAGTGTAGGGGGAGGAAGAGAGAATGGAGAGAGACTGACTTACTGGAATTTTTTTAAGTGAAATTTACTGTTTAGAAATGTTGAGTCAGACAGAGTAGTCTAAATATCTTTATGTGATTATGTGTTGGTGTAATCATCTCTTTATTAAATCTTAAACTGTCCTGTGAGAAATTCCACTTAATAAGTAGCCAAGTTCATTCAGAATCTTTTTAACGGCAATGACTAGCATTCAGCCTAGATTCCTCGGATTATCTTTCTTAACTAACTCATAACCCTGTTCTAAAGGCCAGCCCTGTAACTCTCCAGGGAATCTCCCGTTTTCTGGAATGGCTTTGCTTGCTTTGTCCCAGCACCTTGAGTCTCTTAGGTGTATATACCCTCTCTGTTTAGGAGTGAGCGAGCCCGCTGGATAACCGCCCTGGGACACAGCAGTGGGAAGCAGCCTCTGGACCGAACCTGTAAGTACCTGGAGGGCAGCCAGCTCTGGAACATGGAGGGCCTGTGCCCCCTGCTGGACGCTGGGTTGTTAATGGTTCACCTCCCCAATCCCTGCTCCGTGGTTTTTGTCCGAGCATTAGTTCCTGTGGCCCTGCATCACAGAACCCTGTGATCCCTGCTTTGGAAGCCAGCGGATCTGAATTCATATCCAAGGTGCAGTTCTTTGTCATGTCAACGTGGCAAATCATTGCAAAACTTTCCTGAGCTTGTTTACTCTCCTGCGAGTTAGCTGCATTACTATATACAATACGGGGTTATCGTCAGGATTAAGGTAAAGAGCTTGTGTCGAAAGCCCTGCTTGTCCTCTAAAGCTCTTAGATTTTCCGCTCTTGTTAATGGACAAGAGTCTAATGTTTAAACCTTCTCCATACGACAGTCTGAAGCTAAGCTGAAATGTATTTTTTAACCTAAAGAAAATTACTTTACATTACTTTTGGCCTTATTTATTAAAGTGATACTATTAAGAAAATGCATTTTGTTCTTCTAGGGCCATAGGAACGGATGCAGGAAAGGGCGGAGTCCTGTGCTTAATAGCGACTTAACTTTGATGTTCGGCATCTCTGGGTATTTCTAGCTGGAAGGTCAAATCAAAAGAACCAGGGCAGCAAAACTGGTTATCTTGGAGTGCTCAAAAACCACAACTTTAAGCTTAGAGCCAAAACTAAAGTGATTGGTTTGAAAGTTGTCTATAATAAAGTTTTCTATTATTAATAAAGAACAAATTAAGAACTCAAGTCAGTCAGTCCCAAGTCACTGAAGTTATAATGTTTGGTTCTGATTTAGCATTTTTGGGGGAACTCTAAAATGTCCAACTTTTAGCTTGGAGCTCCTTTTTTTTCTGAACATCTTTGGCAGCTTTCCTGTGCCGACCGGCTGGGGAGCCCCGTGGATAGGAGCCGGGGGAATGGATGTTCTGCAGATGTTGGTGTTAGTTGCATGGCCTTGGCACGTTCATCTGTCTGGCCTCAGTTTCCCCTATGCACAATGGGTGTTATCTGCTCTATTGTGTATAGCTTGTCCTGGCTCTATTTGAGGGAGTTTATGCATCACAAAAGGCCTCTCACGATCCAGAGCTTCTAAAGTTCTAAGGCTCTAAGCCAAGTAAGACAGTTCCTGGAGCAGAGTTTCTGTTTGGTAGACGCTTAACTTGTTTCTGCCAGCACCGGCCTTGAACTGCACAGAAAGATTGAGGAAACATACAGTATCGATTTGTACCTGTCTGGTTCTCCTCTGCTCAGCGTGTCCCCCCCTTTCCCTCGCAGCACTGACCCAGGTGGAAATCATTAGATCGTTCACTGCCAAACAGCCAGATGAACTCTCCCTGCAGGTGGCAGATGTGGCTCTCATCTATCAGCGGGTCAGCGATGGTGAGTGGGGGTTCTTACGGGCACACCCCACACAGCTTTTGGGGTGCCAAAGAACAGAGGAGTCTGGTTTTGTTTCTAACGCTCACATTCCATATCCGTTTGGTTTTCTCATATGCACCTGCCTTTCCTCTATCAACACTATTGCTTTTCATGTTTTCGAATAGGAATGCAGTCACATGGTGTATGACTGAAAAGCAACCTTGAATGGTCGCCCTTCCTTCCCAGCCCCCAGTGACTTAAGTGCTCATCTCCAGAGGTTCTTTCTTCCTCACTTAAAAAAAAAAAAAATCAGTTTCCTGCTGCCCCCCTCTTTATGCGTAGCGTCCCCTTCCTCAGCTCAGCCCAACTCCTGGGCTCTTTTGCTCCCTTCGGGGCCCCTGGTGGTATCCCACCTCCGGTAAGTCATTCATTCCTTCTTGAGGCACTTCCCTCTGTTGCCTTCTCTGCTGGCCTTCTGTCCTCAGTCACGCACCAGCTGGGGTTAGCTGCTGCCTCTGAAGTTCGCTCACGTCCTCCCCGAGCCGGGCAGGGTTCCGGTTCCCCCACTGCCCCGTCATTTCATGGGGACTCTGCTCTCCTTTGCAGGCTGGTATGAGGGGGAACGGCTGCGAGATGGAGAGAGGGGCTGGTTTCCTATGGAATGTGCCAAGGAGATAACCTGTCAGGCTACAATTGACAAGAACGTGGAGAGAATGGGACGCTTGCTAGGACTGGAAACCAACGTGTAGCCTCCCCGACGGCCTTCCGCGAGCGCGCGAGATTTGCACTACATCCCGGCCGGCTGGTTGGTTCTGGGCCGGCTTTGTTGTTCATTTTAACGCAGCCCGTTTCATTAGAAGAATGGAAACACTTGCCTTTACGCTTGCCAGGTAGTTCTGCTCTCTCGGGAGAACAGTTACCAGATACAGTGAGTTCGCAAGTCTCCGTGGGAGCACACTGTCCACGTGCAGCCTTCCTGAGGCCCACAGATAGAGGGGAGTCTGCTGCGGGGGCCAGGAGGCTGAAGCTCCGGCCGGGCTCACCCTTTTCTGGCCTGGAAAATGGATATTGGAGTCTGTGCCCTGGTTTTCTTTTTCCTCTTTCGCCAAGAATGTTACTGTCCCTCCTTTTAACTTCTCCTTTGTATGGTTCTCCCGGTCTTAGCAAGAGTCTTTGTGTTTAAGGAATGCCCAGTTTTGTAAATGTTTTTTCTGCCTCTTTTATTTTAGATCTGATTCTAATGCTAAGAGCATTTCACAAGGAACTTGTAGAGCTCAAAAGGTGAGCTGTTGAGTTTTTCTAAACCTCTTCCCGGGGAAAGGGAAACTGACACTTGAATTTTTGCCACCTCTTTCCTCATTAGGAGAGAAGCTTACTTTAGAGATTTTCTTTTAAAATCCATCTTACCAGTATTGGTCTCCGATAAGTAGAGCCTAATGAAACCCTACTCAGGCTACTCAAATAAGATAGAATTTAGATGGTTCACATGAGTGAAAAAATCCTGAATATAGGAGAGGGTCCTACTTTTTTTTTTTTCGAATGTTCCCAAATGAGCTGATAAACTGACATGAGGCTGCTTTGCCTTTAATAATTTTGCCTTTTATAATTTCTTTAATAAAGGTTTTGACTGTTGCTACTCCTATTTCTAAACAGGAAATTGGCCAAAACACAATCTTAAGGTAAAATTAGACCCTACCAAGGAATCAAGATGCCAACACGGCATCTAACTGAAACATTATATTTTGGTCTTAACGGGAATCCATTTTATATGCACTAAAGGTCTTGCTTGCTGCATTTGGAGGATCTCTCCACCATGGGTGTCTGCAGAACTTTATTTCTTCCCTCTCCCGCTGGTGCAAGGAGAGAGGATTTTAATGGTTCGTTTCATAGAGAGGGAATGAGGGTTTGGAAGATGGAGGAGGCAAGGTGGTTTTTACTGGCAGGTAGGTTCCTCTCCATTCCATTTTCTTCTACAGTGATAAACCCTGGCAAAGGGTGCATTATTCAAGAACTCAGATCTGTGACACATTCCACCCACTGCCCGCCAACCAGGTACCCAAATCATGAGCAAAGTGGACAAAGCAGAAGCTCAGGGTAGGAGCTGTGTGTTTGCCTCACACACCCTGTCTTGCCAGCTCAGCTGTGAGCCTGTCCAGTGCACCCGGGGCCTTCTCGTCCCTGGATTGCTCTCCTTGACTTATGCAGACATTTCTGGGTGTCAGAGACAGGCAATCCCCTGAGGGCCTTGAGGTTTGGGCCAGTCACTGAAGTAAGAGCAGTGGACACAGCACATTTCTCCAGGTTGGTATAACAAGGAGTCGATCTCTTCTTTTGTGTCACAGACCTTTTAGAGGAGAGGTTAAGAAATTGTACTCTAATCTCATGTGATGTTTGCATTTAAGAAGGTAAATGTTTTGCTTGCAAAGGGATCATTTTGTTATTTTTGCTAATATCCATTTGAAGCTAAAAAGCAACCGTATGAATCCTGTGAATTAATTTATAAGTAGAGATGTTAAACAGTCTTGGAAATACAGGTGTTTTATAAATCAAAGCCTCATCCAGCAAGCAGGTGAGTACTGTTACTGGGTCGTGTTGTTATACAGCGGGTGTGTAACATAACCAGTTTCATTTCCACCATGAATTGTCATTTTCATAGGACAGTACTGTTTTCCAACCTAGTTCAGTTTCTACGAATAACTTCTCAGAACTGTACAATGTATTCAATTAGTGACCTGGGGAGAACAAAAACACTCATTTTTGTCCCAACGAATTGATACTGCTTGTATACTTTTGGTGCAGTGAATTTATAAAGATTTTGTATATACTTGTTCTTTTGTATTTGTGTGCTTTAATTCACTATAGCATGTATTCATTTATATAATTTGCTAAATGTTTGGTCAACTCAGGCATTCTATTCAGAAGGTTATCTACAGCTAACATAAAAGGGCACTGATCTTGTCAGGTACATGTTGCCATCAGCTGCCTTAGAAGGCTGGAGCATTTTTAAGAGCTGGGCCCTGATGTTTCTTCTAGTTTCCACAAAACTGCACACCAAGAATAACTTAAGTAGTTGGTGGTTCCCTAACTGCTAGCTCTTACTCATTTTGGCAACCTAGTATCTGAACCTTTGTGCTTGTGAAATTTCACCACCTTGTGAATCTTGGTGGAAGGCAAAGAAAAGACTGACTCCTGTGTTAGTTTTCTTTAACTGCATAAGGATGACCACAAACTTAATGGCTGAAACCAACATCCATTATTATCTCACAGTTCCATGGTAAGAAGGCCAACATGGCACAGTGGTTCTCTGCTTAAGAGTTTCGGTCTCATAACTGACACTGACACCAAAGTGTTAGCTGGTTGCTTGCTTAGCCAGAACTTGCTATTACCTTCTTTCATGCTCACACCTGTTGTTGGCAGAATTCAGTTCCATGTGGTTGTGGGACCAAGGTCCCTGCTTCGTTGTTGGCTGCCAGGAGTGTGGGAAGCTCCCAGCTTCTTGAACCTGTTCATATTCCTTACCATGGGTTGCATGGATTCCATGCAGTTCCATGCATATTGAATCTTCCTCATTCTCACACTTGGAATCTGACTTCATCTTATACTACCAGCTAGAGAAAACTCTGCTTTTAAGGAACTTATGTAAGTACATTAGGCCTACAGGATAATCACCCTTATGATTAATTCAAAATCAACTGACTTGTGATCTTAATTAGTTACACAAAATTCCTTTACTGTGCAATGTAACATAATCACAGGTGTGACACCGGGCCAAGCGGGTGGCATGGCGATGATGGGGATCATCTTTTAAGTTCTGCCCTTTATACTACTGTAAACCTTAAAATGCTAGATACTTAGTTTCCTTTTATCTTGTATTTACGAAAATGCAGCCTTGAGGTTGGAAACAACAATCAAAGCCTTCTTTGTTGGAGTTTTACTCAAGTTAGTGATGGAAAAGGAAGGAAATGTACCTTCTCTGGAACTAGCAAGATACATTCTCCTTTGCGCCACACTCTCCCTGGGCTTTAGAAAGCAGCAGAGACAGAGCTGCCTGAGAGGACATGAGTGCAAAATACTGCAGGGCAGAGCTCCGTGCCTCAGGTGCTCACTCTTGTGTACTGAATCCCCAAAGGGCTTACTCTGGAGTGAGGATATGAACTTGGAGGACCTCAAGTTTTGCTCCCTGAGCTTCTCGCACACTAAGGACCAGACAAAAGTTAGTTAAACCTTATTGTGAAGGAAGCTAGCATTATCTTAGTTCTCTTATTTCCAAAAACAAATTCATAAGAGGTTCGGCAAATTACCAAACACTTTGAGACATAGCCATCCGTGATACAGAAGAAACAGATACTTAGATACATCAAACAATTATTGCTACCATTTTTAGAGAGAGAAAGCCAAACTTTAAAATGCAATATAGTACAGGGCACCTGGGTGGCTCAGTGGGTTAAAGCCTCTGCCTTTGGCTCAGGTCATGATCTCTGGGTCCTGGGATCGAGCCCCACTTCAGGCTCCCCGCTGAGCAGGGAGACTGCTCCCCGCCCCCACTGCCTGCCTCTCCACCTACTTGTGATCTCCGTCAAATAAATAAAGTCTTAAAAAAAAATGCAATATAGTATTAACAACCCTAAGCAACAGAGGAAAACAAACCAAAAACCGAAACACCACCAGGAATTCTAGAACTAAGCTGAACAGATAAGATAGCTGGTGAACTGGAAGAGAGGCTGGAAGAAGAGCCCACAGGGAAGCGTGTAGAACAGAGACAGAATGCAAAGGTTCATTTGGAGTTCCACAGGAGGGAGGAGAGAGGAGCATTGGCAAGGGGACCTTTGTAACCTGTTCTGACTGGTCACCGGATGCAGGCTGTCCCCGGGGAGAGGAAATGGCCTTGGGTAAAGTGGCTCTTTCCAGCTGAGGACAGTTCCTGCAGAGGGCTGACAGGTGAAGGCCATCATGTGACAGCACTTGTAGCAGCTAAGGGAATTGTCCTTCAATCCTGAGGGAGGATCTGGGCAGAACATCAAAATATTCAATACACAGAGCTATTGTCAATGTTTGACCAAAATAGTCTTGAAGATAAAAGGTATGACCAGGGATAGAGTGAGCTTTAGATAATGATGGAAGGTTTATTGAACCAGCAAGACAACGATTCCATATATTCCTCCCAAGAATATGGTCTCAATAGATACAGATAGATATTTATCTATATATAGATAGATATAGGTGTAAGTAAAAAATAGATATAAAACAAAATTTGGGAGAAACAGAAGAAATCCAAAATCATAGCATATGACACTTAAACTCTTGCTACATAAAAGTATAATAGATAAAAATCAAGCAAAGTGTGGAAGATCTGAACAACAATTTAACTTAATAGGCATATACAAGAAATTGCAACAATTTAAACATGTATGTTCAAGAACACACAATATTAAAACATTTGACCATTTCCTGGGTCATAAAGCAAGTTTCAACAGATTTTAAAGGACTGAAATTACACAGATTTCTAGGACTACATTTAGGTTAGAAATCAGTAACAAAAATAAATAACCACTTACTTGAATGCTTAGACCTAAATGTAAAAATATAAAGCTATAGAACTCCTAAAAAGTAACACAAAATCTAGGTGATCTTGGGTTTGGTTATGCCTTTTTTTTTTTCCCCAAAATTTATTTATTTATTTGACAGAGAGACAGAGACACACACAAGTAGGCAGAAGGAGAGGGGGAAGCAGGCTCCCCACTGAGCAGAGAGCCCGATATGGGGCTCGATCCCAGGACCCTGAGACCACGACCTGAACTGAAGGCAGAGGCTTAACCCACTGAACCACCCAGGTGCCCCTGGTTATGACTTTTTTGACAACACCAAAAGCAATGTATATGAAAGAGAAAATGATAAATTGAACTTTGTTAAAATTAAAAAGAATTTAAAGATAATCCACAGAGCAGGAGGAAATCCTGCAAAACAAACAAAGGCTGACATCCAAAATATATAAAGAACTCAACTCTCAACCATTAGAAAACAATTCAACTAGGGGTGTCTGGCTGGCTCAGTGGGTGGAGCGTGAGATTCTTGGTCTTGGGGTTCTGGGTTTGAGCCCCAGGTTGAGTGTAACTCAATTAAAAAATGGGTTCTTTGAAAAAATGAATACAACTGATACACCTTTTAGCAAGACTAAATAAAAAGACTAATTACTAGTATCAACAATGAAAGAGAGGCTAGGCACCTCAGTGGCTCAGTCGGTTAAGCAACTGCCTTCTGGCTCAGGTCATGATCCCTGGGTTCTGGGATTGAGTCCAACATCGGGCTCCCTGCTCAGTGGGGAGAGCCTGCTTTTCTCTTCCCTCTGCCTGCTGTTTCCCCTACTTACATGCTGTCTCTGTCAAATAAATTAAAAAAAAAAAAAAAAAAGAATGAAAGACTATCATTAGATTCCTTAGACATTAAAAGGGTAAGGAGATATTTAAATAACTCGAGACTCCTAAATTCAACAACTTCAATAAAATGGGCCAATTCAAGGAAAACCACAAACTATCAAAGCTCTAAATAATCCCATAACTAATAAATAGATTGAATTTGTCTAAAAACTGTTGAAAAAGAAATGTCCAGGGGCAAATGGTTTCACAGAATTCTTCCAAACATTTAAGGAATTAACACCAATTCTATACACCTCATCCAGAACTTGAAGAGGACTAATACTTCCCAACTCATTTTATGAGGCCAGAATTACCCCACAAAAAGGAAACTATAGATTAGTTTATATCATTATAGAAATAAATACAAATTAAAACCACAATGATCTAGGACTCCACACTCACTGAAGGCCAATATTAAAAACCACCAAATTAACAACTAAAAGTATGAAGTCCTGGAAAGGATCTGAAACACACGGAAGCCCTCTATTGCTGGCAGGAATGCCACCTAGTGTGCTGGAAATCAGTTTGGCAGTCTCTTATAAAGTTAAACATGCTTACCACCTGATATAATGATCTTAATCGTGGCTATCTTCCCAAAAGAAATGAAAAGCTTTATCTACACACAGACTCATATACACACATCCATAGCAGTTTTATTTAATAAAAAAAAAAACCTGAAAATAACTCAAAGGTCCATCAATTAGTCAATGAATAAACAAACTATGGTTTAACCATACAAGGCAATACAACTAAATGATAAAAAGGCAACTAACTACCGATACATGCAATAACATGAATACCTCATAAGTGTTAAGTAAAAGAAAATAGAGACAAAAGACTAAATGTGATTTTCCATTTATTGGGAATTCTAGAAAAGGCAAAACAAGTGACAAAAAGCAGATCAATGGTTGCCAATGGGTAGAAATAGAAGCAGGGGATTGGTTGCAAAGGGGAACAAGGGAAATTCAGGTGATGAGAATGTTCTAGATCAAGACTGTGATGGTAGCAATTACAGGACTTTATACATTTGACAAAATTCACTGAATTATACACTTAAATTGGCAAATTTTATTATATATAAAATAATACCTTGAAGCTTAAAAAAAAAGCATGGAAATACATCAAAATATAACAGTGGTTAGCATGCTTTTCTTTGTTCAATTCTCAAATATTCTACAATGAGGGTATATTGTTTAAAAACCCGAATAAAAATGCCATTTAAAAATAATTAGCATATTATATGATTATACCACATGATCCTGACAATTACTTAAAAAATGCAAACTCGGCGAAGAGTGGAAAGACCTGTATGATTTACTTTGGGTGAGGGGATACTAAAATTCCTTCTAAAGCTTTTCAATAATCTCTACCTCTCAGGGTGGACTTTGTTTCACAACTACATTAAGAACAGAAAATTACTTGTTGTAATAGGTATAAATGTATCTAGAGCTTTTCCTCAGGTTAATGAATGAGGAAGCAATGCATATACTCACTTTTCAAAGACACTTTCTAAAAAGATTATTCAGTGGCTTCTTTTTCCCCCTCTTAGTTTCTGCTTCAGGGTTTAAGAGTCTAGGTATCACTAAGACTGGCGAGGCAAACAGATTTTTCTTTTTAATGTCTTACTCCTTAAAACTGCTAAAAAACATAGTTCTTAGGCCTGGAATAAATTTTCCACTCAGTAATAGACTATTTTGTAAACAAAAGAAACAACACAAATAGCACCTTCAATCAAGATTTCCATCCTGATCAGCTGTACAGGAGACAGAAACTGGGGGGGACAGTGACTGCTTTAGCCTCTTTCAATAGCTCATCTACTTAAACAATCCTTCAGAAACAATTTCCTCATTCTTATGGAGATTAAATACTGGTTTGAGAACATGGAACAAATGAACCAATAATCCTCCCTCCCTTTTATTAACAGATTCTTTAAATGCTATTTTCCAAGACCAGTTTGGCCTACTGTGAATTTAAACCAGAGAGTAAAGGCAAGAAAACACAGACACAAACATAAACACCCTTACAAACAGACCCTAATGGTCATCTTAAGTTTAGGAACAAGACCACAACACCATGATATGACTCAATCTAAGAATTCAGTTAAGAGATCACTTTTGGGAGACTAGCTGAAAGAATGGACTTAGGACACACAGTACATTCAAAACCTTTAGAAGGCAACAACAGGCTGACATACATTCACAGAAATGGGAGCAGTACCTGAACCAGTGGTGCTAAACACATCATCACAGCACTATCAATCAATCCCAATCACTGTTTTGATACTCTTCCTTTGGTTTCTCTGCATTTACTGGAAGGCACAAGAAAATGTGTATTTTTAAGGATGCAGCAGATGGTCTTCCTAAATTTCTTTTGCAGTATGTTCAGGACTACTACCTCTTACACCTTTTGTCATACATGTGGGTCAAACTTAGATCACAAAAGAAGTGGAAGAAACAGGCCTCAGCAAACAGTGATGCAGACTATGTATTTCAGTTAATATGCTTTCTGCCAAGTTAAACAAAATACACTACCCGAAAGTGGCTAACTCCATAAAGGAGGGTTTATTAAAATAAGTCCACGTGCAAGGCAGGTCTCAAATTGGGTAATTCAGCAGCTCACCAGCATTATCATGGACTCTGGTGAATTACATCTTCCCACTGAGCCAACGTCATTATTCTCTGCAATGCTAAAATGGCTACAGTTGTGCTAAATTCAGACAAGACAATGTCCAAAGGAGAAAACTCCTCCAAGTCTACTAGTGAAGAAAATCTTTCTCAGATGTCCCCTTGCAGATCTCATCAGTTGCAACAGGTTCATTCGCTGATGGCTCATGTTACTTGTAAGAGTAAGGCCATATACGATTGGCTTAGAACAATCCGATCTACCCTTGGGGAAGAGTCCAATATCCCTGGGCACCAGGCTACAGAGGGGAAACCCTTCAACAATCAAGCAAATGGGGAGGGCCAAATGGCTCTTGGGATAGCAACCAATGATACTTGTCAGTCCGCTGAAAACACTAGCCTATCACTCACTAGCCCTAAAAATCACACGAGCTTCCATGATCTGAGAGGGTAAAACAGGACTGAGGACATGGAAATGAGTGTAACATAACAGATTGTTAATAAAAAAATAAAATTCAGGGACAAATAAAAACTAAGATTTAGTGAGTACATTCTGTGTGTCAGAAACTAGGCTATGCACTTTAAATGTATCAACATATTTAATCCTCACAATTGTTACCTGTATTTTAGAGATAAATAAAAAACAGAGAAGCCAGTAAGTACCTTGCCCAAGGGAGCTGGTAAGTCACAGCTGAAGTCTAAACTTAAGCGACCAAGTTTAGATTCACTTTCTCAATTGCTACATTATGCTAATGTAAAAGGGGTACAAATATATTCTAAAAAGATTTAAAAAAAACCGAGTAAGCCAAACGATAGAGATGTAGAAACCAAGCCAAAATTTAGCTGAGATTTATACACTGTACATTTTATTAAATACTGGCTTTTTTACAACAAATTAATTCTGAGAGAAGTTTCCTTTAAAAATGTGGTTGTGTTCAAATTCTTGACACTGCTTCTTGCCATTCTTTTTCCTGTTTCCATACTTAGTCATACTACACGCAGAAAGATTAACTTCTCATAACAGAACAAAGGAATTTCTCAAGTGGTACAACTCAATATATAGCAGAATAGTCCTCCCAAAGTGTGGCCATGACAACAGAATATATGATGAGAGAACATATTGCTTTTTATGGTACATTTATAATAGCTACAGATAACATTTTTAAATCATGCACATTACGTCTTTACTACCCACTAAAGGTTTCTACTTTACATATGGAAATTATTCATGTCCCATGGTTTGGCATCTAGCCAAAAATTAAACTATGATGGAAAATGGCTATCAAATTTTCAGACCACCACAGAAAACTTGTCAGCTGTAATATCCATCCTGGAATCGTGGTGGTAAGTTCCTGGGACTTGCTTTTTCCTGTGTTTTGATCAAGTCTATGATAGCTGACAGTACAGCACAGTCTCTGGATTTAGTGTCTTTCCAATCTACAGGATGAGGACTTTCGATCTTCTCTTGCAGAAGGATATCTAGCTCCTTTCTTAATTCCTAAGGTTGGAAAAATCACATATGTTCAACAAAGGCAGATATACTATTAAACTATGTAATACATAAAAGTGACTGTAGCTGTTACAAGCAAATTTCATAAGCTATTATATAGAAAACAGAAATATTTAGTGAACTACTAACTAAAGTATGTTTATGAGTACCCAACTGAAGTACAGTAAAGTTAATAAATTCAAACTTCAATCACTGAGCCATTTAGAATGGCCAATTCATAAGTACCTGAAAAAACAATCTGGAAAAACTATGTATAAATTTCTCAACACGGTTTGCTCTACTGAAATAGAGCAGGAAATGTTTAATATAACATATGTAACAGTTGGTACAAAAACCACAATACCACGTGCTAACTCCCATGTAGATTCAGATAAAATCATGTAAAGTCAGTCACCTTAACAAGATGGGCAATTCTTGCTGGAGACTGAAAGACAATCCATTCATCTACAGCAATAGTTTCCTGATCATTATCCTTCTGGATGGAAATATCACCTCCAAAGAATAAGAGACAATATGGGGAAACTTCTGTGCAGTCATATAAGTAAATCTGTAATGAGAAAACAAATTAAATATTCAGTAGACTAAAAGGATTATTTCCACATTAATTCACAACCACCAGTATTGATCTATTAATGTTTTCCTTCTAAATTAGGTATTATCCTGCTAGTGTCAACTACAGAAACTAATTTTTAAAATACACCATTTTGGGGCGCCTAGGTGGCTCAGCGCTGCCTTCAGCTCGGGTCATGATCTCAGGGTCCTGAGATCGAGTCCCGCATCGGGCTCTCTGCTCGGCAGGGAGCCTGCTTCCTCCTCTCTCTCTGCCTGCCTCTCTGCCTACTTGTGATCTCTCTCTGTCAAATAAATAAATAAAATCTTAAAAAAAATAAATAAATAAAAATAAAATACACCATTTTAATTAATTTATTTTTTCAAAAGATTTTATTTATTTATGTGGGAGAGATGGAGTGAGCAAAAGCAGGGGCAGTGGCAGAGGAAAAGGGAAAAGCAGACTCCTTGCTGAGCAGAGATCCTGGGATCATGACCTTAAGCCAAAGGCAGACACTTAACCAACTGAGCCACTCAGGCGCCCTGAAGATACACCCATTTTCAACTGGCCAGTCTTCATTAATTCGATTCAAACAATAGCACTATACTTTCTGAGTGACAAAATGAAAGCATTAGTGTATCTGAAATCATTTTTTAAAAAGAATATTTATTTATTTATTTGACACAGAGAGAGAGAGAGAGAGAGAGAGAACACAAGTGGGTATGGGAGTGGGAGTGGGAGAAGCAGGCTTCCCACTGAGCAGAGCGCTCAATGTGGGGCTCAATCCTAGGACCCTGGGATCATGACCTGAGCATGGTGGCTTAACGACTCAGCCACCCAGGCACCCTGAAATTATTTTTATCTACACATAAGCAGAATTTCACTCAATGTTCTGACCAGTACTTATAGCTATATTGACATGTCCACAAAATTCTATGGTGTAAACTCCTGTATACACCAGTACTTCTTGAAAGTGGGCTCTGAAGGAAAACTACGTGAATCAATTAACTGTCCAAAGTAATTAAAATACAAAGATCCATCATGACAGACACGTTGCACATTAAAAGTATAGATTTGCTTAAAGAACTTGTAATTCAGGTCAGAAAAAAATATTTCAGAACTAATTTTATGTTTAATTGTGGTAAGTACATAGAAGTAAAAATACATCAAGACTGATGTATTTGTCTTCAGTTCAGATCCATAATTATTTTAAATATTCACTTACACTACTTGTTCTCATCTTCAGATGATAGATAAGCCAGTTGTAGTGAAATTCTGTTTGCTCCACATTAACAGATTTAGGATGAATAGCAACCAGTCCATCAGATTTTGTGTAAACTTTGACCCTTTAAAAAAGTTAAAATGCAGTTTGTCAACAACAACAACATAATTCTGGGAGATTCCAAACCAATCCCAGAATCCAAAAAGAAAAAAATTACACAGATGAGGCCAGATTATTTTTGTAATATAAATTTACAAATCTATATTTGAGAACAAAACAATTTATCTCAATTGGAAAGAGCTTTAAGTTAACATAATTCAGCAGGGACATGTTTGATAGTTTATCTTTAAATAGTCAACGGTAATTATTTGTATTAAATGACAGCATAAAAGCTAGTAATCCTTCCTATTTGTTTTTAAGAGCATCTTTTCTCTGGTTCTAGGAATTCATAAATGCTTTATCCGAAATCAAGAATCACGGTCATGAGTCATTATTCAGAATAAAATCAGAAATTATTTGTCCTTACCACAATCTATTTAACCAATCCCACCCTAGAGCCCTACATCACTACAGTAGTGGGGGCTGGTGAACTCTTTGCACAGGAACAGAGAGGAAATATTTTAGGCTCTATGGGTGTTATGAGTTCTGTCACAGCCTCACAACTCTGCTGACGGAGCAGGAAAGGACATAGACAACATATAAACAAATAGGTGTGGCTGCGTTCCAGTAAGAGTTTACAGAAACAACATTTTGGCCAAGCATGCTGAAATGTGAACCCTGGCTGGGCTAGACCAAAATAGAGCACCAATACAAACAGAGCTATACTTTTTCTATAAATTCTTCCTAGGATGGCAGAGAGATACATAATATGTATTTCAGAGTCTCTCTGTGATGCTACCTGTAAAGTCAGGAAGAGATAGGAAAAGAAATCTGACAAAGTACTGGTATCAAAAAAGTACCTGGATCACTTAAAATGAGGATAATCCAGCCACAATGATGAAAAATTCATGTAACCCGTAATTTCATATGTTCAACAGGGTTTCTCAACCTCTGCGTTTTTGACATAGTAGATGGAGTAATCTTTGTTGTGGGTGGATATTAAAGGTTTAATAGATCCCTTGCCTCTATCCACTAGATGCTAATAGTACTGCCCCAGGTCTAACCACCACAAACGTCTCCAGACACAGCCAAATAAAATGTCCCTTGGCAAGCAGAGTCATCCTCACTGAGAAACACTGCCCTAAAACAATGTCTGCACATAGTCTACCCTGCCCTAAAACAATCTCTGCACATAGTCTACTCTGCATCTTTATAGTCATAGGATATCTAAATTTTTTCATTTAAAGTCAGAATTATTTTGTTACTACACAGTTTTATAAGCCTATGAGCTTAAATGTCATTATAATATATTATTAAATAATCTCCTCACTGATATGGACATCTATGTTCTTTACAATATAGCTTTTAAAACACATGTAGAATTACTTCCCTAGGACATGGTGCTCAAGTTAATACATTTACCTGTGAATCCACCAAGCCACTATTTTCATGTCTTGACAACGGACTCTAATCTAGTGTGCCTTCTAAAAGGGTACTACTAGTCATTTGAGACTTTTAGTTTCTCCATTTCCTCACTAGAATGAACTCATTTGGTACACAAAAAATGAGCCACACAATCTGCAATTACTACTGAAGCTGATTATTTGTAAATATATATATTTTAAAGTTCTACCTTATTTTTCGAAAGAGATAGATCATCACAATTTTCATCAAAGAGGTAAATCAAAAAATTATGTGTCTTAGAAGAAGAAAAGAAATCCTAAAAAAATCTTCTGTAATATCCATCCACCATTGATTTTTAATAACTGGCTTAGTTTCCTAATATTTATTCTAGTATTGTATTTTATTAACATTCTTTGTGAATAATAGCTGATGCCAGATATGTGCTGTGAGGGAAAGTGATGCCTATGTCAAACAAATGCCTTCATTAAGTGATCAAAAGTAAATAAGAATATGGTCCAAATATAAATAAGAACAAGTTTACAATAGAAACTCTGCATTAAGAGGATTTCAAAAGCTTAAGGAGAGAATTAAGTAATTCATAATAATCTTCAATGCTTACATTTTCCTTTTTTTACCCAAATTTAGTCGGATTTTAGCAACTTTGGGATATAAACCAGCACAAATGACAGCTTTAATTATCTTCTCATTATCTATTGGGAGTAGGAAGACAGAGGGGGGAAAAAAAAGTAAAATATAGATATAACAAACAAGGGCAGCAAGCTGATTTTTACACTGTATTTTCTGCTTTACCTGAATTTATATTAGATTTTGGATCTTTAGGATTTCTACTGCTTACAAATCCAGCTCCAAGAAGATGCTCAGCAAACTGTCCTTTCATGTTATGCAGCATCTAGGGAGCAATGGTAACAAACAGAACTAGAATACCTTTCACAAGGGCTTACAGGAGCTGTAAAGTATGTACTCATTGATAGCTGTAAGTTTTCCAGGCTTTATAAAACACTGGCAAAAATGTGATGTTTTTAGAGCAGAGGTTGCAAAAACCTGTTTTTTTTGTTAATGAAGTTTTTTTTTTTTTTGAACAGTCACGCTCCCTCATCTATTATCTATGGCCACTTTTACACTTATAAAGGCAGAAGTGAGAGACCATTTGGCCTATAAGCCTAAAATATTTAGTGTCTGATTTTTTTTTTACAGAAAAGGTTTGCCTGCTGTAGGGAATAACCACTGACGTTTAAGTACTGCTCCATTTTGCAAAAAAGATTCACTAATGTAATTTTTAAAGTTATTCTCCATCCTATATTTTGAAAAAAAATTCATAAAATTAAATAAAATAACCAACATCCACATTTCTACTACTGAGAATTAACTGCTGTTACAAAGTGGCAAGAAGGCTTTAAGGTCTTTTTTGTTTTGAAGAATCATAATTTGAATACAAATGATGCATGGCTCATTATAAAGCACACAAGTAATACAGAAAAATACAAATGAAGAAATTTCCCTAAAGTCAGTACTGTCAAACTAACCATTAACTTAGGTAAATAATACTGTAGACACTTATCCATGTATACTGACAGAAGAATTTGACAGAAAGGCTATCCTAACAATGGGATAACAGTATAAAAACTGTTTCAATAAAAGTATTAAAATTAATTTTAGTTCAATTTTTTGGGGGTGCTGAGTAATTTTGTTTCAATTTAAAAAGAAAGTTAAATAGAAATATAAGTTGATGAATCCCAAATCTTCACAACCATGAGATAATAAAAGATCCCTACAAACTTAAAATAAGACATTATGATGGGGTGCCTGGGTGGCTCAGGTGGTTAAGCCTCTGCCTTTGGTTCAGGTCATGATCCCAGGGTTCTGGGATCCAGCCCCACATCAGGCTCTCTGCTTGGCAGGGAGTGTGCTTCCCCGTCTGCCTGCTGCTCTGCCTGCTTGTGTTCTCTCTCTCTCACTAATGTCCTATCTCAAATAAATGAATAAAAGCCTTTAAAAAAAAATTAGAGATTATGAAACATAAAGTTGGTCTTACTTAATTGTATGCCCCTTTTATGAACTGTGAGACTTAAGCTTCCCTAATTTTTCTGACTCTCTAGACCACCTCCTGGTTTTTTATTATCATTACTTTATACTGTTCAAGATAATAACCTTTATATTCTATTTTGTGCCTATAATTCCAATACTGTTTTGCAATTTTACTGTATGCAAACAATATCACTGCACATGACCCACTGACTTAGCATGTACTCTCTATTCCTGAGACTCTTTTTGATTTATCTCTTAATAGACAGCATTTTACTGTCAGTGAGTTATTCAAGAACAGTTCATGGATGTAGTATTTCAAGTGCTTTCTTGAATACCTGTCCTGTCTTTATAGTTGAATTAATATGTTGAGTGGATATAAAATTCTTAACACTTAGATTCAGCATTGTTCATACCTGTAGTTCATGCTATTTTTTTTTTCTATTTCAGGGAATGCTCTTGCACATATCTTTGGATAGATATTCATAATTACACTTGAATTTCCTATGCAGAGACATCTATTGTCTTCATGATGGATCAGTCCTGTCTTGTCTACAAGCTTTTTACTTACAGCTTTAAATTTTTCCTTTTGCAACTAAACCTAAAAACTGATCATCCAGAGCCTTTCTTTAAAGGAACTTCCACTTTGTTCCTTGTGATTCTTTTGGTCATGATGTCTTCTTAGGTCTTATCTTTGTTTTACAGAATCCATATTCTTAAATTGTTCCTTACTATGAAGGAGTTGTAAGGCATGTCCCATCTTTGCCCCCTTTGACTGTCGTTAACTTTCAGAATGTTCTGATTCTTCATTTTGTTAATGTTTGAGCAGTTTTGATTAGATTTGCCAGACATGCTAGATTCTTGATTCTTTTTCTTTTTTCTTGTTTTTAAGATTTTATTTATTTACTTGGGGGTGGGGGTGGGGGAGACAAGCCAGAGCAGAGACAGAGAGAGAGGGAGAGCAGTTCTCGGCTGAGCAGGGAAATTATGTGGGGTTGATCCCAGGAAACAGGAATCATGACCTGAGCCAAAGGCAGGCGCTTAACCAACTGAGCCACCCAGGCATCCTTAGATTGTTGATTCTTTTATCCCCTTGTAGATTTGTTAAATATCCAGTACCAGGGCTCATGCTACAGAGCTAGAATGTACGTGAATAAGGCAAAGTGAGGAATTCCTATTCTTACACTTCTCCAATTCACTGTAGAGTCTTAAGTCTGATGTGTATTTTTCCTATTTATTATCTGCTGTTTCACAAATGGTTCCTGTCGAGTGTTTTCGCCCAACACAAAACAGTTAAACTACCTAAAAGTTAAGGTACAGATATTTAGTATGTTAAAAGAAAGAGAGTATTTGATCTTTTTAAAATAGATTCTTTTCAGGCTGAATCATCAAAACAGCAATTAGAGGGTAGGGGCAGTCCAGGAGCCAAGCTTTACATTTCCTGCTATACTTTGGATCTGGTTCCTTTTCTTAGCTATTAGCTTTATACCTGCTTTGTTGCAGCTGATTTATTTAATAAAAATTCCTTTATATTGTATAATAATTTAACTTCCTATGGCAAACTCACACAATTAACATTTTGCTATAGATGTAACACAAAATGGGTACATATATACTCTAACATATCTGGGAATCATTTCAAAATATTCATCATTACCTGCAATGTGTTTGAAGACAAAAAATATTCCCAGCAGTAGTCTTTTTCGTATCTGAAACCACGTCGCCTAGCTTCTTCCCAGCCCTATGGGGCAAAGAAATAAAACTATATTGTTCCTCAAAACAAGGATGCTTACTGGTTTGTTTTTAATCTTGGTAATAATTTAATCTTCTGATATTTCATTTTCTTTGTTAAAAAATTCAAAGAATTTTGAAATTTATAAAAAAAACAAACAAAAAATCCATGAGCTCCCCATGATTCTAGTTGAGTGATAGCCACCAATGAATTTCCAGACCTTTCTTCATATAAACAAGTCCTATAGTAATATATTGTGTATTTTATATAAAATGTCAATATATATAGTATGTAATAAACAAAAAGAACACTCTGTTGGACAATTTTCTAAAGCTACTGTATATGATTCACTTTGCAAATATAGATGTTTTTTAGAGAAGAGAAGTTGGGGAAAAAGAAAAGTTACTACTAGATGAACTCAAAGGAAAAAATGTATGAATTTCCCATAACATAAAGTACAAAACTGGATCTAGTACTACAGTAAAAAGATGTAATCTCTAAAAAACCAAATTACATTTAAATTTTGCAAAGATGGGTGATAAATCTTTTCCTCAAATAAGCATGACTTTTGGGAAGAGAAACAGTCTCTCTAAATAATATATGTGATCATGATACTCTATCAAAATGTTAAATCCAAATATAGTTTATTAATGAACAGAATGGGACCATCTTTCATGAAAGTAATGATGAACAGTATCAAATAACATCAAATGAACAGTATGAAATAAAATCAAATAGATTTCTGAGATAAACTGTTCACTTGTTCTTTTGTTATCAAAACACAAATACAGACTTTTTTCCCAACAGGGTAAATTTAATGAACTATCAGAAAACTGAAAAATCATGTTCAAGTTTTTTGAATGTTCACCTAATTTTCAATACTTAGCAGTTTAATCCTGATACTTATAATAATACAGATTTTAAAAATGAGTATGTTGCTCTTCTATTAGCACCTTTTCACTTGAATGAACTGTCACAATCTAGGACAAGTCTTTTTTTTTTTACCTCAAATGCATTTACAACTGTCAGGTGGTCACTTTTAGTATCTTTTGCCAATTCTTTTCTTCTTGCATCTGCAATCTTTTCTTTGCCCTTCAGAAAGGAGGGAGAAAAAAAAAATGAAGGCAACTATACAGAAAGGCATTCTAATAAAAAGTTTATAAAAAATGATGTAAGCAACAACTATTCTGAGTCTATAAAAATGTCTAGCTTTTTACTTGTATATTTCTTACCAATGGAATGACAAAGGGATCTTTGAAGCTGAGACTAGCAGCAATGGTAAGTACTGGATCTAAACAACAGAACAGAGCTCCAAAAAGAATCATCTTCCCGATGTGTGGTTCAACTGGTAATCGTGCTAAGTGGACTCCAAGGGGTGTCAATTCTTCTTGTTTATCCAAAGCGTTCTGTAAAGCGAGGATTTATGTTTAAAAGACATACTGTAAAGCATCACATTCAAAGCTATTTTAGTTTCTTTTAAAATAAATAAACAGCAGGACAGTCCTCACTCTCTTAGGCCCAAATGCCCTAATATTGTTCAATATTTTTTTCTTCATCAAAACATAAGTTCTGAGGTCAAAAAGGTTAGAAACTCAGATTAAAAAAAAAAAAAAAATCCACAACCCATCCTACTCTAAATGTTAGGAGACAAATAAGAGAAATGCCACATTAGCAAACCTTCAATAAAATAAAGAGAATCACCCACTAGACTTGTGGGAAATAACAAAAAAAGAGACAACTATTATATATTTGGAATAAATAATGCAGAGCCTTGATTCTAGTAGTTTAAAAGACATCAGACAGGAAGGCAAGAAATAATGAGCATATCCAGAACACTGAAAAATGGAGGTGGACTACTGCTCTGATTACCTAGGTAATTTGGTCCAATCATCCCACTGAATATAGCTAGAAAAGCTGGCTGAAGACACTGAGGAGTTAAAAAAAGAAGTACACGAATTATAAATCTAGAATTTGGGGGGGAAAAGGAAGTTCAGGGAGGTGAGCCCAGCAATGGGGCTTCTTTTTCCTCGCAGAAGCAACATAAATCCTCTCTGGAGAAAGTTATCACCATCCCAAGCTTCAAATTTGTATCTACAAAGAATTCTGTAAATACAATATCAAGTATTCAATTAAAATAACTAAGTATACAAGAAATTATCAACAAAAATAATAGGATAAAATTGTAAAATATGTGTATCCCATTAGAAACAGACTTTACTAAAAATATATGGCAGAAATAACCTTAATCTTAAAAAATTTCTTTCAGAGAATACAAACACAAAAAATATATAATGCTCCCAAACTTGTTTTTTGTACCTGGCATAATCTTGGTATCAAACTTGACAGGGACATTTGGAGAAAGGAACACTACTGAATAATCTTATGCATGAGAAACCAAAGCAAAACAATGGCAAACTGAAGCCTAGCAAGTCAGATTTGTTTCAGAAATGAAAGCTGGTTTAACATTTGAAAAATCAATGTAACCCAATACATCACTAATAATTAAGCAAGAAAAAGAAAATCATCTCATAATCTTATCAGAAGCAGAAAAGGGATCTGACAAAATCAATTATCCATGAAAGATAAAAATCTTTTAGTAAACTAAGAATAGAAACTTCCTCAATTTGAGTTTTCACAAAAAAAAAAAAAAAAAAAGGAAAAAAACAACAATAAACATGCTCTTAACAAATTGTTGACAGCTTTCCCTCTAAGAATAGGAACTTAAGAATGCATTCTATCATACCACTTCTGCTCAACACTGTGCTAGGGATCCTAGATAAGTGGAAAGGGATATATAAAACTGTCTTTACAGGGGTGCCTGGGTGGCTCAGTTCATTAAGCCTTAATCAAGGCTCTGATTTTGGCCTAGGTCATGAGATCAAGCCCCACATTGGGCTCTGCTTGAGACTCTCTCTCTCCCTCTCTCCTTCTGTCCTTTCTCCCGTGTTTGCACCCACACTCTCTTTCAAATAAATAAGTAAATAAATCTTTAAAAACAAAACAAAAACCAGTTTCATTTCTGTATATCAGAGTCATAAGAAAATGAAAAATTTGTTATGGTAGAATCTAAAAATACTACTGAGAAATGAATCTTTTTTTTTTTTTTAAAGATTTTATTTATTTATTTGACACAGAGAGATCACAAGTAGGCAGAGAGGCAGGCAGAGAGAGAGAGGAGGAAGCAGGCTCCCTGCTGAGCAGAGAGCCCGATGCGGGACTCGATCCCAGGACCCTGAGATCATGACCTGAGCCGAAGGCAGCGGCTTAACCCACTGAGCCACCCAGGCGCCCTGAGAAATGAATCTTAAACTCCTAAAACTCCTACACAGAAAACACCAAAATACCAAGAGAGATTAAATACCTAAACGAATGGGATAAATCATGATCCTATTTGGTAAGACTCAGTATTGTTAATTAAGGCCGCATGGCCTGGTTCAACAAACACATATGAGGGCACTAAAGCAGAACAGAGTCTACAAATCCACAGACACTCGATCTAAGATAAAAGCTATAGAACAAAGAGGAAAGGATGAATTTTTCCATAAACAGCATTTAGTCAAGTGATCCAGATTCAATAAAAATTTTGAATCCTACCTTACCAAATGCACACACAAATCAACTGCAGATGGATTAAGTATCTAAATGTGGAAGACCAAACAATCAAGTTAACTCTATCTCTGGGATACAGGCTTACTACAGGACAAAAATTACTAACATAAAAAAAAGACTGATATATGTGATATGTTACTATATTAAAATTAAAATTTATTTATTGAAGCACTATTAAAAAAGTAAAAAAGCAAAAATATAAGCACATGCAATACACAGCTGACAAAAGCTCAGATCAAGAGACACAAGTATAAAAATGAATTCCTTACACCGTAACAGAAAAGCAGGCATCAATAGTTTCAGAAGAGGCAAACCTACAAACCTACAAAAAGCTGTTGGCAAATTCATTGTGATAATGCAAACTAGAACTACCACAAATCAGAACTACCTATCCGCACCCTCAGAATACAAGATTCCCAAGGACTGGTGCAACTTTAGAGCGATGAGAACTCTCACCTACCACTGGCACCAGCAGAATGTCAAGTGGTTTGACAACTTTGGAAAACTGTTAGTTATCTACCCAAGTTGATATATATATATATATATATATATATATATATATGAATACACACCTTGAGAGCCAGTGAATTCACTCCTAAGTCTATGCCATGAAAATACATAAAATATGTGTACCAAGAAAGTGAATACTGAAGATTACTCATACCAGCATTATATGCAGTAGCCTCAAACTGGAAATAAGACAAATGTCTTTCAGTAGTCACACAATAAAATACAGTAAAGAACTGAAATTGAATTAATTTCAGTTAAAAGCAATTATGTAGATGGATTTCACAATATTAAAAGAATCCAGAAACCCCTCCCCTTCAAAAGAAATCCCTTATATCCTGTATGAGTTCATGTAAAGTTCACAAAATAGATCAAATTAAACTAAGCTCTTTAAAGAAAGGTACACTTATATGGTAAAGTGATTACCATTAAGGTCATGATAGAGGTTATCTTCGGGACTAAGGGACAGTGGAGTGATTGGGAAAGGGTAGCAGGGGGCCTTTTAGGATACTGGGAATTTCTTACTTCTTTAAAATGTAAGCTTCCCACCAGCAGAAGGAAGGAAATAAAGATCAGAACAGAAATAAATGATATAGAAACTAAAAAAACACAACAGAACAGATCAAAGAAACCAGGAGCTGGTTCTTTGAAAAAATTAGTAAAACTGATAAACCTCTAGCCAGGCTTATCAAAAAGAAAAAAGACCCAAATAAAATCACAAATGGGAGAAGAGAAGTAACAACCACTATTACAGAAATACAAACAATTGCAACAGGGTGTTATGAAAAACTGTATGTTAACAGATTGGACAACCAGTAAAAAATTCCTAGAAATACATCAACTATTACCAAAACTGAAACAGAAAGAAACAGAAAACTCAGACCAATAATCAGCAAAGAAACTGAATCAATTAAAAAAAACAAAAACAAAAACAAAAACAAAAAAACCAAAACTCCCAATAAACCACAGTACAGGATCAGATGGTTTCACAGGCAAATTCTACCAAACTTAATTAAAGAGTTGATACCTACCCTCAAACTATTCCAAGAAACAGTAAAGGAAGGAAAAATACCAAATTCATTCAGCATTACTGATACCAGAGCCAGATAAAGACTCCACTAAAAAAGAACTACAGGACAATATTCCTGAGAAACACGGATCCAAAAATTCTCAATTAAAATACTAGCAAACCAAATTCAACAATACTTTAAAAAAATCATTCACCATGATCAAGGAGGATTTACTCCTGGGTTGCCAGGTGGTTCAATATTTGCAAATCAATCAACATGATACACCCATTAAAAAAAGAAAATATTAAAACCATATGATCATTTCAACAGATACAGAAAAAATACTTGACAAAATACAACTGTTTATGATAAAAATCTTCAACAAAGTAGGTTTAGAGAGAACATACCTCAACATAATAAAGCCCATATACAAAAATCTCACAGCTAATATCCTAAAAGGGGAAAAACAGTTTTTCCTCTACCTTCAGGAACCAATCAGGGATGTCCTCTCTCACCACCTAGCCTCAGCCATCAGACAATAACAATAAATAAAAGGCATCCAAATTGGCAAGGAAGAAGCCAAACTTTCACTCTTTGCAGATGACATGATACTCTATATAGAAAACCCAAGACTCTAACAAAAAAAACCTGCTAGAACCGATAAATAAATTCACTAAGGGTGCAGGATACAAAATTAACATATAGAAGTCTGTTGCATTTCTATACACAAATAATGAAGCAGCAGGAAGAGAAATTAAGGAATCAATCACGTTTACAACTCTATCAAACCTAGGAATAAATAAATCTAATGAAAGAGACGAAAGATCTATACTCTGAAAACTATGAAACACTGATGGAAGAAATTGAAGAGGATGCAAAGAAATGGAAAAACATTCCATTCTCATGGATTAGAAGAATACTGTTTATATATAATACCCAAGGCAATCTACACCTTTAATGCAATCCCTATCAAAATACCACCAACATTTTTTAAGAGCTAGAACAACCAACCCTAAAATCTGTAGGGAACCACAAAAGACCCAAAGCAATCTTGAAAAAGAAAAGCAGAGCTGGAGGCATCACAATTCTGGACTTCAAGCTATGAAACAAAGCTGTGGTGATCAAGACAGCATAGTACTGGCACAAAAATAGGCACATTGATCAGTGGAACAGAATAGAGAATCCAAAAATGAACTCACAACTGTATGGTCAACTAATCTTCAACAAAGCAGGAAAGACTATCCAATGGGAAAAAGATGGTATCTCCAACAAACTGTGCTGGGAAAACTGCAGCAACATGCAAAAGAATGAAACTGGACCACTTTCTTACATCATACACAAAGATAAATTCAAAAGAGATTAAAGACCTAAATGTGAGATAGGAAATCATAAAAATCCCAGAAGAGAACATAGGCAGTAACCCCTTGGACATCGGCCACAGCAATTTTTTTTTTTTTTTTTTTTTTTTACAAAATATGCTTCTTGAGGGAAACAAAAGAAAAAAAAAACTATGCAGCCATCAAAAAAAACCTGGTATCTTGCCATTTGCAATGACATGGATGGAACTAGAGGGTATTATGCTGAGCAAAATAAGTTAATCGGTGAAAGACAATTATCATATGCTCTCACTGACATGAGGAATTTGAGAAACAAGAGAGAGGACCACAGGGGAACGGAGGGAAAAATGAAACAAGAGAGGGAGACAAACCGTAAAAGGCTCAATCTCAAGAAACAAACTGAGGGTTGATGGTGGGAAGAGGGGTGGGAAGGATGGGGTGGCTGGGTGATGGACACTGGGGAGAGTATGTGCTATGGTGAGTCGTGTGAATTGTGTAAGCCTGAGGATTCACAGACTTGTACCTCTGAAGAAATTAATACATTATATGTCAATAAAACAAACAAATAGAACTACTGGAACTTAATAAAAAATAAAAAGCTTCTACAAAGCGAAGAAAATGATCAAAACTGAAAGGCAACCTTTGGAGTGGCAGAAAATATTTGCAAATTACGTATCTGATAAAGGGTTAGTATCCAAAATACATAAAGAACTTATGAAACCCAACACCCAAAAAACAAATAATTCAATTAAAAATGGACATAACACATGAATAGACATTTTTTTCCCAAGAAGACATCCAGATGGCCAAGAAACACATGCGAAGATGCTCAACAACACTCATCAGGCAAATAAATACAAATCAAAACTACAATGATCTATCACTTCACACCTGCCAGAATGGGTAAAATCAACAATGCAAGAAACAAAAGGTGCTGATGAGGATGTGGAGAAGGAGGAACCATCATGCACTGCTGGTGGGAATGCAAAATGGTGCAGCCACTCTGGAAAACAGTATGGAGTTTCCTCAAGAAGTTAAAAACAGGACTACCTTGTGATCCAGCCACTACACTACTACTTACTTATCCAAAGAATACAAAAATACTAATTCAAAGGGATACATGCACCACCCCCAATATTTGTAGCACTATCTAAAATAGCCGAATTACAAAAGCAGCTCAAGTGTCCACTGATTGATAAATGGATGAAGAAGATATGGTACATATATATTGAATGGAATATTACTCAGCCATAAAAAGATTGAAATCTTGTCATTTGACACGGATGGAGCCAGAGTATTGTGCTAAGTGAAATAAGTCAGACAGAGAAAGACAAGTATCATATGATTTCACTCATATGTGGAATTTAAGAAACAGACCAAAGGGCATACAGAAAGTAAGAGAGGCAAACCAAGAAACAGACCCTTACCTATAGAGAACAGACGGTTACTGAATTGGGGGTGGGATGGGGTGGGGAGTGGGGTGGGGTGGGGTGGGAGGGATGTTAAACAGGTGATGGTGATTAAGGAGTGCACTAGTGATAAGCACCAGGTGTTGTAGGGAAGTGTGGAATCACGATACTGTACATGGGAAGCTAGTATTACACTGTATATTAACTGGAATTTAAATAAACTTAAAAACAAAATGCAGGCTTTAGACTTAATGTTAGCAAGGATTTGCTGCCCTCTTCATGATTTTGTTGTCTGCAAACAGCTAAGACTGGCTCTTCAATTTAGCTCAGAGAGAGGAAGTCATCTATTCAGTCTTCAGAGTCCAGCTATCTTCTGGTTGTCCATAAATAGTTAAACTGATTTTCTAATTGCCACCTAGCTCTATTCCATTAGATAAAAAAAGCAGCAAAGCCCTATTCTATTAGATAAAAGCCTAGACCGGAAGACAGACAAGTCAGTGGTAAAACTGCACTTGCTACTCTCCTAAAATATGAGTAACCTCACTATATGTAATACAAATTCCAACAAGATAAATTATAATGCTTTTTTAATTAAAACAACTTATCTCAGAAGTTACTGCAATGTTCTGATATGGCCCAAATTCTCAAAATTAACTGTCTAGATGGCTTAAATAAAACTCAAATATGTCAAGTACATCTTCAACTACCTCTAACACAGTACTAGTCAACAAAACTTGTAGCAGTGACTGACACGTTCTATCTCTGTGTGGTCCAATGTAATATCCACCAGCCACATGGGCCTACTGGGCATCTGAAATGTACAATTAAGACTAGAGACACTGAATTTGTAATTTACTTCAAAATTTAAATTGTCATATGTGGCCAGTGGCTACCTTACTGGATAACACAGCTTGAACCACTTTCTCTCAATACTCTGAGCATTACCGTATAGCACCCTTTTCCTCACTCTGGGCAGTAACTCACAGCCAGTCCTGCGACTCTTCTCAATATGAACTTGTGCAGGAATGGCTAGTAGTCACTTGCCTAAGAAACTGAAACTAGTTTGTCAATCCCTGACTTCATTAAGAAAAACAAAAAAACAAAAAAACAACTAAAAACAAAACAAAATAAAACAAAACAAAACTCTAAGAATAAAAATGGTAGGCAGGGGAGTATGAGGCACCTGTTGATATTCTTTCAAAAATACAAGAGCTGCCTTTAAGATGTCGAACCATACCATCATTAAATTACTTGATTTTGACAAAAGCTCTAAAAACATTAGGGTAATCAGAAGAGTCAATAAACCAACCAAATTCATTTGAAGAATACAAATGAAGACAAATACCAGTAAATTGAAAGATTTCAAGATTTCACGTAATTTTAAAACAAGCCTATAATGAAAAAAAGTGGAAAGGGCCCAGAATGATAAAACTATCACAAAACTATGATTTTAAATCTTTCTAATTTGCATTTCATATACTAAGCTGAATAGCCAAAGAGTAAATCAGATCTGGCACTATGTATTCACTGGTCTACCTTGCGGTAATGAGAGTAAATTTTTTAAAATCAGGTGGCTTATGTGCATTAACATTATAAATCTAAGTTAGAATTTTTAAAAAATAAAATTTACCAGTTCCATCAGGTGTTTTATGGAGAGTGACACTGCTTCATCTGATGGTGGATCCATTAACCTACTCAGAAAATAAGCAATTCCACCTAGCCTTAAAATCTGGGGGAAGACAAACATAATTAAACATATATATACTGACATTAACAGTTTAGTCCTGCCTGTTGATCACTTGAATAAAGCATCAAATCCATACATGATTTTCAAGTTACTATTTTCTATTACTCACCAACTCTATATTGATGGGAAAAGTAGCTGGTTAAAATCTCAGCTACTTTTCAGTCAATCAAAATAATTGATTACCAACTATTTTCAAAATAAGAAGGTTAATTGCATCAAAATATATAGAAGATGGTGAAAAATGGGGAGAAGTTTATCATGAGGAATAACACCATAAGATGCAGTAATAGTACACATAGCTAACATTTACTGAACACTTACTATATGCCAGGCACTGTTCTAAGAATTTTATAAAACCTTAATTTAAACAACTTGCCAACTAACAGAACTAGCTTGTCAGGGGGAGGAGCTGGGATTCAAACACAGGCAGTATGGCTCTGGAGTGTACATGATAAAAACGTGGTTAATCAACTTTTGAAGGAAGTTTAAAAACAGTTTACTAATCACAAAAGAGACAAATGCATAGAAATAATTTTTCTTCACAGATAATATGCTACTTTCTTCTATAATAATGTTGAAAATTACAACCTTACCCCCCATTTACTTTTTTAATTTTCCCACCTAATTTACCTTTATTTGCAAACAAAGTTCTTCCAAAGGAGTTCTCAAAATTTCTGGTAGCTGATAGTCATCCAGAAGGCTTGCTCTAAGACCATTATACAGATGATAGCAATGACCAGGTTGAACTCTAAAAAATAAATAAAAGAGTATTACTAATGACTTTATAGAACTCCAGAGAAAACAGGAAGAAGAGAAAGTAACCAGTATCAATTTCATGTAAGGTACAGCATAACAAAGTTACTTAACATCTCATTTTTATTATCACATATTCTTTCTCATCTGTTTTTATAAAACCCTAGATCCACTATCCCTATGTACTAGTTTTAAGAAATAGATTTCCTCCCCAAACAGTACTGTAGTTCCCTATTTCTAACTTATAAATTCCAGATTGCTATACTTAGTAACAGTAACAGCAGTCTAATGGGGTTTTTACTTCTATAGGCCCTGTGATCACATTATGTAACAAATCCTAGCATTACATTAATCCTTAATCCATCTACAGCATTTAAAAAACTTAACTATGTGCTATTTAGTGAACTTTCAGAGGGATGCTGGAAATTTTTTTTTTTAAATATTTTTTTTATTTTTATTTATTTGACAGAGAGAGATCACAAGTAGGCAGAGAGGCAGGCAGAAAGAGGAAGGAAAGCAGGCTCCCTGCTGAGCAAAGAGCCTGATGTGGGGCTCGATCCCAGGACCCCGAGATCATGACCTGAGCTGAAGGCAGAGGCTTTAACCCACTGAGCCACTCAGGCGCCCCTGGAAATTTTTTAATTGTTAAATTTTTCATTAGTGATGTGAATGCTGGACAATGTTAAGGACAGATGTGTAGAGGTCCAAGGTATTCACACATCTTCAAGCTGAACAAATATTTCTATGGGATCTTGCTGCTCAAGAAAGGGGATGTCCTTTTCCTACAGGAATAAAAATAAATTCCAAAAACCTTAGCTATTTCTGTCACAAGTCTATAAAGACTCATCACCTATTAATAAAATGTGTGCAGGGACGCCTGGGTGGCTCAGTTGGTTAAGCAGCTGCCTTCGGCTCAGGTCATGATCCCAGCGTCCTGGGATGGAGTCCCATATCGGGCTCCTTGCTCCGCAGGGAGCCTGCTTCTCCGTCTGACTCTGCCTTCCACTCTGTCTCTGTCTGCCTGTGCTCACTCTCTCTGCCAAATAAATAAAATCTTTAAAAAAAAAAAATGTGTGCACATAAAATGTGTGCACAGAAACTAAGAGTGCCCCCACTGATGACCCCCTAATATAGTTTGCCCTGGTCTTCAAAATAATTACTGATCAGGCTTTGCTAAAGGAATCTTTAGATTCTATAGAATTCTGAAGAATCTATAGATTCTACAAGGAACTACTGTCCATTTGAATTAAAACAACGTAAATCTATAGTTAACTTCTACCAAGCTAGTGGAAATTATATGAAATTATATGAAATGTAATACTTCATTTACTTTATTTCTGTAACTGTTTTAATTTCTGCTAATATGTTTACTATTCACATATAAAAGTATACCAAACAGTGAATACTTCTTGAATCAGTATCCAGTGGTGTTAATTAAGTCTGCATGAGAAAACCTTAGTCTTGGTGGAACCTGAAATCAAGTTATCCTCCAACAGCTGATCAGAAAAGTACAATTCTTAGAGTAAGTCAGGACATTGCCTCAAGAGCACCAACCTTATAATCTAATAAACTGTCTCCAAATTATAATGGGATAATCTGCAAAGATTACAGCAAATGAGTCAGAGCTTTACTATGTACAAATGTAAAAGCATTAATAATCTATAAAATTTTCTTCCAAATAAAATGATCTATAAAGTGTTTTTAATTCTCCTTTCCTTACTTAATTCCAGATCGAAAATTAGTGGAAATCTTTTTGTTCTACCTGTAAGAGGCAAAAGAGAAAACTCTCTTCTATAATTCCAGACAGGATTCTACCACTCAGATGAATAAGGGTGTAAAAATACTGTGAAGTATGCATCAAAACAGTTTTAAGTGCAATTATTTTTGTTAAAGGCAAATTATTTTTCCTACCGTTGAAACAGAGACGTTTTTATTTCTTACGCTACCACCACATCAATAGGGAAAAGGTATGTTATCTGTGTTTTCATTGGTAACTAATAATGAAAAACCAGTATAGCTGTAAAGGACAGGATTAGGAGCCCACACTGGAACTAGACTGCTGGGTTCAAATCATGAATCTGCTGCCTACACAGCTGTGTGACTTTTCAAAGATTTTATTTATCTGACAGACAGAGATCACAAGTAGGCAGAGAGGGAGGCAGAGAGAGGGGGAAGCAGGCACCCCGCTGAGCAAAGAGCCTGATGCAGGGCTCCATCCCAGGACTCTGGGATCATGACCTGAGCCAAAGGCAGAGGCTTTAACCCACTGAGCCACCCAGGCGCTCCACTTTTCATTTTTTTATACCTTCATTTCCAAACCCTTTAAATGGGGACAATATCCTACCTCATTACACTGTAGCAAGGATTAAGCAAGTTAATACATACAAAGTACTTAGGAGATACCATGACATTCAAATATTATTACTAGTTATCATGATTATTAGTAATATGTGCTTAAAAAATTAAAATTATACGTAACAGAGTTAAGAATAAAAATTTTAATTAACTATGTTGAAGAATTAAGAGTAGAAAAATCATGAAATAGAAAACTTGACAGGTATTTTTCCAAAGAAACTATGTTTCAGACAAAGATTCCATCTTACCTTCCAGCTCGACCTTTCCTTTGTTTGGCATTAGCTTTACTAACCCACTCAGCAGACATTGTACTGATGTTGTTTTGTGTGTCAAAGTGTGTTTCTTTTATTTTTCCTCCATCTATCACATAAACGACATCATCTATGGTAATGCTGTTTGGAAAATAGATGTATAAAATATTAAAAATACATCAAAAGCACATAACCTCGAACAGGGCCTACAGACCAGGATTTTAAAGAATTTTTTATTGGTCAAAATACCATTAGCAGTTTGGGATTCTCACCAATATTCCCACATTTACCAATAGGACAGGGATAGAGCACCTAACTGTATAAGCAGCATCAGGAGCTGCAGTGGCAGCCAATTCAACAGATCACATGAGGAATTTATTTGCCCATGGTCAAACTTCACAGCTTACTTGATGACTTTTGTACTTAGCTTGGTGGGTCTAAGTGCCATGGTTTAATATCAGCTTCCACAGAAAAATGTTTCAATAACTGCATGGACATACTAATACCTCCAAGGGAATACAACAAATTTTAAAGGCTATTCACAACTGATTATCAAACAACATGACTTCCAACCAGAAAAAGGCAAAACCAAAATTGACCTCAACTCCCAGGCTTCTTTAAGAAAGCTAAAACAAACAAACAAACAAACAAACAAAAAACCAAACCAAAACATTAAAAAGGCTGTTTGTAAAGAAGGCTAAACCATTACAGGATTAAAAAAACAAAACCAAAAACCTATGCTCAATGCCATGACTAAATTAAAACAACTTTATGTACAAAAATTATGAAGCATCTTTGGGAGAGAAAGAGTCCAAGGTGTGTAAATAATTTATTGGGCTCAAAAAAATACAATCATCAGTAGCTGATATTTACCTAGTCTCTGCAATATTGGTAGCAATTACTATTTTCCGAACACCAGGAGGGGTTCTTTTAAATACCTGTAAGAATAAATAAATCAAAACCCCAAAAGTAATTAATTTCTAATACAGCATACTTTCAGTCAGAAAAAGTACTTCAGATACTGTCATTTTTAGCATTCTGTGTTCATTTACATATGCATCTAATACATGTAGATACATTTTATAGATATACATCATTTCAATACTATAAAATTCCTTTTTGGTAAAACAAACTGAACCTCCCAGATTTTGGAACCTTATCACAAACAAGATTTCAAATGCAATATGATTATTTGAATTTACAGAATCGTTTAGCAACAAAAGCTGAGAAATATAAATGTCTTTTTGTGGTCAAACTTCTGAGACAGAGTTTAGTTTAGCAATAGGAACTATGAATTATCCAAAACTGTATGGGTAAAGGCACCAACCACCAAGGCAAATGCCAAGCTCAACAGAATGGATGTCTGGCTGTAAACTGTATATAAGCTTTTGAAATCAGACTAAACTTAAAAAAAAAAAAAAAAATCTTCAAATGCTGACTCCTACAAAACAGCACCCTTCACAAAGCCAGCCAAGTAGAAGATATACAGTCAAGTACCACTTGGCTATAAGGCAAGGAAATGCATAAATCTGTCTCATTTATAAAAATGATAATCAAGAGAAAATGTTTTCCAATCTAGTCATGTAATCACTAGCAAAGGAATACATAATTTGCTATTATGGAGTCTGAGAGGAAGCACTGCCACATTGTACACTGTTCTGTCTGGTCTTTGGAATTAAGAGTCTTCTCTCTTTACTATCTTCCTTTAGGTATGTACATTCTATCCAATTAAACTGGCTAAGCCTTAGACTATGGTATCAGCAGGAAACACGTTAAAAGTGCCTCCATAAAAAAGGTCATTATTTATTTATTTATTTTTTGGGGAGAGACAGAGGGAGAAAGAGCATGCGGGCACATGCGCGAGCGCGCATGCGCACAACAAAGGAGCGAGAATATCAAGCAGGCTCTACGCTCAGTGCAGAGCCCAATGCTCAAGGCAGAACCCGCTTTGGGGCCTGATCTCACAACACCAAGATCATGACCTGAATCCAGATCAAGAGTCAGGCACTTAACTAACCTGAGCAATCCAGCTGCCCCTGTCTTGATATATTCTTAGAAAAGAAGTGGAAAAACTAGAAGGGAAGACAGATTTTCTTCTGATTAATCTCATTCTACCTGGGCCTACAGACACTGCAGTCCTGAAAACTATCTTGCCTTTGAGAACACAGCTGTATTCTAACTAGGGATATCCCTGAATGTGAAAGAAAGAACACATTCAAAACTATAATGATATATTATTGATAAAATAGGAAATCTCATGCCTACAAATATACTAATTCTATTAAATAAAAAATCTCAAACATCAAGCTTTAGTAGGTCACAGGTAAATGAAACCCAAACAAGTTATTGGTGAAATCAATCTTTAAACTTTTCCCTGATGTTGACAAAACTAGTGTTTGTTAATATCCCTCAGTTATTCAAGTTCTTGTGCAATTATCCCCTGAAGACTGATCTACAAATATTCTCAAAGAAGTACTTTTTATATATACGGATTACTAGAAAATTTGCCTTCAAAAAATAAGAGAAAATAAAACATACAATAAACAGCCCTTAAAGCTTGCCTCAATTTCAAAGACAGAGAGTGAATAAATTTAAGAATATACTACCTGTGTCTGGTTAACTGTAGGCATCAGTGAATGTAGGGGTATAATAAGAAACCTGTCTGAAAATTTAAAAAGAAAATTAAACTTTAAGATAAATAGCTGCAGAAAAGCTCCAGCAGACAGACACAGAACAATAGTTGAGATGCTAAGCCATGTAACTCTTATTTATATTCTTATGTATAGTCAGGGCAAATTTTTCTTTTTATTTTCTTCTTTCCTTGGTGCTCCAACAAGTTCTTGCTCACATTTTATTGTCAATTTATTGCACACTGATAAGCATATTCCCCAAATTCCTAAAAAATGCTTAAGCTTAGAAGCAATCTTTTCAAATTATGCTAGAAAAACATCACTAACTCCATTCCCATCACCTAATTGAAGACCAGAAAATTTTGCTTTAACATGAATGTAAGTCTGTAGACTCTGGATGATCCTCACTATTTTAATTAATAGAGAATATGGTTTTTTTTACAGCACATTACTTAGGAAATATCCTAATTTCCATGCCCATTTTTATGCTAAAAAATAACAGAAACAGCACTGACTAAATATAATGCATTCCAAAGGTGAACCACATTTTTAAACACAATTTCATTAAAAATGTAAGAAATCATATTCCTAAAGTTTCAAAATGAAACAACTCAGTCCGTTCGTGGATATTAGCTATTAGGGAGAAAGTCTGGTGTAGTATCAGTGATGGAACTAAGGGCGTGTTAAGGAAGCAAGGGTAGATTTCATGCTTATCTACGGTTACAAAAAACTGCAACCTCACTTAAATCTCTAGTCAGTGTCCAAATGACTCAAGATAGCTGTATTTCCCCCCAGAAAAAAAAACCACAATTGCTATTCAAAGGAGATATGATGTCCCCAGACTCTCTAGGCCCCTCTGAATAAGGGTTACAAATCTTCAAAAGTAGTAAAAAGTGGTTAAGCAACTGACACTGTTAAAAAGGATTCTCTGAATTACTTACTCTCAAACAATATGAAATACACATCAACTCAATCAATACTCAAGCCAAAAATATTTCTCGAATTGGATAAAGTCTTAAGATATAATTTCCAGTTTATAAAAAGTATAGGTAAGAAAGGATCAAATAAAATGACACTAGCAGGATTCAGATTCAGACAAATCAAGTCTAGGTGGACCTAGTATTTTCCACAAGACATTACCATGCAGAAAGTGAAGAGGGTACGGAAATGATTATCTAGATTAAGACTTATCTGGTTTAAGTTTTTCTGTGAATGAACTAGTTATAAAAAACACTTCGCAGGGAAAATCTAACTACAGATTGGATTATTAGATATGTTTAAGAGTTAGGTATGATAATGGTATTGTGGTTATAGAGAAAATTGTCTATTTTTAGAGATGCATATATTTTTTGAGATAACGTGATAGCTGCAATTTACTTTGAAAAGGAAAAAATTAGATCACAAAAATAACTGTTGCCTCTAGAGAAATCAATGGAGTATAATGTGCATTATGAGACTCCAAGCTTTCTGTAAGTTTAAATGTTTCATTACAAGTTAAAAAATCAGCAGCCAGGTGAAACACTGAAAATAAAAATAATTCTGTTGAAGACTGTAACTGGGACAAACACAATTTAGACTGCTGATATTGCACAACTATAGTAGTCAGTGGGAACAGAATCCACACTTAGGCAGTAAGAAAGCTGGTAAACATTTGGTAAATTGGGTTTCAAGATTTACCTTTCAATCAGTATGGAGTTAGAACAATTTTTTGACCTTTCTACAATGGCTAACAGTATAGCTGATTATTAAACCTAAATTTTAAAACTTAACTTGAGAAAAAAAACATTCTTGTTAAACTTTGGAAAGAAAAGAATTGAGCTAGTAGTCAAAGTATAAATTAATACCTCCTTCTTTAGAAAACTAATAAAAATTACAGTAATCTATAATATCGTACCCTTTCCACACTTCCTCAGAAATTATAGTATTAAATTTTGGTATATCTTCCCTGTATTTTTCTTGGTAAATACATACACTCATGTTTTTTGAAATTGGAAGTAGATCATACAGTAGCAATTATTTTGGGGGTAAGAGAGGGCCAACATTAGAAGGTTCAGCCCAAAAAAAAAATTCCAGTTTAAAAAAAAAAAATTCAATTGCACTGTTTAATCATGACTACGGCTTTTCTATAAAGAAAGGTTATCACTGACCAGGAAAAGAGAAATCAGTATTTCATTACAGAGAAGTCATGGTAATCAAATAAAAACATTTTTCAACTAGAGAATAGCAAGTAACTTTTAATTACAGATAATGTCTCAAAGGCATTACTATAGTGGGATTTAACAAAGAATAAAAAATACAGCTTTACTATTTCAGCCAATACAATTAGACCAAAATATCTTTAGTGTCTTAGAAAAATGTGTCAAAACACTTCAAAAGATTAGAGTCAGAACTATCAAATACCAAACAGAATTTGCTTTGTATTCTACCAATTTGGTATTAGTAATTATTCCTGAAAATGCTCTGGACGAATTTTATGGGAGAAAAATGGCCTCACGTATTTCTCTAAAACCTAAGAGATTTTGTCTCTCAAACATGATATTAAAGCATCAGAATCACCTGAGGAATTTTTTTTTTTTTTTTTAGTTTCTAAATAGTCTTCTCTTTATTTTTTATATAAACATATATTTTTATCCCCAGGGGTACAGGTCTGTGAATCACCAGGTTTACACACTTCACAGCACTCACCAAAGCACATACCCTCCCCAATGTCCATAATCCCATCCCCTTCTCCCAAACCCCCTCCCCCCAGCAACCCTCAGTTTGTTTTGTGAGATTAAGAGTCACTTATGGTTTGTCTCCCTCCCAATCCCATCTTTCCTCACCTGAGGAATTTTTAAGAACTACAGATGTTCAAGTCACATTCATAGATTTGAGGATCCGAATTTTAAAGCAGCACCACTAATGATTGACTTTGTTGTACAGTCTGAGCTGAGAAACTCCGGGATAGGAGATAAAATTCAACCTATGCTTCTGCCGAAGTGCAGCATTGAGTGAAAAAACACCTCGAGCTCCAACAGCTTAACTTTAAGGGCTCAATATTATTAGGCAAATTTAGGAAAAGGGGCAGAACTATTCTTATAATACCAAATTAAGAACTTTACCATATACCTAACACCTTCATCTTGTGACCTAGAATTTTATTTTGAGAGAGAGAGATCTAAGTTTTTAAAAAACCGAGGCTGGGCTTAAGACCACCAAGTTCCTATAGTAAGGCAGCCTTCAAAGCAATAGTCTTAGAAATAAAAGAAAACAACCATGTTACATATGACTTAAGTACTATTCTTGGGAGTTGCAATAAAATACATTTCTGTAATACCTGATTTAAACATCACTTGTGACATCAAGAGATCATGTAAAGTGCTGATATTGTCCCAGCCTGGTAGAAAGACCAATATTGCACCATCCTGTATGGTGGGGAAATAATGATTACAAAAAAATCATGTAACAAAACACAATAAAAGTAAACTTCTGTACATATTTAAGTCTTCATTAAAATTTTATTAGCTTAAGAAATTTAGTTACTGATTATAACTGAAGAATACAAGGTCACTTTTACAAAACAGGGTTTACAATCCAGATATTTCATTTGTTTACTCTTTCTTTTAAATAGATCAAAGCCTAAATCTTGGTTATTTCGAGATTCCTATTTCTGGTGTTAAAGCAGTTTCTTCCATATGCTATTTTTAAAAAGCATTTAAGAAAATTATTTTTCTTTCCTCAGGGTCTTGTTATATTAATACAATTAAAATTATATCACCAAAAAGCAATAAACTAACCTCTTCTTCTAAAACAATGTGTCGAATGAGGGCAGCAATCAAATTCAGATCAACTTTATCATCATCCATCATTTCCAGAACATCTACGGTACTTGCAGAATACCTATCAAAGTTAAACAGAAAATCATCAAACACCTGATAAAGTTTCCTAAGGTTCAACTTGCTACAAAATCCTAAAAATTAACTCAATTGGCAAACGTGGAAAAACAATTAATATATAGAAAAGAATTACTGGAATACAGTTATGAACAAGTTCAAGAAGACAAACTCTGCTTTTTTGTTTTAGTTATTCAGATCCTGTGCTGTAAAAAATTAAAACAAAACATAACGTACACAAAAAAAACCCCAAAAAACCCACTCACCTTTTTCGCAGTTCCCTTACATAATCTGGCCAGCGTTCTTTATAGATTGCTTCTTTTTCTTCTTTTTCCTGTCTATTTACATGCCCTTGCATGAAACCCCTCTTAAACTGAGACCTGTGTTCTTTTTGTTCTGGAACATATCTAAAATAAAAACATTCTTAAATAGCTTCACTTTTTGGAAACTCTTCTGGTTTTAGCAAATATCTATGACTTTTTACATTTGGATTTTAAAGAACATTTTCATTATGCTTTCTAGTGAAAGCTAATTAAATGTTTACCAACTACTCATTAATTTATAAGATCTGACATTTTAGATGTCTACCAAAGTATATAAAACCAAAGTATATAAAACCATCTGCCAAAGTATATAAAAACCTCTAGATCATCATTATTAGCAGACAAAATTAAAAAAAGTTAATACTAGAGTCACTTTTACTTTTCAAGTTTACAAAGTTAACATTAACCTAAGTCCAAAATAACAGTAAATGCCTAGTGGAATACTCAGATTTTGAATACAGGATTTCCAAACCTGAGTGCACATAAGAATCCCACAGAGAGCTTATAAAATATAGAATCCTGGGGCACCTGGGTGGCTCAGGGGGTTAAGTCTATGTCTTTGGCTCAGGTCATGATTTCAGGGTCCTGGGATCAAGCCCCACATTGGCTCTCTGCTCAGTGGGGAGACTGCTTCCCTCCCCTTTCTCTGACTGCTTCTCTACTTGTGATCTCTGTCAAATAAATAAAATCTTTTAAATAAATAAATAAATAAATAAATAAATAAAAATATAGAGTCCTGAATTCAATCCCTTGTAATTAGGATTCAGTGGGTCTGGCTGGGGTTTGCTAATCTAGAATTTTAATTAGTGCCCCAGGAAATTCAGATAATTTATCTTAATTCTGCTCCATCCTATAGTCAGAGCTAAATAGTAGAGCCAGAATCAGTACTCTTATGTGTCAGTCCAGTATTATGCCATGACTCCATCATGCCATAGTGACTGCTAAAAACAGAGGTGCATCTCCCTAAGAATGCCACCTAATTCAAGTGGGTTTGGAGAGGCATGGGGTGGGAAAAGACAAAAAAAAAAACAAAACAAAAGAAACTAACTGCACTTGAACTTCAAAACCCCTCCGAGTTTGCCTAGGAAGAGAGCACCTAGATCCAAAAGGGGGATTTGGAGCATGGTCTTTAGAATTAGACAGAACTGGAATACTGTCCTTGCTCTGCCACTGATTACCTGTGTGACCTTGGACAAGGTATATGCCTCTACCCTTCGGTTTGCTTGTTTGAGAAATTAAAACTCTTATAATTACACAGGCACGAGAACAAAAGAAAAATACAATAAAATAAAGCACAGTGCCTGACACATAGTAGGCACCCAGAAAGTGTTAATCCCCTTCCCTATATTCAGTACCTGTGACCCAGGATTCCCCTAAGTCTTCGATACATATAGAGGCATCAACTTGAGGTAGGGCAACCTGAGACAGAGATTAGTCCTAGTCAGCAGGATGGACCCACAGTTGCCTCCTTTCCCACAGTTCCAAAAAACAGAGGTAACCTTCAACCCCCCAGAGCCCAAGTGACCAGTGACAATCCTCTGTATCATCTCACCCTGCTTCCTTCCCTCTTACATCCCTACAGTGCAGCTCTTCTTCTGGGAAGGGACTGCTGAGAGCTTCTCTTGAAAACTTCTGTCGAAGGACTATACTCCTTCAATTCCCCACTTAGGACTGACTAGGGAATGACAAGTGCACAGACACCATCTCTTTTCTTCAACAGACCCTTCCTTCAGCTACAGTTCTTTGAACATTCCCTGCCTTCCAGGGAGCTTAAGAACGCAATTCATCATTTAATAACTTCAGAGAACCGTCTCCTGAAACTTCACGCTCACTGCTGGCAAGCTGTCACCTGTTATTCTATTAGAAAACAACTGGTAAATGTGCCACAGTAGGAAGTGAGACAAATGGTGGAATCAAAGGAATGCAACAATAAAGCTTACTGATGACAAAACCAGAGCATGAGAGACCAAGATACTCTCTCATACTTTTATATGTTCTACCCTCTCTGACATATACATTACCCTCTTTCCTACTCCAAGTTTCACTGCTTTCCTGACTTGCCCAGTCTATCCCTGCTATATAATCTCATTTCCAATATATTCTTTACTTCCGCTACTACTTTGCTTCTGCTGCTACTTTGCCTGACAGCTTCTGTGTCTGTCCACATATAAGCTCTGAAGATATGTACCAAGTCTTTCCTTGTTTATGCTCAGACCCTAGTGCACATAAACTTTATGCAAGACATATAGTAAGAATCTGATAAATAAATGTGCACACAAAATTCAGCTTTTCTCCATGTAGAATATGCTGTAGAATCTTTGTTTTCACCTTCCCACTACCACTACTACTTCCTGTTTTTTTCACATAACAAGCAAGCTGTGACCTTGAAAAATCTCAAGTGACCAGTGACAATCCTCTGTATTTCTACATCGGTCTATGTATTTATTCCCATGTTTACTACAGGCCAGGCACTATACTGTGCAGCAGTTACAGAGATGAACAGGACAAAATTCTTGACCTCTCAAAATCTGTAGTCTAGTGTTAGAAGCAAATATAAATATACACTACATGGCAATATGTTAAATATTATAAGAGAGATGATAAAAGTGATATAGGAGTCCAGATGAGGAGGAATAAGACAAGGCTTAATAGGCAGTGAAGCTGGGATTTATAATTACATAACTGAGTTTATATATATAAAGGAAGGAGAGAGTGGCACATGTAAGTCTAAGAGGAGAACACAGCATGTAATAAAGCATAAAGTGCTTGAATGAAAGGGCACTGGCTGGCATATTAGGGAATGGTGCATTTAGCATGCATAAGCCATGAGATGCATAAGGCTAGAAAAAGACGGGGCCAGATTGTAAAGAACCTCGCGATGACTAGCTAAGGAACTGGAACCCGATCTTACAGGCTGTGTTTTCCCAACCCTTCTCTCATCAAGAAAGTCAAATATAATTTGGTATAGTCCCCTAGAGGAGGCTGCTGGTAGCTAATGGCCTGGGTATTGAAGGGATCAATAATTTGGGCATACCAGCTGAGGTATTCTGCTATAGGCCATGACAAAACACAGAAGTCCTTAAACAAGTTTTTCTCTAAATTTATCAATCTACCTATATATGCCGTAACTGACAACTATATTAATTTAGGGAAATGATTTAGGAAAACAAAGTCCTAGTTTAAATTAATTTAGTATCAACTTTGTGGAAGATAAAAAGCAGTTCTAGGTTTTATTACTATTCTCAAGTCATGATAAAGTCATTGTGAATGAGTGTTAGTTGTTAGTTTTATGATTACAGCACATATAGTTTTCTAAATACAAATGGTTTCCCTCAATAAATAGAATATTAAGAACTGTTTTTAAAACTGAAGGTCCTTAAACAAGTTTTGAAAGAGAAATCTCAAGAGGCATGACTAGGGGAAGAATGGGCACTTAACCAGATTTTGTAGAAAACTATGTATGTGACAGTGAACACAAAAGTGCCAAAAGAAGAACTTTAAGTACAGAAGAGATAATGAAGACCTTAAGTAGAAGAAATAAAAACAAGAAGGCATGTTCAAGGAGAATGCTCTCAGGTTTGTGTTGTGGGGCAGGCAGGAGTACAGAATGATTTAGACTAAGTTAGTTACTAAAGCATGTAAAGCAGGTAACATATTCTGGTACTTAACTGCTTGATATTAGCTCTTTTGATTTACAACTTAAACAAGGGGTGGGAGAATCATGCCAGTAACCACTGAAAGACCCATTTATTTTAACTTTGGGTATAACATTTTTAGTTGAAAAAATGTGAGGTTGAGGGTATCTAATGTACTAGAATGCTATTGAGTACAGAGTCAGATTCCAAATTTAATATTCATATAGAGCTTCAGTTCTGAGAGCTGTGAAAATATGTAACTATGGTCATGGAAACAGGTTCACAGTGAAACCATAAAAGACTGAGAAAAGGATAATTAAGAACCCTCAGAGGAAATCCTATTTTAAAAAGATAGGCAATGGAAGCCAGCAAAGAAGAATGAAAACCAGGTAGGTGAATCAGAAGAGACGTTTAAGCACTAAGGACAAAGACTCCCAAACTCTGCTGCCCAGGGATCCTTAAAAAACTCTGATGGTTGGCTACCAGCCCAGACTTTGTAATGTAATTTTGGTAGGGCGTGAAAATGGGGCATCTGGACTTTAAAAGACTCCAGGTGAGTTTAATGTGCAACCCAGTTTCGGAATCACCGATATAAAAAAAGAACCAAAAACAATGGGTCTTGGAAGTGGCTAAAAAAGAGTTTCTGAGAGTAAAGATCGACAGAACAAAAGGTGACACATTAATATTTTTACATCTCTTTTATTTCCTAATATTTACTTACCTTATTTTTTCAATTATATCTTCCAAAAGATACTCCACAACCGGGAAAGTAAAACCAGGTATGTGTATCATTGGACAGTTACCTATTATGGCAGACAAAAGATAAATCTGTACTCAAATGTTTAAAAAAAAAAACAAAAAAAATCAACAGACAAGAAAGAAGCCAATAACTCTCTTTCTTTCTTAAGTTCAGAAATGGTCCTGGCACTTTCACAGTTCTACCCTATTTTTTCATACTGAGTTTAATGAACTAGCAGTCTACTGTTCACTACCATTTTACTGCTACAAACTGTACACACACCTCAGAGTTCTACAAAGTAACCCAAAATACAAAGAATAGAGCACTTTAAGTTGGACTCAAAACTCATTACTTGAGGTCTATTTCCTCCCCATCATTAGCCAAGATGGTACCATCAGAACCCAAGTTTTACTGAAATCAACTTAAGAAGCAGTACTCCTATGGCCCCCAGAATTAGGAAAAGAGAAAAAGCAATCAAAACAAGACAATAATGAAATATTGAAGTGTTACCTACTTTCTAGAATCACCAGTTAAAATAACTGTCTCCTAGTACTGTTACTTAATGTTACTTAGTATTTCATACCAAGCAAAACAAGCAGGACGCACTAGAGACAAAGAACAACACTGCATCACAGATCAAAATATCTGAAGTGGTATCACAGCTCTGCCTCTCCCAAGTCTGAGCAAGTTACTCAATGTTAGCTCTGAACAGTTCACTGCACACACAAAAAATAAGACATAATACAATCAACTAATTTCACGGGTCTCTGAAGGTCAACCAAGCTGAATATAAGAATATTTAAATATTTATATTTATATTTAAATATTTATATTTAAATAGAGCTCTATTCCATTTTAATCCCATCTACTATTTTCTTCTACTTCCCTCATGACTGTAAGGAAAAAGAGGCATAATATTAAAAAAATGTATTCTACAGCTAGTTAAATTTAGTTTCAAATCCTCTCAACCGTCTCTTAATTATGCAACCATTATAAAGCACACTGGGAAAGACACCTATAAAAATGGGAATAATAGCACTTACCTCAAAAGGTGTTATGAAGATTAATGAAGACAAAGTGCCAAATAGAGCACATCTGGCATACTAAAGGTGTTCCATAAGTGGTCACTACTATAATTACCAGCAAACTGCCACCCTAGCCTGTGATAGTACATAAATGCCACAGAATAATCACGAAAAAGTGTTCAAAAAATTATTTAAACCTTTGATTTGACTTCACAGATGCCACCTTAAATTATTATCTGATAGTAGCACCAAAAATCTACATGTTTTCACTCTAACACGGACGATGCTGCCTTTTAAAAATAGGCTCACTTCTCTAGTTATCTGTTGTAACTAGAAAGATAGTCTCAGCTATTTAAGACAACTTACAGTATTCTCCTGAATACTTAAAATAATTGCTAAACCCTCATTTTAACTACTTTGTACCTAACAATATATTCTTTTTTTTTTTAAACTCTCAATTCAGTGGCTTTGTGGTAACTTTCTAAAGCAATAATCATAAAAACTTACTTACCGAAATATTCTGAAAATTTCTCAGCATTTAAAGTCGCACTCATCAATATCACTTTCAGGTCAGGTCGAAAACTGAGAAGATCTTTAATAACCGTCATTAAAACATCTGACTGTAGATTTCTCTCATGGATTTCATCAAGCACAATATGACTAACGCTGGACAAATGCCTAAGCAAAAGTGTTAAGTATGTAACTTAGTAAAAATTTAAAAACTGAACCATTCTACCTCCACAACTAGTAAAATCCAATTTAACAATTACATCTTTGATGATGTTTAACAAAATGTCTGTCCTGAAGTGAAACATACTCACGAGTCTGACTGGAGCCACTGCAGGATGATTCCTGTTGTGCAGTATAAGATAGAACCCTGTTTCCTTGGCAACCGACTGTGAATGAAAGATAGGAGTTAACAGATTTTCGTTTTCTTTACTAACAAATTAGCATCACAAAAGTTTAAAAGAAAATCTTCAATTTAAAACTGCTTACAGTTTTAATGAAAATCTTCACAGTAAGTTTTTGGTCCTAAGAATGCCTACTGTAACAGACTAATGTGTAATACTACATTCAAGTTCACTATACATTATTTTCACTGTCATGATACTATATTAATGATGTCTTTTTAAAGGCATAACCATTAACATAACTTACATACCAGTAACCAGGCATATCCAGTAACATAACTTAATACACAGGGGCCTAAACTTCTATTCAGTGATTGGAAAATCAGTTCACTTAAAAAGATAAATGGAATCCTGAGCTCCAGAAAAGGGCTATAGAAATATAAGGGAGTGAAGAGGGGGTTAAAGATACCAGAATCAATAGTCAATTGGGATGGTGGTAGCAAAAGATATGAGACACCAACTCCTTTCGTGTGCAATGGCCTATTGATATACATCCAGGAAAAAGTTATTTCTCTAGCCATTTAATAATGTAAAAGCATGTAGTTATTTCTTTAGCTGTTTCATAATGTAAAGCATATTTTATTTTAAAAGGCATATTTAAAACTCCTGTTTGGATTTAAAAAGTTGCAAGCTTCCTATACTGTAGTTACTTTAGATGTTAATTTTAATCATAATCAGCATAACAACAGGGAACATTTTTCTCCTTAATCTCTAACTTTACAGTTTCACTAAAATCTACCTGACACAACAGGTGAATGTTCTTTACCTCTGGAGACGAATCTGGTATCCAGTACTGTTACCATTGCCACAAGATTCTGCCCTTTCTGCAGCCACTCTCTCTGCGACCTTTTAGCAAAATAAAAGACATTTACAAAAAAAATATAATTTCCTTTAGGAAGAACATGTGGAATATCCCACAAAATCTGGTTTTATTGAAAAAATGTTTACCAGTTTTTCCAGAGTTAAAAAAATAGAGACAGATACTAGAATCCCAGGGATCTAAAACTGTGTGTTGTTCCTTAAAAGCTCCAGACTACTTGCTTCTTCAATTCACTTTTCACCTCCTCTTATAAAGCCCTCCAAGGCCAAACTCTCTCTCATCATTATTTTCAAAGTGCTTTTCTACAGCATCATTCTACCTGTCTTTTTGACTTTTTTGGACTAAGAGTTAAAATCAGGGAGGCGCCTGGGCTGCTCAGGCATTAAACATCTGCTTTTGACTCAGGTCAGGATCCCAGAGTCATGGGATCAAGTCCTGTATCTGGCTCCCTGCTCAACACAGGAAGCCTGCTTCTCCCTCTCCCACTTTCCTTGCTTGTGTTCCCTCTCTCCATCAAATAAATAAATAAATCTTAAAAAAAAAAAAAAACCACACACAAAAAGCAAAAAACAACACCCACATTAAAACCATAGTTAAGCTTATAAAACTTGTGTATAATTTGAGGGTAAATACATGTTGATACTTTTTTTTCTCCAGTTTTTTGTTTGTTTCTTCTTAGTAGAGATTGCTGTTGCTTAATTCCTGGTTGTTGGTCGTGTCCTAAAAGTTATGGCGGCCAAAGATGAACTTGGAACTGATGAAATTTTATTATAATCCAATACTGATTAAATAACTAAAAGTAACCACAGTCATCTTGTGACAGAACACTGATTCATGAGATTAGAAACAGAAAATGGCATAATTAAGAAACAATACTTCAGAAGCAGAACTTTCCAGCCAGTATATCCTGTATTAACGGACTTAATTATTTCACTTTTTATTACTTATTAAGTTGCCCATTCAAGTATTAACAGATCTTGGAAAAATAAATAAAAAGTAACCTAGTTAGCATATCTTCATACTGTCAATATATATGGTAATGCTGTATTAATGAAAATGATAATATGAACTTACTTAAATCTAGCTTTATAATTGTATTATAACAAAAGTGGGTTTTCACTGTTCTGTGATTTTATGTATTTCCTAGGAATATGAATGTACCAAAAAGACTGTTACTGTACTTCTTTAAATAGTATTTCTTAGAAATCAGCTTAAGATGCATACTGTATTTCCTCCAAAATACTGCCTTAACTGGTAATGCAGCTCCTAACCAGATTCTGTACTAAATGACGCAGAGATAATAGACTATCATGTAACTAAACAAAACCATAAATTCTTATAATTGAAATTTACATATAAAATTACAACACTGAAATAAACTTACTATACACATCAAATGCTGTCAGAAACCCAAACATCCTTAAAGAACATATAACCCATACATTTAACTAGGTCATCTAACTGAATAAACAAAACTGCTGTTTGCCCTAAACATGTACTTACAACTATTAACAGGATAAACCTAAAACAATGCCCTTTTTTTAAAATGATGAATTCCCTCTTATTGAACAGCTGCATTAAAAACTTAAAAGTGCAGTTAAAATACTGCAAGGCTTCCTGCTTTCACCACCAGTGTACTTACTGAAAAAACAGAACCAAAAAATAATACTGAATGAATGAAGGAGTAAAATTTAAAGCATCTATATGGATGGACACTTTTCGCAGCTTATAATCCTATAAAAATTTATCAGCTTTTTATTCTTCTAGTTTTATACTAAAATTTGCCTGCATTTATACTTAAACTTGAGCACCTATTAGCAGTAAGAGGTCATTGGAGCTTTTGGTGTTTACTACCAAATACCTGCTCTCATAGGAACATATCCTAAACCTAATTAAGAAGTCACTACAAACGTTCAAAATCCGTTTATTTCGAGCAAGACTAGGAGAATGGAAAATAAAAAGTGAGACATTACTTACTGAAATGGCACTAATTCTTCTTGGCTGTGTACAAACTATCCTGCATGCAGATCCTTTCCCTCTTTCAATGTAGTTATCCAAAATGAACTGAGTAACTTGAGTAGTTTTTCCACATCCAGTTTCACCACTTATTACTGTTACTTGATGGTTATCAATCATATTTACCAATTCCTATTTCAAAATGGAAAATAAGTGAAGGACATCATATGGTGATCAAGTCCAAAAAATTAATAATCACAATTCTATCAAACTGAAGGTAGCTGCTTTTAACAAACATATTAGGAACCCCTAGATGGCTCAGTGTGTGAAAGCCGCTGCCTTTGGCTCAGGTCATGATCCCAGGGTCCTGGAATCAAGCTCCCCGCATTGGGCTCTCTGCTCAGCAGGGAGGCTGCTTCCACCTCTCTCTCTGCCTGCCTCTCTGCCGACCTGTGCTCTCTGCTTGTCAAATAAATAAATACAATCTTTAAAAATATATATATATTAATGCTTTTGTTAAAGTTTGTTAAATGCAATGCTGGCAGTATGGGTATTGGATCCACCTGTTTTTCAAAAGAAAAGCAGCACCAAATTATAAAAAGAAGAAAGCAAGGCACTGTTAACAAAACACACCACCACCACCACCACCACCACATTAAAAAAAAAAAAAAAAAAAAAAAAGAAGAAGAAGAAGAAGAAAACACACCAAAAAGAATAAGAGACAACAGGTAAGTTTTATGCATAAGAATGAACACTGATAAAAGAAAATGCTGATTTGTGGGGCACCTGGATGGCTCAGTAGGTTAAAGCCTCTGCCTGTGGCTCAGGTCATGGTCCCATGGTCCTGGGATCAAGCCCCACATTGGGCTTTCTGCTCAGCAGGGGGCCTGCTTCCCCCCTCTCTCTCGGCCTGCCTCTCTGACTACTTGTGATCTGTCTGCCAATTAAATAAATAAAATCTTTAATAAAAAAATAAATGCTGATTTGTAAGGCTACTGAGTACAAGACGAATCCCAATACCTAAATAACACTAAGGATATTAAAGTTGTATCACAACCAACCCATATAATATGGCTCTACCTTCAGAAAAAGTTTTGTACCCTGTCTTAAAGAACAAGAAAAAGTGTAATTTATCTTAAGATTATTTCCTTTCAGTTAATTACAATAAAGTTTTTAAATACCTAAATCAAATTGGTAAACTTCAATTACCTGGAAAACCCTGTATTTGGTAAAGATCTTTTTTCTTAAAAATTACAAACACTAATATTTTAACAGTAATAGACACTGTATTAATAAAACCATCCTACTACTTCAAAGAGGTATTAGAGGTGACTTTTATCTACAAGTTTAATCAAAAAACCCAATTTAAAAAATTTGTCCATCTACTCTAACACAATATATTTATCAGAACAAGTTCCAAGACTGAACACTGAAATTATAGCTTGTAAATACAGAGAAGCAATATGGGACTTATTCACTCAACAATTATTAACTGGGGGTTGAGAGAGTATCAGGAACTGTACCGAGTCAAGTAATACATAGTGAACACTCTCCTCAAGAACTTAAAATGGCTTAAAAAGGAAAGACACACTATGGCAGGTTGTAGTTAGTGCTATGAAAACCAAAATCAAAACAAAGCAATGCTGAGAGAACAGAGCAGGATAGGGAACTATATTATTCTCAGGTGACTGCATAATAAAGCATAAAAAATTAAATCACTATTTTCAGTAGTGCCTCAATATTAATTAAAATGTTTGTTCTCAAAGTAAGAAAAGGGTATTTGTCCAAAGTAACATATATAAAAATTCCATTTTTGGAGTTCTAAAGATTTCAATTATTGACAGAAATGAGAAAACTTAAGGAAAACTGTTTCATGATCATTTTTTTCTTTTGGGCCTTCAAAAATTCAAGACTAAAATGAACTTTCAATAATACACTTTAAGGGGGTGCCTGTGGCTCAGTCATTAGGCATCATCTACCTTCAGCTTGGGTTGTGCCCCAGAGTTCTGGGTTCGAGCCCCACATCGGGCTCCCTGTTGGGTGGGAAGCCTGCTTCTCCCTCTCCCACTTCCCAAGCTTGTGTTCCCTCTCTCACTGTGTCTCTCTCTGTGAAATAAAAAAATCTTAAAAAAAAAAAAAAAAAAAATACCCTTTAGGGGAAGGCCCATTTACATTTTTTCTTGATATACAGATTTTAAAAAATTCTATTTAAGTATTTTGCAAATCAAATTAAATACTGTACATTCATTTTACCTTTTGCATTCCATATGAAGGCAGCTTTTCCCTGAAATGCTGAAAATTAAAAAAACTATTTTTAATTTTCACAAAAGAAATGTAATCAAATTATAATCATGGTAATCAGAATATATCTTAAATATACTAGAATCCCAAAATATTTTTATTACCTTACAGCTTATGTCAAGTACCAAGACCTAAAAAAGAATTTTTATAAAAAGGACTAATGTACTTAGCAATCCTTTATTTTTGAAACACTGAAAAAGAGAATTCTATTACAGTCAACAGAATGGAGATACTTTCTTAAATAATGGCAGTAAAATAAAATCTCATCTGTCACCAAACAGTATTCTTATAATCTCTAAGTTACTTTTACCATTTTTTATTTTACATATTCATCTTAGATTTGTTTTCCATATCACAGTCATTTCCCCACCCATCAATCCACCATTTAATAATGCACTAGGCACTGGAGCAGATTATTGCTGGGTACTGGCGTTTGAGAATAAAAGAAAATTTAAAACAAGTAATATCTGAAACGGGAAAATCTGGTACTGCCATTTAAGAACTGTGATCTTAAGTCAAACTTGGATCCTGAATCCCTCAAAAGTTTTATCTCATAGGGTTGCTATGAAATCTGCATGAAAAACCTTTATTAAAAAATGCAAGTAGCAGTTTCTGATGCATAAAAGCTACTTAACAAATTTTTGGTGAATTATAACCGGAATACTCGAGAGGAGATGGTTAATTTCTGTATCTTTATCTGATAATGTTTTTCTAATTTGGAAAACTTATGGAATCTTAAACCTACACTACACAAAAATGACATACACTTAGGAGTGCTCTGGTTTACAATAACCTACCTACATGAAAAAACTTCAGTGGTATAAAAAAATAAACTACAGCTTTAAACAAACTCCCTTTATTGTAAAGGGGAAAAAAAAAACACATAAAACTAGAACTGTCCTAATTGCCATCATATTTTTTCCAAATTTTTATTTCTTGAAACACCCTGATTTTTTGCCTACTTGTCAAAATAGGAGACTAAAAACATCCCCAACTATTTTTTTCTATTGAGATATAATTTACATTTAACATTGTATTACTTTCAAGTGTACCAACATAAAGATTCAACATCTTTGTATGCTGTGAAATGATTACCACAATAAGTCTAGTTAATATCCATCACCACATATTTGCCATTTTTATCCCCTTCAGATGAGAACTTTCAAGATCTAAGCAACTTTCAAATATACAGTGCAGCATTATTAACTACAGTTATCATGCTTGATATGGTCAATCAGGTAATTCTTATCAGTACCATAAAAAGGGTCAATACAATGACTTAAATGAATTCTAGCAATCTGAAATAACAAGTTGCCACAATTTTCTCGGTAATTTTTAAATTATATTTAAATTATTTAAAACATTTACTGATTTCTAAAATTACTTCATGTATTCAAATGTAACCATCTCAATATGTAATTATATATAAGCTAACACATTAAACTTGAAACTAGCAGTAATCACTTTTGTTTTTTAAACATGTAATGCTGATGAAACCAGTTAAAACCCAGTATTCTTTCTCAAGATAGACAAACTAAATGTCTAATTTCCTAATTTTGGGCTGTAACCCGGAGATAACAGAGAAATGAGATTACACGCTGCCTGAGGGCAGGAAATGTCTTAATTTTCAGAAAACAGAGCACAATGACAGGCATTTAGCAAGTGGCAAATTAATGTTTATTATATGAATGATACCAAAAAAATGGCATATTACCAACAAGGATTAAAAAGTTGAGGTCTTAAACACATCTGAATTTTAAACCTGATTCTTTTACTAGTTGTGCAACTGTAGATAGGCGATTTAACATAAGATTCTTTTTCCTCCTCTATATAACAGAGCTATGTAACCCTACACAGAGCTTTTGGGAGGTTTAAATGATGTAGCACATGTGAAGTGTCTGCAATTGTCAAGCCAATAAGATGATCAACTATTATTATGTTGGGTGCATTTCTTCTCCTAACTTCCTTTGAATTAGATCACTCATCTTCAGAATTTGAGTTCTGTCCTCCATACAAAGCAGACAGTAGCTAACTCTCCTTCTCCTTAAGCCTATAAAAGAAGCTCTTCTCTTAACCACAACATTCTGAAATAATTCAACTTGAAATCTCCTGCCTTCAAATCTTATTTTTTCTAAATGGGCATCAAAGAGCTACAGCATTCTAGCCCTGGACAACCTCACCTCACCTGTTGATCATCAGCGACAGTCAACAGATCCTTTCTTTCCCATGGAATATGTAATATTTTGGCTTTCTCACCAAGGGCAGTAGATATGTGCATATTAAAAGTATGGCCCTCAAAAGTCTGTATTTTCTCTTAATAAAATACATGTGAACATTTTATTACATCTATCTTTAGAATATCCACAAAGCATAAATCTTATGTTTTAACAGGAAGGGATCTTAAAATATCTTGCCTAGCAGGGAAAGAACATATTGAAAAACTCAGGAGAATTCTTGCTCTTGTCATAGTCCTATCTTCAAATGTTAAGCATAAGCACAGCATAACTTTGGGGATTTAATTTCATCATCTGTCAAAGGAAGGAGTTGGATAAAATGGTCTAGAAATCTTACAATTCTAACCACCTTGTTTCTTATGATATCTCACTAACCTGGCCTAGAAAAGTTAAACTAATTCCTTCTCCTCACTATATAAGGTCCTGTAGATGAGACAGGCTACCTTAGTTTATACTGTACCGCACCTACATTTCCACTGCTCTTCTCTAGTATACAAGAAAGAATTCCCACAGGGGTCTACTGAAATAGCACTGATCTATACCATGTAGTACCTCTAAACATAAATCCATTTTTATCCATTGTGAGAAGAAACAACAAAAACTTTTTCCACATCTTGCTTTTCCATTACCTGCATTTCGATATACCGGAGGTCACTTTTTTTCTTTTGTAAATCTTCCAAGAGTTGTTGGTCTAAAGTTACATCTGGTTCATTTTCTTGCAAGAGATATTCAGAATCTCGGTCCATATATTTGTCCCTGATTCTGAATGTTCTCTTTTCTTGACTTATCAATTTCTTTTCCTGGTTTTCAACTTTCTTCTCTGAGTTGGGTTTGTTCTCAGTAGGAGATTCAGTACCATATCTATTTTGACAAAATAAAAAAATGATAAAAGGCTAAATGAAGAGCCACTCAAACCCTGAAAACAAAACAAATATGCTATTTATTTCAAAATCACCACTATCTAAGAAAAAACAGATCAATAAAGAAAATAGATTCTTATAATGAATTCAAGATTTCCCTCCCTGTATATAGGTATTAGCAGATTAAGTTATTCCTTGTGATAGTTAAAAAAATGAAGTTCACACAATAGCCATCCCTCCACCATTGCAAAAACTTACAGTATTTTTTTCAGATTTTCTGAACTTTATTTCACAACTTCATCTTCCTCCTGCCACCCCTTCTGAGTGCTATAAATGGGATGCTATATTACACAGAAAAACCTCTACTAATTTTTCCTCCAAATGATAAAAACTCCTGTGATCATCCTAAAACAGCAACAGTTTAACTTTTTCCAGATCTCTCTTACAGGATAATTTTGGAAATACAAGATGAGTAGGAAAACAGTAAACAGTAACTTAATAAATCTCATATCCAAATAGACTATTCTTACCATTTAGCTTTCTGTGTAATGAATATGTTGTTCAATCTCTCACCAAATAAGCTCAGTCTACGTAAGAAAAAAAACTTACTTCAAAGTTAAATTACACTTACTGAAGAGCCTAAAGATGTCATTTTTATTATCATTCCTTCCCTAGCCAATGCTATTAAGAAATGTTACTATGATGGGGCGCCTGGGTGGCTCAGTGAGTTAAGCCTCTGCCTTCAGCTCAGGTCATGATCTCAGGGTCCTGGGATCGAGTCCCACATCAGGCTCTCTGCTCAGCAGGGAGCCTGCTCCCCCACCTCTCTGCCTACTTGTGATCTCTGTCTGTCAAATAAATAAATAAAATCTTAAAAAAAAAGAAAAAAATGTTACTATGTCCACTCTGTCAAATAACATGTTTTGTTTTACCCGTGATCTTCAGGAGCAAACCAGGAGATCTGTGCTTCTGCGTCTTTACCATTCTTTGCCTGGACTGAATGCAGCAGCTGCACAATCTGTTCTTCTCGCCGTTCATCCATGTGTACTACAGCTCTCTATTTTGTGCAAAACAAAAAGTATCCTGATCAACGTTAGAAAACACGTGCAAAATTACTTAGTAACAAAAAGGTAAATGTCCAACAAATGTATATAAAATTTAAAATTACCCAACACTTGCCCTCTAGTCCAATTTCACTTCATAAACCTAATATTAAGATCTTTGCATATATCCTTCTAAACTTTTTCTGCCACATATCTATAAAATTACCTCTAATATGACTGGCAAAAAAAGCACATTTATTTCCCTTACTAAAACTTTGGTTCCTTTATCTTCTACCCTCTCACATACTGATTATTATCAGTTTTCCCTTATTTTAAATTTTCAAAGACACTCACAATTAAAGTTTTTAAAACACAAATGTATTTTGCGGGGGGGGGGCTGAGTTGAAAACTGGAATTATTTTAGTTGCAATGAGCATTTTAAAGTTCTTACACTAAAAGGATAAATATCTGAGGGAAGCCCTGTAGAGAACAGTGAGTTAGAGCCATTATTTATACAGAAGAAAAGGCTAATAAATGCTAAATCCACACACAAAAAAGGATGAATATATGGAGAAGAAGGCTGAGCTGAGACGAATAAAACTGATCAACAGTCATGCAGATAATGCCTGATGCCGGTGGCTATGATGCAGTTGCTTCACAGAATGAGAATAAAACAAACCAAAAAAACACCGGAGAAGATAGACGTTACACTGCAGACAGTAAGAACAAGAATTTCTAAAACTGCTCTTTTATCGTTGCACATTATAATTAGTTGAATTTAAACCCAGTAGTTAAGACAGGAGAGATTTTTCTTTAAGTATGCAAACAGGAAAGATGATCAAGGTATTAAATGGAAAAAAAAAAAGCTGCAGAAAATATATGCAGCAGGATCTTATTTCCATTATTATTAAAATAGATCACTGACTTTACATTCTACATTTTTGCAGTATTTCTTCCAGATATATTTCTGACACATGGCAGAGCTACAGTGAAGTTTGCCAAATGGATGAATGAATTTATCTTTTACAATGTGCATGTGTGACTTCTGTGTTAAAACCATTTTTCTCTTTAAAGAAATACACAAAAAGAATACTCTTCAGGGAATTCCAGAAGACTTCTTCAACTTACTAAAGAGTTTACAGATGTAGTGAACAGGGCCATCTGTACTCCAATGTTCATAGCAGCAAAGGCCACAGTCGCTAAACTGTGGAAAGAGCCAAAATGCCCTTCAACAGACTAATGGATAAAGAAGATGAGGTTCATATATATACAATGGAGTATTGTGCCTCCATCAGAAAGGATTAATACCCAACTTTTGTATCAACATGGACGGGACTGGAGGACATTATGCTGAATGAAATTTGTCAAGCAGAGAAAGTCAATTATCATATGGTTTCACTTACTTGTGGAGCTTAAGGAATAACACAGAGGACATTGGATGAAGGAGAGAAGTGAGTTGGGTCAAGTCGGAAGGGGAGATGAACCATGAAAGACGGTGGACTCTGAGAAACAAACTGAGGGTTTTAGTAGGGGGGATGAAAGTTGCGAGGGCATGGTGGCAGGTTTTAAGAAGGGCATGTATTGCATGGAGCACTGGGTGTGGTGCATAAACACTGAATCTTGGAACACTGAAAAAATAAAATTAAATTAAAAAAAAATTTTACAAAAAGCATCATTATCATACAATTAAAAGTCCAATCTAGTAAAACTCTGGTTTTACAAAGGTTTACAAAATTACAGGTTGCAAGAAAATCTGCTTATAGACAGGTACTAAAGCTCCCTCATTTTTTTTAACCTTACAGCATGAAAATCTTTTTAAATGGTTTCTGTATCAGACTAACGTATCTCTTCTTCATAGCATAGGATACACTCCACTAGGGCTAGGAGTTTGTACCTGGTTTCTCCTAGATTCTGCACCATGCATCATCTTTTTTTTTTTAAACCTCTGAGGATTTTAATCTGTAATCATCTGTTATAAAAACAAAAAACAAAAAAAAACCAATAACAACAAACAACAACAACAACAACAACAACAACAAAAAACCATTACTGTGAGTACACCAGAACCTAAGAGTGGTTCTGGGGACTCCCAACATAAAGGATCATTATTAGAACATTTTCGTCCTATATTTTAAATTCTGTAATGCCTTCAGCACTTGTTAACATTTATTGCTCTGTGTACCTACACCAGACAGCTATTAAGTTAAGCTTTTTTTTTGGCAGTTAGAATCTACAGTAATGCTTTAATGATTACAGACTACACTGAAAGGAAGCCTCAGGACATAAAGTCATTAGGAAGCAAAGTCACCTTAAGGCCCAAAGGCACTGTTTCTTCCATTCACTTTCAAAATGACAAAGGTAAGATCAAGCATTTTTTAATCTGAGGAACAATTTCTTTCCAACTGAAATTCATGTTATATCACTACTTCAACCAACCAAAACCTTACATGTTGAAGTTCTTACCTCTACTAGCAGAATAAAAGTTTTCCCTACCTTGCTATACTAAATTTAGGTATTCACAAAAAGGGAGGATGATTAAAAAAATGAAACAGCCCCTGAAAACACAATTTATACTTTCTGGAAGTTATTTTTAACAAGGTTCTTCCCACAGTGTGGTTCCAGAGGCTCTGGGCAGCTGAGAATTTAGGGGTACCAGAATTCCAAACCTGGATCTAGCCTGTTCCCCCCAACCCCACCACCACCGGGTAGGTACATGAACAAGAATATAATCAAATCTCTCTCTTTTAAACAAAAAAATCCTCTTTTGAATTCTTTCCACCCTATCTGCTACTGCCCTTTCTTCCTCCTCTCCACAGGAAAACTGCTTGAAAGTACTCCACTTCCATCTCTTCTTCACTGGCCACCCCATGGCCATCTGGCTTTTACCTCCACTGCTCCACAGAAAGGGATCTCATCAAGGTTACCAATGACCTTGTTGCTAAATCCAATAGACATTCTGAGCTCTTATGGAACCTCTCTGTAACATTTGCCACTCTTGACTACTTTTCCTTTTTTATATGCTCTCTGCTTCTTCAACACTGCTCCTGAATTCCAAAACAACACCCATCTTACTTTCCTCTTTGCTGGCTGCTTCTTCCTAGGTAAGAATCTAAGAAACTTCTTACTCCACCCCTTAAATTTTCCTGTTCCAATGATGCACAAGTTAGAAACACTGATACCATTTGGGTGTCTGTAAGGAAAACAGAATCTCTGGCTCCACCCCAGTACATTTTAACAAGGTACCAGTTGATTCCTCGGCACATTCAAGTTTGAAAACAATGGCCTACCGAATATAGGCTTGCACCCATTTCTCATCTTCTCTGGTCACTTCCTACTATCCACAGGACTACAAACTGCCAGTCTAGATTTCTTTAGGCATTAGAATTAGATAACCTTCTACCTCCCCGAAATCCTCGTGCTTTTTTTCCCCATGGATTTTATTTATTTTAGAGCAAGCGAGCATGCACATATATGCATACGGTTGGGGGGACTCAGACTGAGCTCATAACCTGAGCCAAAATCAAGAGTCTGACGCTAGTAGGCACTACCTAGGCACTGCCAAATCCTCACTTTTTGAATTATAACAGAATCAAACTCCATCCTTAAGTTGAGTTCATCAGCTTCCTCCATCAAGCCTATTCCTTATATAACCATCAACACGTCATTAATACTTGCTTTCCCCTTGCCTCCAGATAAAAGCAGTTTTGAATCTACTTCTTAAATCACTTTTTAAATCACAATTTTTTTAAAAAAGATTTTATTTACTTGACACAGAGAAAGAGATCACAAGTAGGCAGAGAGAGAAGGGGAAGCAGACTCCCTGCTGAGCAGAGAGCCAGATTTGGCTTGATCCCGGGACCCTGAGATCATGAACTGGGCAGAAGGCAGAGATTTAACCCCCTGAGCCACCCAGGCACCCTTCTTAAATCACTTTAATCTGTCCCATTTGTTCCATCCCCACTCCCAAGTTCCTAATTCAAGCTATTACTTCTCACTTTAGTTACTGCAAAGGCTACAAAACTGGTTCCCTGTCCCAGGATTGCCTCTTTTCAATTCAATTTCTATATTGCTGCCAGAATGAACTTAAACACAAATTCAATCATTTAATTTTTTGCTTCAAATGATTTAATGACTTACAGGAGTTCTTAGGGAAAGTCAATAAATTTCAAGGCCCGCCTTATTTTTCTAGCCCTAGGCTTTTCAAATTTCTGCTTATAAAACTGAAGGATCATAACCAGTATTAATAAAAAAGAGAAAGCAAAAAAGGTACCAACAACACACCCAGAGCAATATACAGATAAATTAAGTATTATTTTATGATACTTTTTGTTCAATTATACGTATGTGTGTACTGGGTGCAAATTAACATATATTCCTTTATGTGGGAAGTGGTCAACAAATTTGAAAGCCACTGCTCTACCTTCATCTCATCACACTAAACACCCTACGCCCTATTCTTTCAGTTCCTTGAGTCCTCCTAACCTCTAAATTGTGGCACCTGCTCCTGCCTCTGCCTGAAAATCCCTTTCCAAATCCCCCAACTCCAAACACATACACACTTTGCTATCTTTCAGCTTTCAGCTTAAGGGTTACTTCCTCTGGAAAACCTAGAATCTTCTTAGTTTGAGTTAGGGGACAGTCCATATTCTTATTATAATACTGTAACATTGTACTCTATCCCTCCTGTAACCCCTAACATACCACAATTTCTGTCAGATAGTGACTACCGTCTATTAACATAGTGCTTAAGATAGTGTCTCAGATATTTCAGATACTCAACTAAAAAAAAAAAAAGTTGAAAGAAAAAGAGCACATTGTTAGAATGCAATAACTTGGTAAACAGGAATTATGTGAAAAGTAATTAAAACTAAGGGAGATGACTGGGAAGCAATCACAAATGGATGACGGTGGTCCAAAAAAAAAAAAAAAAAGGTAGCATAAACCAATCATTGAAAATGGTCATATTTAGATTGAGAAGATGGAGATGAATTTCAGAGAGAATGGTATGGGACCTGTAATAAAAAACAAAAAACAAAAACAGAAGTGTATTTACAAAAGATGTAATTACATCATACTGGGAACATGGGCTCAGTACACTGAAAGGAAACCTGGTATACTGAAACTATGTTACCAAGATTTCCTGTAAAATATGTTAGGATGCAATGTAAATGTATTCAACTCAGACAGAAGTGATCTGGCTTCCAATCCCAAATTGTGAGCTAGAGAATGAGATGACTTAATTCTTGCTTTTGAAAGCACCATGAGTGGATCTATAAAGGACAGACTTAGTGGAAAGCAGGAGTGGAAGCTATAAAACTCATTAGGAGGCCAAGAACACTGAACAAGATAGTGGCGTGATTTGTGGGGTAACTGAAGTGGAGACAAGTGGTTGGATTTGGAATATATTAAGAAAGCAGAGCAGACAGATGTGCTGAAATGAAAAAAAATATATCAAAGATAAATTCCGTTCTTGCCCTGAAACATTTACCAAAATGAAGTTTGGGTAGAGGACAGAACTCCAGAGTTCCCTTCACAATGATCCATCACGCAACTAGCTTTAGATGGAAATAATAATGAACAATTTTTCCTGATTAAACTTTTCACCTGTTTACATCTTATTTTCCCAACATCATTATTTCTTTAGATCCCCATGGCAACATGCATAACACCTTGTGGGAAACAGGGGCTAAATAAAATAAAGAATAACTTTCTAGTTACCGCATACATCCTTTTATAGCAATCAGCCTATATTATTCTTCCAGTTTTATGATGACTTAGATAGGCTTCCCTCCATTTAAAAAAAAAGTTTGTTCAATGAACAACTTTGGGCTGATGTGTGTGTGTGTGTGTGTGTGTGTGTGTAAAAAGAGAAGAAGGTAATAAGGTGTGAAGATAAATGGATAACACCAAAAAACGCTTTGATGAAAAGACAAGGATAAAGGACAAATAAAAAAATAAAATGATTTAGAAACAAAAGCCTAAATAAAGGTTTAATTACACACATTCTTTATCTAATATGAAGGATGTTTTTAAAGAAGTTACTAGGGTGCCTGGGTGGCTCATATGGTTAAGCAACTGCCTTCAGCTCAGGTTATGATCCCGGAGTCCCAGGATCAAGTCCCTCACCCGGCTCCCTGCTTAGCAGTGACTCTCTTCTCTCCTCTTGCCCCCACCTCCAAAATAAAAAAAAAAAGAAAGTAGTTACTTAAAAAAAAAAGTATTTACTAAAAAGATGCTTCAGACTTACAGTAAGAAGCTCTTAAAAAAAAATAGTTACTAAAAAGATGCCTCAGACTTACAGTAAGAAAACTTGTTTAATAAAAACAAAACACAATTAAAATAAAATTGAAGTTCCCACCAAGTGAACTTTGATGCGTCCCTTATTACAGATCTTCAAGATATAAATCAAATAGGCAATCACAACCTGAAGAGACTAAATCAAATCATTTTTCTGAAATTTCTTCTGTTTCCAGGATCCTAAGTTTCATTCTCAAAGAGGAGCTGCCAATCAACAGAACTCTCCCCAGCCCAACATAAAAAAAAAAAAAAAAAACAGCAAACCACAAACCTGTAAGTTTATAATCATTTTAATTCTAAAAATGAAAGCTAGACTATTCTTCTGAACGACCTATATTCAGAATAGTGCTTGACAGCTTTTATTCTGCGCAAACCTGTATGTTACAAAGAAGGTCGCTGTTTTCGAGCTCTTCAGGCAAGAGTGGCCATAATTTTTCTAACAGGGTGGCCAAGGATACTATGACACGGACATCCTCATAGAGTTAACTTCGGAAAGGATCTGAACTTACTGTTTTGTTCACCGTTCTCACATCCTTAAAGAAAAATACACATTCACGTTGCATAAATCTACCTGCTGAGCATGGCTAACGAAAAATGACAAAATATCCGCTAACGCAAGCTTTAGCAGAATACCTGTGCACACTTTTCACTTCACAAAGCACATGCACCAGCTAAGAAACAAACAAAAAGCAAGGAAAAGGTTAGGGGCGGCGAAGGGGGAAAAAGTGCCCGGTCTCATCCTTCTCCACTATCAAGTCTCAGATTTACCTCCTGCCTCTCCGCCTCCTTGTTCTTCTGTCCCTGTTTCTTTGCATACCACAAGCCGATTTCGCGGCCTTTCAGGTGCCCAGGATGTCTGCCTCTGCCGCCTCGACCACCACCTCCTCCTCCGCCGCCGCCGCCGCCTCCGGAGCCTCGGTTCCCTCCATGGCCTCCTCCATGGCCCGCCCCATAACTTCCTCCATAGCCCCCGCCGGAGTTGCGGGGCCCACCATCCCGGCCCCAGTTCTGATGGTAATCATAGCTCATTGTCCCAGCTGACTACAACTCGTGAGAACCCGCAACCGCTAGAAATGGCGCCCGGGCCCGGAAGCGGGTGCACATCCACTTCCGTTTTGCTTCCGGCGCCCAGCGCGAGAGGGAGGGCCGTTTGAGCGTCACAGCAGCTGCTTCCGGTGACGTCGCAGGCGGCGCCGTCGGTGGTCCGGAAAGTGGCTCAGGTGAAGTCCTCTTTGACGTGTCTTCTGTTGTCTACCTTTGTACCTGTGGACGGAGAGCGAGCAAAGCCTCGCAGGTTTCCTTTACCTACGCCCAACATGTGAGGCAATGGGTTTTGGTTTTTACTTTCTTATTACCCGTAGTGGAATCCGAAGTTTGCTTCCAGTTAGGGTCTGGAAAATAGACATCTATTGACACAATAAAAGAACCTGAGGATGGAGGCATTTTCCCCTAAAAGTCTCAAAAGAAATGAGTTCATCTTTTTTTTTTTTTTTTTTTTTTTTTTTGTAGCTGCGTCTTGAAAATAGCTTCACACCTGTTTCAAATAAGTACAAACTTTCCCTTCCTCTCTTAAAGGATTATCATTATTTATTGCCTTTATCCAACAGCATAACAAGGAGCATGGCTGGCAAAAATTTAAAAAATGCTCTTAGACGGGGCACCTGGATGGCTCAGTGGGTTAAAGCCTCTGCCTTTGGCTCAGGTCATGATCCTGGGGTCCTGGAATCAAGCCCCTGCATCCACTCTCTGCTCAGCAGGGAGCCTGCTTCCTTCTCTCTCTCTGCCTATTCTGTCAAATAAATAAAATCTTTAAAAAAAAATGCTCTTAGGCAATTTAAACAAAGGCAGTTGAAGAATCATATATGTTCATGTGAAGCCATTTATTGTTGATTGACCAAGTCACTTAGGGTTTAGCAAAGCTGTTTTTGAATAAATCAAATGACTGGGCCACACAGGCCTGGATGTCACCAGAGGACCTCCAGTTCATTGTATATTTTAACTGATTTAAACGTGCTGGCATCAGCTTTCATTTGCTTACAGTCTTGGAAAGGCAAAAGAAATTACTGTGCAATGAGGTCCAGACTACACCTCTGGGGCATAAAAATTATTTTGAGCAAAGGCATTTGAGTTTCTGAAATATTTCAACTGCCTAAAAGCAGAGCCTCCCAAAGGAGTTCAAAAGAACTCAATTGTCATAAATCCCTTCCCCTGGGAGAGAAACTGACAAAATTGAGTCATTACTGGAGACTAGAAATCAGCATCACTCCTAAGCAGGAATTGTCACAAGACTATTATATATTCCGTTTGTTCCCATAAGAGTCCATTTTTTCCTTCCTGAAGTTGCTTTCCCATGGGTATCTTTTGCCTCCTCCCCTTCCCCTATTAAGATAGTATATAAGCCCAAGTTCTAAACTTCTCCTTGAATTACATTTTTATATGTAGTCCCACCCATTTGTGATTAAATCTGTCTCTTCTCTTGCTAATCTGTCTTTCATTCTTTTAATTTTCAGGCCCCCAGGATAAACCTAAGAGAGTAGAGGAAAAGATTTTCTTTCCCAGCAGGCATTAGATGTTACAGAAAAATAATTTAATTTTAGAGTCAGGTAAGTCCTTTCTAAAGAATGAGAGGTTAAGCAGTGACTTTTGAGATAAGTAGACTTTAGCCAGACTAATGGGGAGTAGAGAGATTGTTACAGGTGGAGGAAACAATATGCATGAAGAGAGATGATAAAATGTTGGAGAGTGAGCCACCTGCGTGGCTCAGTTGGTTAAGCATCTGTTTTCAGTTCAGGTCATGATCTCAGGATCCTAGGATCTAATCCCATGTTGGGCTCCCTACTCAGCAGAGAGTCTGCTTCTCCCTCTTCTTCTGTTTGTACCCCTGTTTGTGTTCTCTCTCTCTCACTCTTGCTCTCTCTCTCAAATAAATAAAATCTTTAAAATATATATGTGGAGAGTGAGGAAGGTCTAACCCTTAAACTTTAAGATTGTTGGAGAAGACCAAAAAGGTAGAAAAAAGCATAATCATGGAGGACCTTATATACCACATAGAGAACAATATTAAACTTTAAGGAGAGTGGTTATTTTTGGCTGCTTTGAAGAAAAAGGAAAGGAGGAGGCAAGAATGGATAAGCAGAGGCTAGTTAAAAGGCTATGATTTAGGGGAGGCAAGATGAAATATGAAAAGGACTAGAATTAAGAGATATTAGGAGATTAAAAAAATCTCAGATTTGATGATTCACTGGATGTGGGCAATTAGAGGAAAGGGTCAGATAACTCTTGAGATTAAGATTTGAATGACTGCCAAATAAAGAGATACCGTATCCTGAGATGAAAAATACAGGATGAGGAGGTTTTGTTTTTTGTTTTTGAATGGGGGAACAGTTGAGTTAATGCATTTAAATAATACATGTGGAGGTGCCTGGTGGCTCAGCTAAGGATCTTCCTACAGCTCAGGTCATGATCCCAGAATCTTGGGATCAAGCCACACGTCGGGCTCCCTGCTCAGTGGGGAGTCTGCTCCTCCCTCAGCCCCTTACCCAGCTTTTCTTCTCTCTCTCTCTTTTTCCTTCGTGCATGCACTCTCTAATAAATAAATAAAATCTTGAAAAATTTTTATATAATACATGGGGAATTTGAAGAACCCATGAAACATACAAATTGAGATGTCTAAAAACTGGTTGGTTACATGAGTTAAAAACAGAGAGCAGACTGAGATACATTTTGGTAGTCCTTGGCAAATATGGTTAAGACTAAAGAATGAATAGTTTTAATAAATGTATTGGAATTTATTGGACATACCTGCAATGACAAGTATGTGAATTTTCAATGGGTGAGATTGGGTAGGCGTACTGGGGATCGTTGGGGCAAAATATGAAGGAAATAGTGTGGATTTTTGTTAGCTAAGAGAATTTATGAACTGAATGGATCTCCTCAAAATTTATATGTTGAAGACTTAACCCCCAGGTTAGCTGCATTTGGAGATGGGGCCTCTAAGGAAACAGTTAAATGAGGTCATGAAGTTGGGGCTCTAATCTTATAGGATTAGTGTCCTTATAAGAAAAGATAACAGAGAGCTCATTCTCTCTCCTAAGAAGAAAGGCTATGCATGGTCAAAGACATCGCCAAGCTAGGAATGGTGCTCTCACCAGGAAACAAATCTGTCAGCACCTTGATCTTGGACTTCCCAGCCTCCAGAACTTTAAAAAAATAAATTTCTGTTGTTTAAGCTGGAATAATACCATAAATGTATGGTACTTATTTATTAATAAATAGCATTTATTTATTAAACCAATAAAGTGGTTTAATAGCACTGAAACCAGTGGTGTTTTACTGAGGCAGCCTGAACAGAATAATAGAGTAATAAGACCAACAGGGAGTAAGTGGGGAAGAAAACTAGCATTTATTTGTTGCCTAGCATTTGATAAGTATTTGGCTAGGTGGTTCACATTTGTGGTCAGCAGACTAATGACCCCCATAGATCCACATCCTTTCCCTAGAACTATCACTATGTTAAATTGCATGGCCAAGGGAAATTAGGTTGCTAATCAGCTGACCTAAAAGTGGGGAGGTTATCCTAGATTATCTAGATGAGCTCTATATAATTAAAAATGTCCTTCAAAGTAGAAGAATTTCATAGTACTATGAAATTCTCTTCATTACTATGAATTTCATAGTAATGTGATATGAGGACTCAAGCAACTGCTACTAGCTTTGGAGATGGAGGAAGAGGGCCACAAGCCATAGAATGTAGGCAACATCTAGAGCTGGAGAAGGAAATGTATTCTCCCTTCATACCTCCAGACAGGAGCACACCCTACCTACCCCTAGATTTTAGCTTACTGAGGACCCTTACTAAGCATCTAAACTATAGAATCATAGGGTACTACATTTGTGTTAATTAAGACTGAGTTTCTGGTAATTTGTTATGGCAACAATGGAAAAGTAATATAATATTCCATATTTCACATAATCCTTAAATCCTTAAATCCTAATCTCTGGGGTTGTCACCCCAGAGAGAGGTAGTATTATCTCTGTTTCCTGCTAAATTCTATTATTTCTTTTCACCTCATGTTTGTTAATCCTAAACGGAATCTTAGTTATCAACTTAAAATTACTAATTTATCCTGACTCCTTTTTTTTTTTTAAGATTTCTTAAAAATATATTTTATAAGATATTATTTATTTATTTATTTATTTATTTGACACAGAAAGAGAGAGAGAGAGAGAGATCACAAGTAAGCAGAGAGGCAGGCAGAGGGGGATGCAGACTCCCTGTTGAGCAGTGAGCCTGATGCAGGGCTCGATCCCAGGACCCTGAGATCCCAGGATCCTGAGATCATGACCTGAACCAAAGGCAGAGGTTTAACCCACTGAGCCACCCAGGTGCCCCTTTTCCTGGCTTCTTTAGCATGAAGTAATATGGTATTGCTTGAGGCTATTGCTTTAGGCAGACACTTTAGAGCAAATGTCACTGTAGTAAAAATCTGCCCCAAAGGAAGGTTTTTAAGGAAAGACCACAAAGGTATTAGTGAGAAGAAAAGTAGCAGTTGATACTTGGGGTTTTGTTTTGTTTTCCTGCTTTGCTTGAAATCTGCAAGAATTCCTAGGTTACCTAATGCCGGAAAACAAAAGGAGTGACTGGCTCATTATAGTTGCCATTGTTACTCTTGCTGATGCTCTGCTTTGTCGTGTACTCTGGGCAGGCTAGAAAGAGGTCTTTCTTAAATGTGCTCTCTACTGAACATGAGCTTTGATATTTTTACAGACTTTTTGTGTTGTATCACAGACACATCTGCTGCTATTCATAGGACAACTAGAAGTAGGAAAAAGGATGCTAATACTGCAAGTGATATTTATTGAGTGCTTATTATATGTCAGGTACTATGAATAGGCATATTTTTTCCCTATTTTATTATGGTTAGGGTAAGAAAGTCAAGAGATGGGAGGACTAAAAAGAATGAGACCTCCCCAAGGCAAGGATCCCACTGTCATTGATATATTTTATGAGGAATAATGTAGTCTTATGAAAGTTAAAAAACTAAGTGTCTGTAGCAGTATTTATTCCTCCTTGCTTTAAAAATTTCCATTTTCAGTCCCTGAAACCTCATTTATCTATTTATCAGAGACACTTTTCTAATACTAAATCAACATATTTTTAGTCGTCGCCCCTATAAGTCATGTTCCCTAGTAGACATTTCACAATTATAACTCCAGAGAGGGGAGACTGTGAAATCTGCCTTAAGAAAGATGGCATAAAGTAATGAAAACCCCTGATACCTAGGAAGTAAAAAAAAGAAGGAAGTCTTACATTATAAGAGAATATGGGTGAAGGCGGAAGGGAGGGGAAGATGTGTTTAAATTTTGACCTCCCTCCTTCATCTCAGCTTTTAACATATTTTCTGCTTACCACTTTGAAAGTACACCATATTTTGAATATTTTTTAAATCTCTGGTTATAGTTTTTAGTATATCCAGTGTGCTAAAGAGAAAATTAATTATTAAATCCCTGTATTCCCCTGGAATTCTGGGAGATTTTATTTTTTCTTTTCTTTTTTTTTAAGATTTTATTTATTTGTCTCAGAGGGAGAGAGCTAGCGAGCTAGCACACAAACAGGCAGAGGCAGAGAGAGAAGCAGGCTTCCTGCCAAGCAAGGAGCCCGATTCAGGACTCGATCCCAGGACCCTGGGATCATGACCTGAGCTGAAAGCAGCAGCTTAACCCACTGAGCCACCTAGGTGTCCCGAGATTTTTTACTTTTTCATTATCTCAAATTGATCTGTCCTCCTTTATGCCAATTTTGTCAGCTCCTATCACCAGTTTCCTTGCTTCTCTGACTTCTACGGAATTTACCTTTTTTACTTTACTTTTAGATGAGTCAGGATTTTGTCCTGGTCTTCATTCTAAAATTGGTAAACACTCCCTGGGGCTAATAATACATTATATGTTTATAAGAAAACAAGAAAAATATTAAATAAAATTGGTAAAACCTGAACTGTCTTGATCTAAGAACACCAAACGTGCGTTCTACCTAGATCCATCAAGTATTCTTGAACAAAGAAGAGAATCATATCTTCATCATAGTAGGGTTTTCATAGAAGTAGGGTTTCAGAGAAGTTGCAGATTCTTAACCTTCATTTAGTATTTAAAAATTTTATAAATAATGGTATGACTAAAAGATTTTACAGATAATCTTATCTGCTTGGGCTCTCTTCATCCCTAATCTTTCTAACATCCACTCAAGAATTACAGAGCTCTGGAGAGTTCAAGTGTAGTTCAAACAGTGGTAGAGTTAGAATCAGAATAGAGGTTGAAACTAAGCCTTCTGATTCCTAGCCCAAGGCTCTTTCCACTGTACAGCCAAGATAGTTACACACTTGAAAGGTTATAGATTGTGGATATGTCAGGAATAGTCTCTATAGAAAATAGATGGGTGTCTGCCTTCAGCTCAGGTCATGATCCCAGTGTCCTGGGATTGAGTTCGACATCACACTGGGCTCCCTGTTCAACGGGGAGCCTGCTTCTCCCTCTCCAGCTCACCAATGCTTGTGTTCTCTCTCTTGCTATCTCTGTCAAATAAATAAGTAAAATCTTTGAAAAATGTATATTAAAAAAAAGAAAACAGGGGTGCCTGAGTGGCTCAGTGGGTTAAGTCTCTGCCTTCGGCTCACGTCATGATCTCAGGGTCCTGGGATGGAGCCCTGCATTGGGCTCTCTGCTCAGCGGGGAGCCTGCTTTCCCTCTCCCCCTCTGCCTACTTCTCTTTTACTTTCTCTCTCTGTCAAATAAATAAATAAAATCTTAAAAAAAAAAAAACAGGTAACAATCTTAAAATAAGGTATTTCAGAGAACATTTGTATATATACGTGTTATAAGTATGTATACAAGTACAAAAAATCTTTTAAAGGAACTATAAAAGATTTCATTAAGCTGGAATTAGTAGCAACAGAGATATTATTATTTCTAGGCCCAAGGTGAATGAAGAAAGGGAATGAGTACCGGCATCCTGGAAGAAAATGTCATAGGGTCAGCTTTCTGTAAGAAGCAGTGACTGCTGATAAAAGGTAAGATCCAGTCCAAGGTGAAGAGGAATAAATTTCCTCACCTCACTCTCTTCCTTGTCTCTGATCTCTTGCTGGAAGTCCCCATTGTCCAAACCCAGAGAGCATTTGCTTCTGTCTGTTTACATGGTTGGTGCAAGTCAATCTCTTGGTGCAAGAGAGTAGGATGGAGAAGAGTAGAGAAATTTGCAGGAGAAAAGTTAACATAACCAATGCTCTGGTTCAGAGCATACTCTGATGCTTTTAGTTACAGTGAACTGTAAATATTTCAATAAAAGGCAAAGATCAATCAGAGAATTTTTCTGTCCCTTTATTCTTTTTCAAATGCAGATATTATCTGTTTCAGCATCCTCTTTGAATTTAATTGTCCAAGCATTCAGTGGCTCCAGAGGTACTGCTTTCTTTGTGATTTGGTACTTTACAGTTAGCAGTAGGAGTGGGGTGTCCTAACCTTTAAGTTAAGCTTCTGAAGGCATGACATACTTGTCCCCCTTTTATTACCTTCTTTCAGGGTAAGTCTTGATGACATCGAAGCATAATTTTCTTATTTCACGCAAAATACAGAAAGAGAGTATTTTTAAAGTTCTCTAATAGAAATATGAAAAGTAAATGAAGGACTTTTAGCAGGAAATGTATAGGCATTACCTAGTTTCCTTTTTACTTACTATAGGCATCCTTTGTTTTGGGGGAAAACATACAGATTAGGTGCAACTTGCTTTACAACTATAGAGTGATTGTGTAGCTTATTGTCCAATTCTATAAAAGTTAAAGAGAATGCTATTAATTTTTATGCCAGGAAAACAATTATAAATTGGGACCAGCTCAGGCAAACCAGACATTTTGTCATCGTTAACTATGAATTATTGTCACTGTCTGCTTATTCCATCTGTTTCTCATGAAAGGAAAAAGAAGGAAAAAAATGGATGCCAGGATCCATGTTAAAGATCTTCTTGAGCATCTTGCATAACATACTTTCCCTTGAAAACTACATAATCTCAATAAATTAGTGGATTTTTCTCTGTCTACTGTAAACAGATAATCTGGGAGTTCAGGGGAAACATATTATGAATGAGTCCTGAGGGGAAAAAAAATTAACAATGAATTTTCATCTAAATAATGAAAATACAAAGTCTTAAGTCTTCTATGAAGCAAGTAGATATGGATCTTTACTCCTGTAACCAGGGGACCATGGATTTGTCCAAACCCTAGTATTTTTTGATCCTCACATTTTAAAGCTTCTGGGAATTGTATTTCTGCTGAGTGGCAGAAATAAAATTTGCTTCAGAGATTGATTTTTTTTTTCTTTTTTTCTGGACTAGTTACTCAGTGAGACTATGCATATGTGAAGGTAAAGATTTTCCTCTAATAAAGTGTTTCAAGATGAAATGAATCCAGGAATCTAAACTGTTCTACATAATATTGCAAAATATCGTCATTGTAGTCATTTTGTATTGGGATTTTGACTGTCCAATGCCAAGTCCCTGCTTATTCTCAAAAAACCCCACAAAACATGTGTTTTTGTATATGTGAAGTTTGCACGTGTGTTCTTTATGTATTTTGAAGTTGAGATCTCAAGACTGTAGGAAAGACATATAAATATGATTTTCTTTGTATTGTAGCTGAAGAAGAAATCATATAAACAAATTGACCTAGGTTTGGAGCAGTACAGTCTGGTCTAGACTCAAGGCCAAATAACTCAAACTTGGGGAAAATGTACCATTCTTGGATTATGGTATGCAGTATCTCTGCATCTCATGATACCAGGGAGGGGGCACTATTTATGTTCTATTATAGTATGGTATATTATTGTCTAGTTAGGGTCATAGCATGTGGCAGAGACCGGTTGCTAGCTGTTCACCAAATTTAGGTGTGTTCTTCCTGTGCGCACGGATAAATATATATATCTGTCTCTTTTGAAGTTGAGGATGACTGTATACTGAGATGTCTCCAATAGAGCAGAATCTGCAGTGGCTGAGCCTCTGTTCTTCCAGGCCATCCCTGAAACAGTCCTTGCGGGATCCTCCTTGCCCTTTCTCCTCCTACCAGCTTAATACAGATGAGCATAATGATCATAAAAATTGAAAAGGTGGACCTGCGGGATGGAAAGAGCCTAGACTCCTAAACCATGTCTTAGAGGAGAAAGCCTCAACTGGTTAGGAACATTCATTTAACTGCTGCTGCTTTTCTTCAACTTTGTCCTCCAAATCTTGCACAAATACCTCTCTCTGGCAGATGCTAAACCTGAAACTCACTGGCAAGAAAGAATGGAAAATAAACTTTTCAGGCTTCTAGTCTCTGTGATAGATGAAAGACAGTAGAAACACTGGGATTTTCCAAGGTGTTAACAGAAAATAGATTGCCATAGGTAATTTTTTTCCTCAATTTACAGGCTCCATAAAAAAACATTTAAGAAGTGAGTAATTTATTTAGTAACCAAGGAAATTCTTCCTATTTATTGAATTAGAATACAATACCATCACCATCTCCACTGCTATCACCCTAATCCTAGCAAATATCACCTCTAACTCAGACTACTAAAATAGCCTCCTGTTTCTTCTGTAATCATATTGTACTTTCATGGTCATTTCCCTTGACAACAATAGACAGTGATTTTATATTCAAACATGTCATTCCTTTGCTTAGAACCCTCAATGACTTCCTTTAAATCAAATTTAAAATTAGATTCACAGTCCATACCTGATCTTCAAGGCAGTAATGATATGTCTCTCCCTGCCCTTATCTGTCTTTATTTCCAATTGCTTTTTCCTCTTTCTCACTTATCTGCATTTGCATTGACCTCCTCCATGGTATCACAAAATACAAAACGCATACTCCCAGTTCTGGGAATATGATGTTCCCTTTGCTAGAACTATGATTTCCCTAGATATATTTATCACTTTATTTGATTGATAAAATATTACCTTATCACTGAAGTCTTTCCTAACCAAAATATTTGGAAAACTAACTCCTTCCATCATTGTCCTCTTATTTTCATTTTTTTCTTATCATTTTTATTATCTCCAGTACCTACTTTCTGTCAATACATTTAACATTACTTGAGATACATACATTTATACATGTATGGTATATAAATGTATAGTGTGGACCTTAAACCATCCTAAAAGAGCTCTCCCCCCTCTTGGGGAGGTTGCCTTTAAGACCCTGAAGCATGTTGCTTTATAAGAGTGACTTTGTCTGGGGCCGTGGATCAGCCAAATAGTAACAGTGTGATTTAAGGTAGAAGCTTTGTATCATTCTTTATCAACCTGACTTCTTTAGGAGCTGGAAATCAGTCATGTGAGCAATGAACCATGCTTACCCCTACTCCTACCATGATGGAGTCCCAACAAAGAACTTGAACACCAAGATTCAAATGAGCTTTCCTTCTTGGCAGTAATCTTTGTATGTTGTCTTACATTGATATCTGGGAAAGTGATGCTGTCCTTGACTCCATGGAGAGCAGACAACAGAAGGTCCACATTCAGACTTTTTCTGGATTCTGTTGTATATTCTTCTTCTCTTAGCTGATTTTAGTTTATATTGTGTACTATAACTGTGAGAATACAGATTTCATGTGAGTTCTGTGGATCCTTCTAGGAAATTATGGAAACTGATAGTGGTTTTGGGGATATACTAAACTTGCACCGGGTATCAGGAGTGAGGGAAGTCTTGTGTGGACTGTGTTTTCTAAATTTGCAGTAGGTTCAAACTCATTTCGTGTGTGTGTGGGCGGTGTGCATTTTGTTTTTGTTCATAGTCATAATCTTAAGTAGCTAGTACAATTTCTAGCATAGAGTAGGTATTCATTAAATGTTATAGTGAATAAATTAATGAAAGTGGCTAGATAGAATAAGTAAGAAACCTAGACAAAATCTAATGAAATTCAATACTAAAGAACCATGTTGAGAAAAGCTTCCAAATAATGTATATCCAAATGGTTTTTATTATATTCAAAATAATGCTTTGGTCTCCAAAATGGTTGCCTCTGTCAGTCACAACTCTTTGAGATTATACATGTGTTTATATTAACTGGGAGTCTTAGATATGTCTTTTCAGTTTGTAGAAGTCACCACCAGATGGTGATATTTTTATTAGATAATAAGTAATTTTAGTCTTCAGATTCATCAGTTTATGGAGAAAAGAAATCAGCTATATGCAATATAGTACTTACTACTAATAAAATATAACAGGGTAAGCTATTTAAAAAGTACAAGATATCTACAAGGGTATTTCTTACAGAAACACATTTTTACATTTTTACTTTAAAGAGTAAGTAGACTTTATACTGATGTAGCTTACCTACCCTTACTGTTTCTAAACAAGGATTGGGAGGAGCCATTAATGCATATTCATAGCCCCTATAGATTTTTCTTTAGCTTCAACTACAGTTGTCTTGGACAACAACAACAATGGCAATGTGGGGCCTCATCACAGGACCCTGACCTGAGCTGAAGGCAGATGTTCAAGTGACTGAGCCACCCCTAATACACCAGAACTTTAAAGTATATCCAGTGTATAGTTAATTCAATAGCCAAGGGCAATTAAATGGGAATATCCTAGTTTGGGGTTTTTTGTTTTGTTTTGTTTTTTGTTTTTCCAGTTCTCCCAGCATAGGCCCAAGTCCAATGAAAAGAAAATAGTACACAGGAGGGAAGGAGTATTACTGTCTTCCAGTCTAGTTCTTGTGCTCTTTAAATCTTGACTTCCATCATCTTCTCCTCTGTATTAAAGAGCTATGCCAGTTATAAAGGATTTATTTCTATTTAAATCTTTATTATTGTCTTCAGTTTTATTATGATTCTGTTTCTGATTTCCTTGCTGCCAAAAATCATACTATAAGGGAACAATATCACCTTTCTCTTTCATAAAATTATACATCTAAATTTAATATATCAAAGCTTATCTTTTACAAAACATTATTAGAATATTCAACTTTTGTTTTTATAACAGGCATCCAGTGCCATTAATTTATAATATTTGATTGATCTGGTCATTTGTCATTATGTTAAAATAGCCCTCCATTAAGGGGCACCTGGGTGGCTCAGTTGGTTAAGCAGCTGGCGTTTGATTTCGGCTCAGGTCATGATCTTATGGTCCTAGGATTGAGCCCAGTTCACCGCAGAGTTGGGCTCTGGGCTCCGTGGGGAGTCTCCTTCAGGATTCTCTTTCTCCCTCTCTCCCTCTCCCACACTCTCTCTACAAAATTAATAAATCTTTTAAAGAAATAAAATAGCCCTCAATTTTAGGGATATAAAAAGGCATTTTAAATAAAATATATTTGTAATAACATATTTGATTTTGAATTTATACATTAGACATTATTTGAGGTTTGCTTTACAAACTCTACTAATGGCATTACCTTTGCTTCCCAAGTTTAGAAGAGGAGATATTGAGAGAGTAAAAGAGACATAAAGTCCAGTGAAATAATTACTTCGAAAATGAGTTCTTGATGGCAAAAAAAAAAATCTTCTCAAGGTGAAACAATCTGAAAGTCCATATAAAGTAATTTAGAATTCTGATTCAGTATAATAAAATATAAATCCAAATTAATCATTTAAAAATATAATTCACTCAGTCTGTAAATAGTAAATAAGATATGTGAGTGAGGTGTGGCATTCACAAAGTCAAATACCATGTAAAAATGTCAACTCAAAACTTTGGACAATAAACATTTAAGTAATACATTTAATGTATGTTTAAAGAAAGATCAGAATAAAGCATTTTGAAGTAAAATCACTTCATAATTTTTGAAATATACATTACTAATAATCTGATAAGGTGATTCTTGCATTTTTCCCAATGTAACACATTTTAAAATTAGTGCCGAAATGTATACCTTACACTCATGTAATAAAATATATTGAATTTGCTTGAGATATACATGCCTTTTAGGAAAAAACCTGAAAAGCACCTAAAATTAGAATAATATTTGTATGAAAATTTTCTATACTTCAAGAATGGCTAAAAAAGTTTGCCAAATCTGCAGCTTTAGAAACACACTTTTATTTTTTTACTTAGTGGATTTCCTTGGCTTTACCCAGAACTTTGTTAATCTAATTGAGCATACCTAACAAAACTTAATCTGGCAGAGTTTTTCCCCAATATCCATTCAGATAAAACAATTCTAGAAATGATAATGTGCACATTTATAACCTTTTCCAATAATGTTTGAGTTATGGACTACTAATTCCACTTGTAACATACAACATTTTTTTCAAGGGAATCTTGACATAATGGAAAGATGAAAGGAAAATACTTAGATTTAAGAGAGAAGGGAAGAAAAATATTTAGTAAGCCATTTTTACTTTATGAAGGAAACTACTATTTACAGACTATGGGCATGCATGTTTCAAAGTTGGAAGCTAGGTAGTTTGCCATTTTACATGAAAATATATTTCTTAAACATGGGTATAAAGCTAAAGCAGTAACTGTAATAAGCTTGATTTACTAGACACATGTAGACAATTCTCTTTAAATACAACACAGAGTTTTGCTACATTTTTCCACTCCCAAAATATCTTCCTACCCCTTGCAATAAAGGCCAGCCTTATGTGTTGAAACATGAGCATGTGAACAATATATTCATTGAATTTATGCAATTTTCTGTTTACTCTGAGGATGACAAACAGGCAAAAACATTAGTAAATGAGGCTGATATTTAATCTAGAAAACAGCTTTAGGAATCAGATAAGATACAAATTTTAATTACCACAGTGTGTGATCTACAGGTAATACATCAAAAGCACTTAAGTGTTTATACTAGTTCCAGCTGCTTACCCTAAAAACAGTTAACTACTAAATCTGTGAATCTTATATAAACCGACAAGTAATAAAGGAAATCAAATAGCCTCGGAACAAAAGTGTTAGGTCAGCAGTTTGAACTTGCAGACCCATTTTTGCCTTTATTAGACCAAATGATCACTAGTTACCCTTGCTTTCTTCCTCTCTTTTTCTGTAAGCTTTATTTAACAACTGGATTTCCTCCTGGTAGCCATCCTTCTCTTGATGCTGTCTTTTACTGTTCTGCCTATGTGCTTCAACAGTGTCCGGAATGGAGATGTTGATATCAGCGTTGGGATTACTCGTGGGTAAAAAGAGAGAGTATGAAGCTGTTTCCCCTAAATCACAAGAAACAAATCTGTTTTCTTTCCGTGAGTAGCGTAGGGATGGAGATCTGACCTGTGTAGAAGACTGGCTGATGTTGCTAATGATTGACACAGTGTCCAAGGCTTCCTCATTATCACAAATTTCAAGAACTTCCAAGTGTATTTTCACACTGGTGTCCGCAAATGTGGAGGGAGAATCTTCTGAGTTTGGTTCATGGCCAACACTTTTGGATCGATAGACTTCTATTTTCTTAGAGGCTGGGGTTATTTTTTGTCCTTCTGCACTTACCTCATAGGTAGAAAGAGAGAGGGTTTTCCCCGTAGGTGCTTGAAGAGACACAGTCCCCTGGAATGCACACAAGGGAATGGCAAGGGCACCACCAGAACGCTGGGGACAAAAACAAAATTGTTACTACTGAAAACTAGTTTCTGGAATTAGGACATTTAGAAATTTATTTTATTCATGAATATGATAGAGTTTTTTCTATTTCAGACCCATTTCCCTAGAAACCTTTATCGGGGATATTTAAATTCTACCATGAAAACACTATAGCTCAGTTTCTCCTAGGTCAAATATAATATCTAAATGAGGACAGTCAGGAACCTTTCTTTGAAGATAAAGGACATATTCCTGTAGCTTATGGCAAAATTTGTGTATTGTTGGGGGCAGCAGTCAGTGCTTCCAAAGGCAGCATATGGACATAAAATTGAATGCATATAGATAATCTGAAATTGCTTTTATATTTTTGTTACATTAAAAAGTTTGCGTAGGTTGAAAGAAGTGCAGACTGTGTTATAAAAATGCTCTTTTTTTCCTGTTTAGTATGTCACAGAGAATGATAATTGTGAAACTGTGATTCAAATTAAGTATAAAGTATTATTCAGCTGTTAGGTTTGAGCATTCAGAAGAGGAACCAAATGTCCCCAGAACAGTGCTACACTGTGCTGACTTTTCCATGGAGAAATCACAGTCATTAAAGTAAATCTAATAATAGAGAACTCTCCCACATCTCTGCAAAAACTTTCTTGAAGGTTAGAAACTTCTATATTTTATTTAAAACTTTGTATGTTAAGATTTTTTAAAATCTGTACTTGCCACTGATCAGGGTTTAAGAAATTAAAGAAAACAGACTCTTACAATAGACTGTGTTTTATACTATTGATTCATATCTTCATACTTCCAGTTGACTTGTTTTCTTTTTTGATTACATGTGAGTCTCAGAAGGTACCAAACTTCTTGAGCAGTGCTCTCAAAGCTAGATCCCCAGACTAACATCATCAGCATTTTCTGGTAACTTGTAAGAAATGCAGATTTTTTTTGAGCCCTATCCAGACCTACTGAATTAGAAACTTTGGGGGTGGGTTCTAGCAGTCTATTTTAAACAAGTGATTCTGTTGTATTGTAAGGTTTGCAATCCCTAATTAAAGAAATGTTGTAGTCCAGAAAAAGAAGGGGAAGGAAGATGGTTAACACTTTTCATACATGCGCCGATAATCTAAGAAGCTGACTTACCAACTCGATTGCCTTAAATGTGTCTTTTTAGAGGAATTGGCATGAGGGTTCATGGTATTTTGCCAATTTCGGATGACCAACCTTTCTGTTTTCCTATAACTATGCCAGCTTTAGCACTGAAATTCTTGCATCTCAGGAAACTTCCCAGTTCCAGAAAAAGCAGGATAGCCGGTCACCCTATTTGCCTTGAGCATTTTGTATCTGGACCTAAGTGTGGGTTTAAGAAGCCCAGGACTACAATTTGGATTCTCTTCTACTAAGAGAAAATTTTAAGGTAGGATTTATCATAAGATTCATTTGGGTGCCTTCATGCCCAATTCTTTGAGTTTAGGGACAGTGAAAAATATAGTCTAGGGTGTACAAGACATGTTACTAGTCTTTTTTAGTTATTCTCTATGGAGAAATCTTGAATCCTCTTTATCCATAAAGGGTCCTAAGAACCTAAGTTTAGGGCCTTGTACCCTAAAGGGTTGAAAACTTTGAAAACTTACACTGTAAATTTCAGTTTACCCTTCTGCTGAGACAAAGAACTTCACCAACTTCATATGTGCAACTGAAGCAGAAAAGACAGGAGCAATACTTAGATTCATTACTGTACCAAAGCATTGTTTGAGTGGTAACAGCTTTTTGGCAAAGGGGAAATGGCCTTCATTTTTTTTTAATTTATGCTTTCATTAAACATTTGCTGAGTATTGCAGTAGTCCTTCCTATCAAAAGTTTGACTTTTCACAATTTCAGTTACCCATAATCAACTGCGATCTGAAGGCTGACGAGCTTCCTTCTGCCCTAAGATCAGAAGGTCAGTAGTAGCCTAACACTGTGTCATAGTGCTTATGTCATTCATCTCAGTTCATCTCATCATGTAAGTATTTTATCATCTCACATCATCACAAGAAGAAGGGAATGAATATAGTATAATATGTTTTGAGAGAGACATAACACATTCACAAACCTTATATACTGTTATAATTGTTCCATTTCATTATTAGTTATTTCTGTTCATCTCTTACTGTGCCTAATTTATGAATTAAACTTTATCATAGCTATGTTTGTATAGAAAAAACACATAGGATGTATTGGGTTTGGTACTAACAGTGGTTTCAGACATCCATTGGGAGTCTTGGAATGTATTCCCCATGCATAAGGAGTAAGTAGTATTTGTGCAAGATTCTGAACTTGCATTGGGTATACAGATAAATATGCTATTTATTCATTCAAAGACCCCACAGATATAGTTGGGTGACAAAAGCATGTAAGAAAGAAAAAAATATTAGTTCCAACTATTTTAGTAGAGATAGGAACCAAGCTCTATGGAGTCCAGGAATGACCACTTTTGGTAAAGAGATTTTATATATTCATATATTCATATTTTGGTAAAGAGATTTCATACAGGTTGGCATTTGAAATTGATCTTAAGAAAAGATTTGCAGTTTTAAAAGCTTTGCTTTGTGAATAATAAGTCATGAGTGGAAGAGCCAAATTAAAGACTTTCCGTCTTGAGAGAAAGTTTTATCAAAGGCAGAAATTTCAGTTTTTTAAAATAAAAATGGACTGAGTTATTACTTAGTCAAAAAATTTGTCATTTAATAATGTGAATTATAAAAATAACGTCCTTCATTCTGAGAGCTAGTAATATGAAAGCTGGACTTCCTTAAATCATACTTTACTGCAGGAAGAAAAAACAACCCCAACTCATTGCTTAAAAAATTATTTTCTCTTTGACTTGGTATACTGTGTAAACAAAGTCCTATGGAATATACTTAGTTTAAAAAAGAAAATTGGATGAGAAAACTGAGTTATCAGACAGTGTTCTCAGCAGTACTGGCATGTCTATTTTAAAAGAACCTTCACTAGAGCATCAGTAGTATGACCATATCTTTATCTGTACCAACTTGCATCACTGATGAAGAGTTAATATAAAAGCAAATGTGAATTTTTTTGCATCTGATTTTATACATCCACATAATGCAGATTTCAGTAGCTCTCATGCTAACTTAAATGAGCAAAAACCTTTACTGAGTTATCAAATGACATCTCATTAAAAGTGGCATTTGAGAATTGCATAGCACCAGAATTTAGCTAAGTGTGAAGTCTGTTATTCTGAAATAGTGCACAAAGTCTTGAGTTATCAAAATTAAACTGTGAGGGATACATGGGTGGCTTAGTCGGTTAAATGTCAGACTCAGTTTTGGCTCAGGTCATGATCTCATGGGTTGTGAGATTAAGCCGCAGAGCCCCATGTTGGGCTCCATGCTCTGCAGGGTGTGTGCTTAGAGTCCCTCCCTCTGCTCCTCCTCTACTTGCATGCACCTGGGTCTGGGCTCTCTCGCAAATAAATAAACCTTTTTTAAAAAATTACACTGCATAACATTCTTATTCAAAGGGATAGTCTCCATTTGACAGTCACAGAAGTAAAAACACAGAGACAGATTATAAAGAAGCAGATCTGATGCTGGCGAGGATGCGGAGAAAGAAAGAAAGAAAACCTACACTGTTGGTGGGAATGCAAGCTGGTGCAACCACTCTGTAGAACAGCATGGAGGTTCCTCAAAAAGTTGAAAATAGAGCTACCCTATGACCCAGCAATTGCACTACTGGGTATTTACCCTAAAGATACAAACAAACATATATATATACACACACACACACACACACACACACACACACAGAGACAATGGAATACTATGCAGCCATCAGAATAAATGAAATCCTGCCATTTGCTACGACGTGGATGGAACTAGAGGTATTATGCTTAGCGAAATAAGTCCATTGAAGAAAGACAACTATCATATGATCTCCCTGCTATGCAGAAGTGGTGATGCAATGTGGGGGGTTTGGAGGGTAGGAAAAGAATAAATGAAACAAGATGGGATTGGGAGTAAGACAAACCATAAGAGACTCAATCTCACAAAACAAACTGAGGGTTTGGGGGGCGGAGGGAGAAGGTGGTGAGGTTATGGATATTGGGGAGGGTATGTGCTATGGTGAGTGCTGTGAAGTATGTAAACCTGGTGATTCACAGACTTGTACTCCTGGGGCTAATAATACATTATATTTTTATAAAAAAATAAAAAATAAATTATTAAAAAAAAACAGGTCTGAGCATACATCTTTGCACTATTAATCCAAAATTGACATGTTAATTTCAGCAAAATGGTACTGTCACTTTAAGCCAATTTAGCAGTTTTAATGTTACTGGTTATGAAAATATTTAATGTATAATTTTTTTTTGATTTTAGATTTGTGTAAGAACTATAAATATAAGGAGTTTTACTAAATATTGTTTGTATATTTTAAAGCAAAAACATAAGAATTTGATTTGTCGGTAAGATTCGTAGATTTTTTTTTCTTTCAGAGAGACCTATTGTTTAATTTAAAGAAACACTCCTCCAGATGAGGGAAAATGAGAGCTTGAATGAAGGGAGAAGTAAAGGGATAAAGATTCAGGGAGATATCTAACAATTTGTGTAAAATGAACAGAATTTCCACCTCTTTTAGGAAGGATATGGAGGGCAGACTAAAATGAAGAGAGATGGGAAGCAAAACAGACTAACTGAATCTCTAGTATTAGGACTGGGTTAGCTGGTAGGGCTATAGCAACGGAATGAAGAAGTTGTCATATCTTGGGTTCACAGAATACACAAATACCAAGCTCATAAACAATTGCATTTCCATGTGACTCATACTACAATATATCTAGGCTGGAGAATTATAAGAATATGGAATAAGTGTACTTAGGAGTGAGGGTAAAGGAGTGAGGTGGAGTGAGGGAAAAGGAGATCTGGGCAGGGCTCAATTTTTATAGATGAAAAGAAATATTTGATATCAGTGCAGTTATTTAGCATTGTTCTAGAGGTCCTAGCTAGATAACAGTCAAGAAATAGTGAGCAGGAAAAATAAAATTATCATAATCTTCGGGGCACCTGGGTGGCTCAGTGGGTTAGATCTCTGCTTTCAGCTCGGGTCGTGATCTCAGGGTCCTGGGATGGAGCCCCAAATTGGGAATCTCTGCTCAGCAGGGAGCCTGCTTCCCCCCTCCTCTGCCTGCCTCTCTGCCTATTTGTGATCCCTGTCAAATAAAAAAAATCATAATTTTCATGTGAAAATATTGTACGCTTTGAAATTCTAGAGAAGGGATTCTAGAAAAGAACTAATTTGGGAGTTTTGTAAGGTAGCTAATTTGTAGGTAAGTGTTAAAACAATAGCAGTTACCAATTAAAAAATATATTTTAAAAATATCCCATTCAAAATAGTAACAAAATTATAGAAATGTGTGAGAATATATGAAAAAACCCCACTATAATTAGATATCCTGAATAAATAGGAGACAAAAGAAATAATATTTCCACATGGAAAAATTCTACTGTTAATATGGGAATTTATTTTATTGTATTGATTTAATACAATTTAAATAAAAAACTTAATAGAATACCAATGAAATTTTACTTTAGAACATGAAAAGTTCCTCCTAAGATTTATCTGCAGATTTATAACCAAGAGTAAATGTATAACCAAGAAATTTTGGAAGTAGACTAATAAGGTAGATTTACAAACATGATATGAAGCTACAGTAATTAATACAGATTGTTAATTGCAAGATATAATAAGTTAAGCAGTCAAGAAACAAAATATAGTCTATCACAAAGTCTTTCACAAAGATGGCATTTCAAAATAAGAAAGGAATCAAATGGCTTTCCATTACAAAATTCAACTGGATTCCTTTTCATGTTATAAGCAAAAATAATTTCTTGAGTCTTAATAATTCTTTTAAAATGCTGTGTGGAGGAGACCTTTACAAATCTGGAATGAAAAGCAGAAGTGACAAAAGAGGGACAGATTTGATTGCAGAAAAACTGAAAATATCTATATAAAAATGTATGCTGAAAGCAAAGATAAAAAACAAATGGCATCCCAGGAGAAAATATTTGCAGCATACATAGGACAAAGTTTAATAGTTACATAGAGAGTTTCTCCAAATTAGAAAGATAAACATCCCAGGAGAAAAAAAGAAGTGGGCAAAGCAATTAAAGGAAGAACTACAAGTGGAGAATAAACATAAAAAAATGTACTCGATTTCACCAATAATCAAAAAAATATAAGTAGAAACAATGGGTCATTTTTAGCATCTCAGATTACTCTCCACAAAAAAAAAAAAAGAAAAGAAAAAGAAAAAAGTGAGAGAGAGAAATGAATAAAATGATAGATGCCATCTTTAGAGTACATCTTGATTGTATTTGATTATAAAATAAAACTACATATACTTACCAGCCATCCTATTTCTGTGAGTCAGTTCTACCACCAAATATCAACACACATATTATTTGTTTATTTCAGCACTGTTGTAAGTCCCCAAATAGAAATAACCTAAATGTACTCGAAAACTTTCTTGAAAGAATGAAGTAAAGCTATAAATTCTGCCTGGGTAAAATAATTTCAATACATTTTGAGTGATAATAGCAAGTTGCAAAACACTATGTAAAGTATGATCCAATTTTCTTGTAGAAAAACATCTACCATAAATGACTCAGCAAATTATACATGTGTAGGAATAAAAGATACATAGACACACAGCACAGTATGTATTATAGGCACAGAAAAGATTTGAAAGGCTACATTCCAAACAGTTATTTCCACTGAAAGTAGATGGAGGGAGAACTTCATCTTTAATGGTTTATATATCTAAATTTTTTGATGATGTTGATGATTTTGCTTATGGAAGTGTATTAGGTAATAGAGAAGGCAGAGAGTGCAAAATATTACTAGAAGGGCATCCAGGGTGTGGGGTAGGGTACTAAGTGTGTGTTGCCTATGATGATTGCTCAGAGTTCAATTTGGTAGTCAGTTTGGAGTTTGTGCTGCATTTGGGGTTTGTGCTGTTTTTAGGTTAGAAGTGAGGAGACAAGGTGTGTGCAGGGTACTGTCTCAAAATTTTGCCCTGATAGTTTGATTGTTTAGAATAAGAGTCCCAATTGGGATACAGTTTATTTTCTGTTTGAATTTTTTAAAGAGTAGCAAACTGCACTTTTGACAAGAAAAATAAATATTTTAAATTTTCAGAAAGGCAAAGGATCATCTTGTCCTAAGCAGACAAAATAAAGTGACAAGGGTCAGTAATGAGTTACTAATTTTGCTCCTCACTAATTTTGCTGCAAAAAATATTATAAACATTTGGGTCCAGCAATCTGTCAATGTAAACATTAAGTTCCAATAAAGAATTCTACTTCAGAAAAAAATACTATATAATTTGAGTAACAAACCACAATATAGTCCACAGATTTGAAAGCCATTCAAACAGTTGAAAAATCATTTCAAAATGAGACTAGAAGTAAAAGGCACTAAATCTTAAATGAAAATTAATATTAATTGTGAGGAGATAAAACAAAAAAACCCTGTTATTTTTTATTTAATTTGTCATCTTTGTACTGAGTTGACTAGCGTGTCCCCTCCAAAACTTATTAAGTCCACCTGTATCTTGTGACTATGATGTTATTTGGAAATAGTGTCTTTTCACACATAAACTAAAATGAGGTCAAGTGGATATGGGTGGGCCCTAACCCAGTGACCAGTGTCCTTTTTTTTCTTTTCTTAAATTTTATTTATTTATTTGACAGAGAGAGAAATATCATGAGTAGCGGGGGGTGGGGGGGCAGGCCTTCTGCTGAGCAGAAGCCCGATGTGGGGCTCTATTCCAGGACCCTGAGATCATGACCTGAGCTGAAGGCAGAGGCTTAATCCACTGAGCCACCCAGGCGCCCCAACCAGTGTCCTTTTAAGAAAAGAGAAATTTGGACACAAACTCACATAGAGGGAAGATAGCTATGTGAAGGAGGAGACAGCACTTAAGAGTTACTCTATTGTAAACCAAGAAAGAATCGCCCACTAACACCTTGACTTTGAACTTCTGGCCTCCAGAAATATGAGACATAGATTTCTGTTGTTTAAACTATCTTGTTTGCAGTAATTTGTTACAGCAGCCCTAGGAAATTAATAGAGTTTTGTGCAAACACATAATGAAACATTTACAATGTTCTGCAACTGCCAGTTTTCTTCTGGAGACCAGAACTGCATGGCATTTTTGTCTAGTCCACATAGAATGTAATCTCCTCCAGGGAAAGGAACATTTCCTTGTGGGTCTTTATTTTCTCTACCATCTATACCAGTGCCTGACACATGATGGGCCCTCAAAAAATACTTGTTGAATGAATAAATATGTGCATGAATGAATGAATCTGCAACATTGACCTTGTAGATTTTTTTAGATTCCGTATTTTAACTTCCTAAAGCAGAAAAAATAAGATCATCTTTCAAAAGTATTGCTGTTTAAAATTTATTTTTTTATATTTTAACAGCCCTATGTAATAAATGATAATTGCAAATACATCAGAAGAAGGTGATATTAGAACATATCCTTTTTATAAAAATAAAATAGAATATTATGGGACCCAATTGTGTGTGAACATTTACTTCATGATAAAAAAATGATAAGATTCAGAGAGCATAAAACTAGTCATTTCATAGTCTCTGCTTTCTTCCCATTTAAAAGTCTATGAATTAGCATATGCTGTCAGGAATAATGATAATCCATTATTGCTATACTCCTGAGCGTAGGTGGCTGGGAGCTTTTTTATTTGGAAATGAAAAGCAGTCTCTAAACCTCACAAATGCTTCAGAAGGAGAGAGCATGCCCTGTAAATACATTAGCACAAATAATCCGCTCTGATAATTGATTCAGACTTACTGACCTTGGGCATATTGAACTTTTTATTTCCTCACTATAAGCCTCTAGGTGAATTCAGGGTGAAATTATAATATAAAAGAGTTGCTCCAAATTTCTCTCCTAACAAGGTAAGGTATTGTGTTATCTGAATCACTCAACTTAAGAAAGACATATTATAACACATAAAATCATAGCACTTACCAGACAGAGTTCTGATTTCTCATTTTATAAAGGGAGAATTGACACCCAGAGAGGTGAAGCCACTTCCCACGGTTATGCAAGTAAGAATAGTAGGACAGGTATCTTCATGCCCAGTTAAGTGCTCTTTTCCAATGTACCATTTTGTCACTTTAAAATAAATCTGCATTAGTCAAGAGTAGATCAAAGGTTTTTTTGCCCTGGAAGCCAGAATTCTATCACTAACTCATGAATAATCTAAGTGACTGACAATTTTAATCTAAATTAAAATCATATAGATGATCTTTAGGTTATTTAGGTGACTTTTAGGCTTCTTAAAGTACAGACATCGAGAAATTAAGTCAAACAGACCATCTAAGATGGTTAGGGGGAAAGAGATAAAGACACTAAAAATAAACAAACAAAAATAGCAGGGAGAATGAGAACTTTATGAGAAAAACAATAAACTGGTTTTAATAATATTTTTGGAATATTACTTAAAACTATGACTGCAATATTTTCATATATTCAATATCTAAAATACTCCTTGTGTCATCTTGCCACCTTTATTTAAATGTTTAGTACACTAGAATAAGGAGGACACATGAATTACTCAATTAGAAGAGAATAAGGGCAAGAAAATGAGGGCCTTTATAAAGGGCACCATGCATCATAGAAAGTGCTAGGTGTTTTAACACATATCCCATTTAATCCTCACAGATCTTCAAACTGTAAATTTAGCTTTTTTTAATTGATGAAAAGTTTCACAACTGAGTAACAAATTTAAGATTGATATTCATCATAAATAATTACTGATTCTGCTAAACACAAGCCATATGTCAGACTTCTTACTAAGCACTGTATATATATTTTCTTACTTGATTTTCATATCAACCTTATAAAATAGAGACAGTTGGGGCACCTGGGTGGCTCAGTGGGTTAAGCCTCTGCTCAGCAGGGAGCCTGCTCCCTTCCCGCCCCCCACCTGCCTTTCTGCCTACTTGTGATCTCTCGCTCTCTGTCAAATAAATAAATAAAATCTTAAAAAGAAAATAAAACAAAGGGGCTCCTGGGTGGCTCAGTCATTAAGTGTCTGCCTTCGGCTCAGGTCATGATCCCAGGGTCCTGGGATCAAGCCCTGCATCGGGCTCTCTGTTCAGTGGGGAGCCTGCTTCCCCTCTCTGACTCCCCCTACTTGTGTTCTCTCTTTCACTGTCTCTCTCTCTGTCAAATAAATAAATAATCTTAAAAAAAAACTCTAAAAAAATTTAAAAAAATAAAATAGAGACAGTCATTATTCCAATTTTATAGATAACATAATTGAGTCATGAGGATTTAAGTAGGTAATGCAATAGTTCAGTCCAAATCCAGGATTATCTGTCTCAAATGCCCTGCTCTTAGCCATTCTCCTACTTCAAGGCATAATGTTTGTGATAAAATATGAATAATCATTCTCCTAATTCAGCTAGAACCCACTATGTCCTGTGGAAACAAAGGAGAAGTGGGATCAATTATTTATACTAGGAAGTGAAAGGAGTATGTATGTATGTGAGTATGTATGTATGTATGTATGTATTTTTAAATATTATTTATTTATTTGACAGAGAGAGACACAGTGAGAGAAGGAACATAAGCAGAGGGAGTAGGAGAAGGAGAAGCAGGCTTCCCATTGGGCAGGGAGCCTGATGCAGGGCTTGATCCCAGGACCCTGGGACCATGACCTGAGCCAAAGGCAGACACAGACCAACTGAGTCACCCAGGCGCCCCTGAAAGGAATATTTAAAGAAGATACTTGAGAAAATAGTTTCTAAATAGGGTTTTAGAAGATGATTTCAGTAGGCAGAAAGTAAGGAAAATGTATTCCAGGATGAGGGAATAGTAAGAGCAAAGGCAAATGGAATTTGGAGGGAATGACATAATACAAGTAAATGAGACTAGAAATAGAGGTTGGGCCGAGGGCCAAGAACCCTGTACACCAGTATAATGAGTTTTGATTATATTCCATGGGCAAGAGGTAAATGTGGTTTTTGTCTTTACATTTATGGAAAGGAAAGAAATTAAGATATATGGAAGTCCTCTCTGTGTAGGCAGTACACTTGGCACTTTACATGTGAAATCTAATTTAATACAATAATCTATAAGGGAGGTAAAATTATTTCCCTTTTATAGTAAGCAAATTGAGGTCTGGAAAGCTTAACCAACTTGCTTAGGTTATAAAAAAGTTAAGTTTTGAACTGTGATTTATTTTTTTTTAAAAGATTTTATTTATTTATCAGAGAGAGGGGGGGGGAGAGAGCAAGCACAGGCAGAGGCAGAGGGAGAAGCAGGCTCCCTGCTGAGCAAGGAGCCTGATGTGGGACTCGATCCCAGGACGCAGGGATCATGACCTGAGCCGAAGGCAGCTGCTTAACCAACTGAGCCACCCAGGCGTCCCTTGAACTGTGATTTAAACTCAGCTCAGATTCTACATGCTTTCTACTATCCCATTTAAAGTCTAAGAAGATAATGGGGAGCCCTGTGAAAGATGGATTGGAGGAAGCGGACCATGGTGTCAGCGAGACCCGTTAGCAGGGTTTTACAATCATTGTGTGCAAAAGGAAAGGGAATCTGAGTTTCAGTACTGATAGTAGAAATGGCAAATGTGGGATGGACCCTGAGGTAGTTGCAGAGGCAAAATTTGAGAGTGGGGAGGGTCATGGTAAAATATTGCTGTTGAATCACAGACACCTGCCATAGAACTCAGTTCAGTCACTATTGCTATAATCCTTACCTCTAAGTCTCGGTTTCTCATTTCTAAAATATAAAGAATAAGTGAGTTAATAGATGTAAAATGATTAGCTGAGTGTTTCACACAAGTGCTTCATAAGTATTAGCTGTTAGGTATGATTAGGAGGTGAGTAATAGAGAGAAATCCATGATGTCTTTGAGATTTCCAGTGTTAGTATCTAGTATCAGTAATTGACATAAAGAGCTTAGGAGAATGTACATAATGTAATTCTACTTTTGCAGTCTTCATCTCCTAATCAGGCAACATATTCCTCTGCAGTATTTTACCCTAATGGCCTAAATATGCTAAGTAAAAGCTAGAGATTAGCAGAAGGGGTTAAAAACATGACAGCTAGGGGCACCTGGGTGGCTCAGTGGGGTAAGCTTCTGCCTTCGGCTCAGGACATGATCTCAGGGTCCTGGGATCGAGCCCCACATCTGCCTCTCTGCTCAGTGGGGGAGCCTGCTTCCCCCTCTCTCTCCATCTACCTTTCTGCCTTCTTGTGATCTCTCTCTCTCTTTCCCTGTCAAATAAATAAATAAAATCTTAAAAAAACCCAAACATGACAACTACATACTGTCTATAAGAAATTCACTCCAAATATAATGCTATAGGCAGGCTGAAAGTTGAAAGATGAAAAAAGATATAGCATGCAAATATCAATCAAAGGGAAGCAGAACTGGCATATTATTATCAGATAAAATAGACTTCCAAGCAAAGAATATTACAAGAGACAGAGAGGATTATTTTAGTAATAGATCAGTCTACCAAGAAGAAGGTGTGTATACACCAAACAATAAAGTTGCAAAATCCATAAAGCAAACTGATAAAACTGAAAGGAGAGATAGTCAAGTTCAAAATTACAGCTAGGGAACAAATTCAGCAAGGATATAGAAAAATACCATCAACTAACATGATCTAATCAACATTTATAGAAAATTTTATAGAAAGAAATGCTTTTATTTGTAGAAAACTATACAGCAAGAACAGAATACAGATTATTTCCATGGAACATATACCACGATGGATCATATCTGGGACATAAAATAAATCTCAATAAATTTAAAACAATGAAAATTATACAGAATGTATCCTCTAGCCACAGTGGATTCAAGGTAGAAATAAATAATAGAGAGATAACAGGAAAGTCACCAAGCCCGGAAAGTAAAGACGCTTTTAAATAATCCATGAGTCAGAAAGAAAGTCTTTAAGGAAATTAAAAAAACATATTGAATGAAAATTAAAATACAACCTATCAGAATTTGTGAGATACATCTAAAGCAATGCTGAAAGGGAAATTTAAGGCACTAAATGCACACATTAGAAAAGAGGAACGGTCAATAATGTAATGTAAGTTCCTGCTTCAATAATCTAGAAAAAAAGAGCAAACTAAAATTCAAGCAAGAATACGGGAAGAAAACCTCCGAATGAGAGCAGATATCAGTGAAATTGAAAACAAAGCAATAGAAAAAAATCAGTGAAGTAAAGAACTGTGCAGTTTTTTTTTAACAGATTAATAAAATTGGCAAACCTTTAGCAACAGTGAGAAAAAGACACAAATTACCAATATTGGGAATGAAACTGGACATCACCACAGTCTGTGCTGAAGATAAAGGATTACTACAAATAGCTGTGCACATTTAAATTTGACTTAGAAGAAGAAATGGACCAATTCCTTATAAAACACAAACTCTAACAATATATCAGATATGAAATAGATCATTTGAAAAGCCCTATAACTATTACGTAATTGAACTCATAATTTTAAAGCTCTCAAAAAGAAATCATCAGGCCCAAATGGTTTCACTGGAAAAATCTGCCCAACATTTAAAGAATTAACATAAATTCTACACAATCTCTTCCTGAAAATAAAAGAAGGAACACTTCTCAATTCACATTACAAAGGTAGTTTTGCCTTGTTAGTAAAACTAGACAGTACGAACAAAAACAAAAACAAAGACAAAATAAGAAAACTACAAATCTATATTACTTGTTAATTAAGATGCAAATATCCTTAATAAATATTAGCAACTGGAATTCAGCAGTCAATTGGAAGAGCTGTATTCCATGCTTCAGTCGGGTTTATTCCAGAACTGCAAAGCTAATTTCAATATTCAGAAATAAGCTGATGTGATCCACCATATTATTAATAGGCTAAAGAAGAAAAATCACATGATTATATCAATTGATATAGAAAAAGGACTTGACAAAATTCAACATCCACTCATGATAAAAGTAACAATAGAGAGTAAATTTCTCACTTTGATAAAGAACATCTATAAAAACCTTCCAACTAACATATTTAATGGTGAGAGTCTGCTTTCCCTAAAGATCAAGAACAAAGGTAAATGTCAGTTCTTACCACTCCTATTCAACATATTGCTGGAACTTCTAACCAGTGCAATAGTCAAGAAAAGGAAATCGAAGGTAGATCAGAAAGGAAGAACTAAAACTGCAGATGACATGATTGGTCTATTTAGATATTTTCAAAGAATACAAAAATTCCTAGAACTAACAAATGAACTAATCATAATTACCTGCAAGTTAAACACTGTATTTCTCTATAGTAGCAATGAACATATGGACATTAAATAAAAGATACAGTACCATTTACAATTGCTCAGAAAAGTGAAATACTTGGGTATAAGTCGAACAAGACCTGTGTAGGATGTATAAGCTAGAATCTACCTGAAGGAAATGGAGAGACATATGTACATGGACTAGAGGACTCAACATAGTAAAGATGTCCATTCTTTCTACATTGAAATGTAATACCTTTAAAATCCCATCAAGATTTTTTTTTGCAGATATAGACATATTTATTCAAAAATCTGTATGAAAGGGCTAATGAACTAGAATGGTAAACTTATTTTGGAAGAATTAATATAGTGGGAATATTCAGTCGACCTAACTTCAGTAAAGCTATGATGATCAAGACTATGCTGTTGGTGGAGAGATAAATAACAGAACCCAGAATAGAACACCCACACAAATATGCCCAACTGCTTTTAGACGAATGTGCAAAAACAATTCAATAGAGGAAGGATAGCCTTTTCATCAAATGGTGTTGGAGCAATTGGATATCCATAGGCAAACAAAAACCCTAGAACTAAGTTTCATATTTTATTCAAAAATTACCTCAAAATGGATCACAGTCTTCAATGTAAAACTGTAAAAGTTTTATTAAGAACATAGGAAAAAAATCCTTGAGATCTAAGGCTAAGCAAAGAGTTCTTAGACTTGATACCAAAAGTATGATCTGTAAGAGGAAAATTGATAAAATAAATCTCATCGAAGTTAAAAATTTGTGTGCAAATGCAGATGCAGATTCAGTAGGTATGTGGTGGTCTGAGATTCTGCATTTAATAAAAGCTCTCAGATGATGCTGAGCCTGCTGGTCCATGGATTACGCTTTTTGAGGAGCAAAGGACATACAATCTGTAAGGCTCCTTACAATAAAACAAGACAAAATCAGAGACCGAGACAAACCGTAAGAGACTGTTAGTCATAGGAAACAAACAGAGTTGCTGGAGGGGAGAAGGGTGGGAGGGATGGGGTAACTGGATGATGGAGGGCATATGATGTGAGGAGTACTGAGTATTATATGAGACTGATGAATCACTGACCTCTGCCTCTGAAACCAATAATACATTATATGCTAATTAATTGAATTTGAATAAAAATAAATTAAAAAATATATATCTATGGCTCCTTATAATTCTAAAACTACATGATTTCATGAGTAAATATATTTTATCATGTTAGCAATTTTCAGAAGTAGAGGAGAGAATTCAATTTCAGTTAAAGGAATGACAGAAACCCCCCAAAAGCCAACTTTATAGATGAACAGAATGAAAAACAAAGTTTTATCTTTTTCAGTATCTTTAATATATTCTAATGCCTTATTCGAATGGCACTTATTTCAATTGGTAAAACATTCTGATGAAAAATGATTAAGTTTCAGTATCAGTCTTCATTATCCATTAATCTTATGGACATAATGTAAGGTTCTGAAATGAATGTATCATTGTTTTTTATTTATGGAAATTGGTATTCTCATACTTTCAGTTCATACTTTTTGGCTTTATCTGAGCCTATGAGTACAACCATCACAGCCTACAAGAAATCCTGTGAGAATTTGGAATTTAAATATGTTCTTGCTCTTGGGATTAGTGGATAGGTTTTTCTATTCTCTGGTCTAATAGAAACTAAAATCTCCTATCTCTAATGATGACATTTAAACTCAGATGTGATATGTCCAAATTTATTTCCATGTATTTCCAATTCTCTTGGTTTTTCTAACAAAAAGAATAAACTGAAGCTTGAAAGGAAGCAGCACACATTGATTTTATTTAGAAAAAAATGAAATTTTACCAGGAATAAATGAATCCTAAGAAATAGAAGTTTATCTTAATATGCATTTGTTCAAATGGACGTGCCAATTAGAAATATCCTACTAAAAATGGTTGTATGAAAAATTTTTTTTACATTTCATTGACCAGAATTAAGTCGGGAAAAGGAAACCTGTTTTCATTTTTAAGACAGTTTCAAAGGATAAATGCAGCATTTTTGGTAAGATTACTATACTCTAGAAAAGGTGTTAGAATCCATGTTGATGGTATTCATAAAACTATAGAAAACAAAAATATTTTTATCAGACAGCATAATATAGTAAAAATCAAACAACAAAAAACAAATATGTGTAGATAGAGATTAAAGGTATCCTAGGACAGGGAGTGGTGATAGACTGTGGGTAAATAGGCATGTGAGATCTAACAGATGTGATGAAAATATTCTAAAATGATTTATGGTGATTGCACAACTTTGTAAATTTACTAGAGATCTTTCAATTGTATACTGAAATGGAAGAATGATATGATATGTAAAATATCCCTCAATAAATGTGTTTTTTTAAAAGAGCATCTGACTCATCAGGACACCCTGAAATACAGCACTTGTTCTGCCACTTAATAAATAACTGTGTGACTCTAGACAAATAGTGTACTCACTATAGGCTTTTAGTTCATTATATAAAGGGGTAGTTGGGCAGATGAACACCAAAATATCTCTTGTCTCTACATTTCAATATTCTGTGACTCTGTTTTGGCAGTTAGCCTCAAAGAAAGCACTTCTGTTCCTTGAAAATTATGGAAGTAGAGATGCTCTTCTGAAAGAAATTAAGATCACAAAATTTACTTTAAAAACTTGCCAAAAGAAATTACAGATCCAGGCCCTTTAAAAGACCCTCTTTTAAACAAAACAATCAAGTACCATTGCTGATGGAGCATGTTCTTTGCTTTTAGAATGTATGAAATTTAAGCCACAATGCACTCTGTACAATAAAAATGTCTTATAAAATAACAAGAAAGAAAATGAAGAAGTTTATATACCAATGTTTAGAAAGAAACCTGTAAGGAGGGTTTAACAATACTTATATAATTCTGATTTAAATATCCAATCATGGGAAACATTTATTGAATGTTTATAGACAGGTAAAAGACCACATAGAATTTTGTATGTGTGAGTGTGTGTGTGTTTATATATACATAAATATATGGGTTTGTGTATGTGTGTATTACATGTGTATGTATAATAACTTACAGTTTTCTCTGATGATAAAATAATACATTAGAGCTTATTTTTGCAATTGAAATGATATCTGAAGAATATGCACCAAACAGCCCCTAAGTTATAGCAAATTAACTAAAAGATGACTTCCATATGCCTATAATTTTAAGAATTCTAATCCTTTTGAAAAAGAATCATTCAACTCTATATAGCCTATATGAATATTACGAGTTATCTAAATTAAAAGGATTTTCTTCTAATTTTTGCAACTTTTTTTTTTTTTTTCAAAATTCTGTAGAAAGTTTTTATATATCTTAGGTGGAAGATCATTTGGTCAGGCTAATATTTATACCTTTAAAAAAAGACAATACATGCCATTAGACCCTGGTGGTTTTTGCTCTGTGAGTGTAGTAAGCTGAGAATTACTTTTTCAAAAATCCCCTTCCTTACATGCTTTCAGGTTAGAATTGGCCAAGATAGGAACTTGCTCAGTATTTGGAAGGTAGAAACAAGGCAGTGGACATAACCATCTGGAGCTCTCTTCACAGGCAGATACACACCCTGCTCCACATCTAGCTTTTCTTCCTGACTACTGGCATTGTTGACCAATAGGAGCCACACATTCACCCCCAGGTGCTTGGCTGTGGACTCACTGAAGTCATGGTTTATTTATAGGTAACAGTTTTTCATAGACCTCTACACAGATTCCCCCTTCCTGTTCCTACATTGGTGGCTAGACATACTTGGCTTCTCAAACTATGACTGATTGGTAACTCCCATCTCTGACTCTCCAACTTCTCTTCTAAACCTTTACTTCCCCACCTTTCCCACAACTCTAAATAAGTCTCTTACTCCATAACACTCATAGTGGTTCTGCTCCCCTGACTAAATCCCAATTGAGGTAAAGTCTATTCACTGGAAAAGAAATCTCAAGCTTAATAGTAAAACAACATCAACAACAACAACAACAAACAACAGTGGTTTTTAATTAGTTATAAAGCCCAAATGTACTTATGGATAAAGGTAGTAGAATGCATGTAGTCCAATCACGGAATATCATCTAATAATAAAATCTTCATATCATAGTAGAGCCACAGATTCAAACAGCAGCCAAATAAAAGACTCAGCCTCATGTGTAAGCTTCTGAAGATAGTGATCACAAACAGAAACAAATGATGACACACTTCTATAAGCAGCTGTACAGGAAGAAAAGGACTTGAAAATATCCTGAGAATTCTAGCTATAGACTCCATTTTGCCAAGAGGTGGTTTGAAGCAGAAGTTCTCAAAATGAGGAATTCTATATAGTCAAAATATTTTTCATTGTAATACTAATACTAAAGCTTTGATATTTTCACTGTTTTGACATGTTCACTGATGTTGCAAAAGCATTTGGGTAAAACTGGTGGCACTTTAACATGAATCAAGGCAGTGACATCAAATTCTACTAGACATTGTATGTTTTCTCATTGCATATGTGTGTATACAAACAAACATACAGTCCAGTTTTATTTAATGTTCTTGGTGGAGGTTAGTGTTATTATCATCCTGACTTTATAGATGAGTTGACTGAAGTATTCAGTACCTTTATCTTTTTAAAAATATTGATTTATGTTAGAGGGTGAGAGCTCATGCCTATGCACATGGGGGAGGGGCAGAGGGAGCGGAAGAGAGGGGATCTCAAGCAGTTTCTACACATAGTGGAGCTCAACTTGGGGTTTGATCTCATGACCGTGAAATCATGACCTGAGCCAAAATCAGGAGTCGGATGCTCAACCAACTGAGTTACCCAGATGCCCCTCAGTACTTTTTTTAAGGTCAAACAGTTACTAAATAGTAGATATGAGTTTCTAATCTGGCCAGTGTGGCTCTAAAAAAATTATATAATCCATTTATTCACTATATTTTTTATTGAGTACCTGATATGAGCCAGACACTATTCCAGGGACTGGGGATATAAAACGACCAACCTTCCTTCCATCCTTCTTCCCGTCCATGTATCCATCCATTATACTTCTCTCCGTGTATGTGCCTAGAGAGCTGTGGTTCTTTCTGGGTAGTATGATTATAAGTTAATTGCCTCTCTCTTCTTTTCTGTACTTGCTTGAATTTGAAAAATAGTGAGCATGTTATTTTTATAAAAACAATAAAGTCATTATTCTTAAGACAAAACCTAATGCAACTCATTGCTCTTTTGAAGAAATACAAAGTAAAATTTCAAACCTTAAACTCAAGGAGTATAAAAAGACTGCTCTATTCTTTCTTCTCACACTTAAATTTTCTTTCTTCTCACTACTTACAAAGCAATAGAACATGACATGTGGAAATTGTTTTCTAAGACTGATTTAGAAGGCAAGGTCTCCAAAATCTTCCCATCCCACACAGCAAATACTAACATTATTACAAAGGTTCTTTAGAAAAGATCAACTAAAAACCTTAGTGATATCATTGGATCTCCAAAAAGGAGAACATTAATGATGCATTTATGCATGGAACATCACCCATATGCACACTCTGGAAATTAACCCCCTGACTTCAGAGGAGGTAAGTCCAGTGCAAGTAAAAATAGCATATCTGGCTAGTCTTTCTTGTTTCTGGGGAGAGGGTAATATACATATGTAAAACAATATCAGGAATAGGTAAAAGTCCTTGTCCTAATAAGATTGACATGTTTGTAACATGCAAGATAGTGTTTTTTAATTGATGGAATTACTAAAATGTTTACTTCTAATTTTTTCTGGATTTTCATTTTAATTTTTTTTAAAGACTTTATTTATGTGAGAAAGGGAGAACGAGCGAGCACTAGAGAACACAAGCAGGGGGAACAGCAGAGACAGAGGGAGAAGCAGGCTCCCTGCTGAGCAGAGAGCCTGATGAGGGACTCTATCCCTAGACCTGGGATCATGACCTAAGCCGAGGGCAGACATCCAACTAACTAAGTCACCTGGGGGCCCCTGGTTTTAATTCACGTTAGTTATTTGTGTAGTGGGTGGGACAACAACTTACACAAATGGATGTTTTAACCTCACAAGATGAAAACTGGTGATGCTCCAGTCTTTTTTTTTTTTTTTTTTTTTTTTTTAATTTGGGGCAGTGAATAGTGTTTTACTTCCTCTTTCCTATCAGTCTGTCAGTAATTACGAACATTTCAGAACAAGTTGCTGTCCTAATGTGGCAATTCTAGGAATCTGCAGTAGGCCATCCAGGTTCTTAGATCCAGTGATTCTTTATATTATAAAAATATTTGAAGAAAATTAAATCCATGGATTGAGACTATTTGCACTTCAATGAATCAGTCCTACAACCTAGCTTGCTCAGTTCTTTGGACCAGCTGTTCTCAAATGCTGCTCAGAGATTGGTGCTGAACTGATCACATAAGAATCACCAGAAGAGCTTGTTAAAAATACAGATATTTGGCCTCTCCGTGGGAGATTCTAATTCAGTAAGTTTAGAACTGGAACCAAGAATTTATATTTGTAAAGGATTCTCCAGATGATGGTTTTATATAACCAGATTTGGGAACCATTGACTTAGGAAGATACTAGAAGCTATGGTGTCACACAGAATAAATAATTTCCTGGTTAATTTACAGACATTAAGAAAAGGACATTAAGGGGATTCCTAGGTGGCTCAGTTGGTTAAGTGGCTGCCTTTGGCTCAGGTCGTGATCCCAGGGTTCTGGAATTGAGTCCCACATTGGACTCCTTGCTCAGGAGAGAGCTTACATATCTCTCTCAGCCGCTACTCCCCCTGCTTGCTCGCTCTCTCTCTCTCTGACAAATAAATAAAATTTAAAGAACAGAAAAGGACATTAAGAAATATCTTGCTACATGCATATATTCTCTGATTTCCCAATTATAACTAAAAAATCAAATAGAAATTTGTACTAAGTGGAATACCTAAAGACCACTTAAAAATATTAAAACAGGAGTCAGGAAGACACAAATTTATCATGAAGCTAAAAATTTCAGAGCCACTCACAAGCATGCGCTAACTTAAGTGCTGATTATTGTTGGAAGCTGTAGTCTTCTGGAGAGGTGATTAAGTCAAGTTGCCATCAGAAGGCATTTCTAGGTAAGTATCTGAGAAGTAGCCTAAAGAGATCTCAGAAGAAAGACAGATACCTCAATCTCCAAGGCACTAGTACATTTATTATAATTTCTTTTCTTGTTCTAAATATAAATTCATTTTCATACCTAATTTATATTCATAATTTGTATACTTAAAAAAAAGATGTGTCCTCCAAAAGATACAATATTGAAGTTCCACATAACCTGTATGAATACTTGTCTCAGGGGTCAGTCAGTATTAAGAAATCACAGCAGGAATACAGCCTTATTTAGAGACATTCCACTGGAAAAGCGTTGACATGAGACCACTTAATAATACACAGTACTAGAGAATCTTTGAAGAATTCTCTAAGAGGGACTTGAATAGAGAGTGCAAAGGTCTGATGGGGGCAAAAAAGCATGGCATCATTAAGGAAGTAAAATTATTAATACCTGGAAGACTGGAGCAAAGATTTCAAGAGGAGGTTGAGAGGAAATGAAGCCACAGGAACCAACCACTTAGGCTACATTAAGGATTTTCAACCCTTATTTGAATGAAAAAGGAGCCACCAAAGTGTTCTAAACAGGTTCCCGTATGATGAAAATTACATTTTTGCAAATTTATTCTAAACTATAGTGAGTAAGGTAGATTGGAAGTGTTCAAGCCCAGAGGCAGGAAAACTAGTAAAGGGGCCATTGAGAGAGAATGGTGATTTAAATTGGGAAAGACAGTGGCAATGGTGAGACATGGGAATAGCAAGACATATTTAGAACATAGGATTTGGTGACTCATTTGATATGAATTGTGACAGAAAAAAGGAGTCAGGAATGTTGACCAAGTATCTGAGTGATGGTGTTATTTCCAGAGAGAGGGAACACAAAGGAGAAGCAAGTTTAGAGGAATGGGATAGGGGGATCGGGAGAAGATCAGGAGTTTAATGTTAAGAAAGATAAAATTGAGGTGCCTGTGGTGTGTCCAACTAGAGAAATTCAGCAGGAGTTTGGATATTGGGGCATAGGCTCAGGAAAGATTTGACCTGGAGTATATATTTGAGTATATGTTTGGGTATATATTGGAGATGAAATTGAATCAGGAGAGTGTGTGAAATGAGAAGAGGATCCTGAGGAACACAAACATTTAAGAAATGGTCAGAGTTAGGGGAGATCATAAAGGAGTCCAGGGAGTAAGCCAAAGTGGTAGGAGAATAATCAGAAATGTAAAATGTAATGGAAATCAAAGAAAGAGCAGAAGAGAGGTACATATGGTTTGTCTCCCTCCCAATCCCATCGACTCTTAATCTCACAAAACAAACTGAGGGTTGCTGGGGGGAGGGGGTTTGGGAGAAGGGGGTGGGATTATGGACATTGGGGAGGGTATGTGCTTTGGTGAGTGCTGTGAAGTGTGTAAACCTGGTGATTCACAGACCTGTACCCCTGGGGATAAAAATATATGTTTATAAAAAATAAAAAATTAAAAAAAAAAAGAAAAAAAGAAGAGAGGTACAACAGTGTCACATGTTACTAAGATGTCAGGCAGGCTAAGGACTGAAAAATTTGTTGATGCCTGGAGAGGTGGGGAATACAAGGTGGAGAATCAAGCCATCACAAATGGCTCAATGCAAAGATGAACATATATGCTCTCTCCTCTCAGGGCCCAATACAAGGACAGTGGTGGATGAAAGCCACAGTGAAAAGCCCCTGGAACATTTTAAAAGAAACCCATGAGCTTTCAACACTGATTGCCAAATGCTTTGATCAAATAGCTGGGTTTTATCTGACAGCTTTAGTTTGAAAAAGCCTTTCTTGCCATGAATGTCTCTTTGTCAGAAGTGGTAATCAGATTTTTGTTGTTGTTGTTGCTGTTCAAGGAAATATGATTACTTTATGTTTTAGGAATAGATATGATGAGAACAAGAGATAAAGTTCATCCTGCCTTCTACCTTCTTGTTTTCCAAAGGCCTGAAGAGAATATACATAGCTTGGTTCCACAATTCCATATTCTTTCTTGCTTCCCTCCGGACTCCTTTTTTCAGGCATCTACTTTAACTCTGCTGTGTCAGTATGACGTGTGGACTTTAAGTAACAATAATATGCCACGAAAAGAGGTAGATGTCTATTCATTGCTGCATTCTCAGTGCCTAAGACAATGCCTGGCACTTGTCCCTAAACAAATACTTATCAAATGAATGAATGGAAAGGGAAGAAGCAGTTTCAGTATTTATGTTTAATATAAGAGTGAGGGGGGGGGGGACCTGCTACAGAAAATCTCCTAATTAGAGTTTTTACCTGATCAGTTTTAAAAAATTATGCTTCCCCTTGCAAAAAACAGTATGAGATGAGCTCTTTGAGAGCTTGACCACATATCTAAAGTGGCTCACACAAGTCAACGTTCTCCAGGAGTCCCCAGATGGCAAGTGTTTGGGGCAAGGACTATAGGCCTTCACAATACTCAGAAATAGAAGAGTTGTTTTGACTCAAACCAGATCTGGTCAAATACCAAAGGAGAGGAACACAGACATGTCAAATTTGTTTGAATTAGTTTATATACCTCAGGGGCATGATTTAATAAGTGAAACTATTCTTGGCAAATCTTAGGAAGTAGGAAAAGATTGAAAAGCGGCTGACTGTTGGTCCGGTCTCTTGTTTTTGTGATACCATCATTGGGGATGCAGGTTTTAGTCATCACACTCTTGGAATGGGCTGAGCAAACTTACTGGCACTTCCAACAACCCACCCATCCTTTCTAATGTTCTTGCAGAGCCACTTAATAGCCTTGTTCTCTCTGGCTAGCCTTCCAAGTTTACATGTTGTGATACAGTCTAAAGATAAATAGTTAGAACTAGCTGCAGAGCAGCTTCTGATAGAGGTTTGTTTCTAGAAATTCCAATATCCTGTGCTCCTTAGGAAATATTGAATATGAAATTTTAATCCAAATGTTCACCCAAGAGTCGCTTTTTAATATTGCTTACTTCCTTTCCTTTCCCTAGTAAGGGCACACTATCTGTGTTAATATGCAATTTTACTTGTGTTAAGTAGGAAACATTACCTCAAAAAACCTTAAATGTTTTGAGAACATTTGTCTTCAATAGTTCCATGACAAAATATGGCATTGTGTAAATATTGTATTTTTTCACATGACTTTCATCTTTTTCAAAGTTTTTTTCTCCTCATTGAACTCTATTTAATGCCATCATCAAAGCGCATCCCAGGACATCTTTGTCAGTATTAAATCTGTATAAATTCCTGTACAAAATACCTTTAGGCTATTTTGTCAACTTGAAACTAGGACATTATTTTCACCAGAGGAATAGATGTGCCAGAATGTTAATTTTTAAAATGCTGAACAGATCTTAATCTGTAAGTTAATATGAATCAAATTGTATTTGCTCTTGTAGTGGCAGGTAGTCAAAACAAAAATTGTAAAAGATGAGTTATGAATTTTGTATATATTCATATCTCTGATTATGGAAAGTGTCAAAACCTTTCATTTTTTATTGTTTACTCTTTAATTCAACCTTTAGTTGCTAGAAGAGGCTTTGCTCACAAAACCCATAATGGTATTTTCATTGTTTATAAAGAAGTTGTGTAGTTAAAGCTTCAATTTTCTTAGAGACTCATTTCCTCTGTTACAAAGTTTCTAAAAGTACTTTGATAGTAGCTTTGTGCTTTTATAAATCAATTCTTTCTCCTCAGATTGCTCCTCCTTATATATATTATACAGGTCAGGAGGAAGCCATGTGTATAGAGATTAGTTATTGGGATAAAAATGCAAAGTTCTATCAGGAAGTAAAACTAACAGTGTTTAAGTATGTGTATGTCTATGTGTGTATGTATGTGTTCATTGAGATTGTTTGTATGTGTTTTTAATAACTTTTCCCAATTACTAACACCAAACAAATGTTATCTAGGAGAAATGGAGAGAAAATTCATATAATGTGTCCACATATTTCATGGTTTGTCTTAGGAAAGCTGTAGGGAAAGAGCAGTATATTGAACAGGGCATTCCTGTTTTAAGGAGCTGTATCTAAAAATGCACAAGGCAACAAGTATTCTTTACATATTATGGATTCAAATCCTTTATCAGATGTATGATTTGCAAATATTTTTTCCCAGTCTGTGGCCTATCTATTAATTTTCTTAATGGTATCCTTTGAAGCATGAAAGTTATTTACTTATCTACTTTTATAAATTAAAGTTATTTATTTATTTACTTTGATGTTCAGTTTTATCAATCTATCCTTTTATGAATTCTGTTTTGGTGTCATATCTAAGAACTCTTTGATTAACTAAAGGTCATAAATATTTATATCTTGTGTTTTCTACAAATTTTGTGGCTTTAATTCTTATATTTATACCTTTGATCTATTTTGAGTTAACTTTTATGATCTCAAGTAAGGTGTAGTTTATTTTTTGCATATGGATATCTAATTTTGAGCACCATTGTTTGAATAGTCTATATCCTCTACCTATTGATTTGTTTGACCTTCTCATCAAAAATCAGTTGCCCATTAATGTAATTTTCCCCCTAGACTCTTAATTCTGTTTCATTTATCTGTACATCTGTCATTATGTCAGTACCAAGCTATCTTGAATACTGTGTCTTTATAGGAAGTTTTGAAATCAGAACATGCAAGACCTCCAACTTGTTCTCCCTTTTGTGCTGCTATTTTTAGCACTGTTTACATTTAAAAAGTACAAGATTTAAACACAAAATCAATCCTGGTGTATGTGTGTGTGTGTGTGTTTTCTGTTTACTACCACAATTTACTACCCCCATCTACCAACAACAAAATCAACAATAACAACAAAATGACAAAAAGCAAAACATTCTTTAACCCTCTAACATTTTTTAGAAAATAAAGATTAGGGTGCCTGGGTGGCTCAGTCATTAAGCGTCTGCCTTCGGCTCAGGTCATGATCCCAGGGTCCTGGGATCGAGGCCCACATTGGGCTCCCTCCTCTGCTGGGAAGCCTGCATTTCCCTCTGTCACTCCCCCTACTTATGTTCCCTTTCTCACTGTCTCAAATAAATAAATAAAATCTTAAAAAAAAAAAAAAGCAAAGAAATAAAGACTAGGCACAAGTGGTAAGTGAATATAAATGTTTTTGTTTGGGTATATAGTTTACACTAGTTAGTTCTTTTTTTAAAAAAGAAAAGATTCTATTTATTTATTTGAGAGAGAGAGAGAACAAGTGGTGGGGAGGGGCAGAAGGGGAGACAGAGAGAGAGTCAGACTGTCTGCTGAGCAGGAAGCTCAATGCAGAACTAGATTCCAGGACCCAAAGATCATGACCTGAGCCCAATGCAGACCCTTAACCTTAACCACTTAACCGAGTGAGCCACCCAGGTGTCCCTATTTAGTTTAGTTTTTTTTTTTTTTTTTTTTACTGAGACCTCTGGTAAAGTGTATATGTTTTATTATTGGTGAAACGTGTAATCATCAGTGGTGTGTAGTTCCTAGGAAATTGAACTTTTATTCAAGCAGTATACTTCCAGAGAGTTAACTGCATGCATTTAATTGTACTGAAGAAACCCAAGTAATTAATTGCTAAATTACTGTTTGGTGGGAAGATTTTTCTACTATTTGAACTGATGCCCATTTCCCCCCAAACCCCTCTGTTGTCACAGTCATTTAATGTAAATAGGGAACAAAACAAAATTAAATTAAATAAAAAGGAAAGTTGTCCTTTTTTCAAGGGAACTGCTTTTATATTCTTCATTCTTACATTTATGTGATTACATTAAATTATGTGATTTATTAAAGTAAAACAACATTAATTAATATTGATATTAATAAAACCATATATTGAAAAGGTATTTGTACCTCTGTGTTTTTGGAGCATTATTTAGATTAGCCAAAATATGGAAGCAGCCCAATTGATCATCCATAGATGAAAAGATAAAGTAGATACACACACACACACACACACACACATGCACAAACACACACAATAGAATATTACTCAGCCATAAAAATGAGTGAAATCTTCCCATTTGCAACAACATGGATGGACCTAGGGAGTGTAATGCTAAGTGAAATAAGTCAGAGAAAGACAGATACCATATGATTTCACTCATTGGTGGAATTTAAGAAACAAATGAACAAACCAAGAAAAAGAAAAATGAGAAAATATACTCTTAAACACAGAGAACAAACTGGTGGCTGCCAGAGGGGACGGTGGGTGGGAGGATGGATGAAACATAAAGTAGATTGATGAGCATTGAGAGATATACAGAATTGTTTAATAGTGTCGTACTCCTAAAACTAATGTAACACTGTATATTAATAAAAACAAAAACAATATTATTTCATCTAAGGCTCTGTTAAAATTCCCTTTTACATGAAAAAAAATTAAGAGATTATTATGATACATTCTTTGTCATAATTATTGTGCTCTCCTCTATTCTCACCCCAGTATGTAGATACAATATGCCATGTTCAGTTTACTGGTAAGAGATCAAATATGAAAACACAGTGCTTCTCTCACAATATGGAAATACTAAGGTACAAATAATCAATTAACTCATAAATGAAATGATTTTATTATCTAGATGACTATCTTCATTATTATTAGGTTTGTTCAAAGAACCAAGACAAATCTATTTGCTGAATCTTCTTGAGGCACTTTGTGATTCTCTTTGAAATTTAATTTAACTAAAATGTTGAAATAATAGCTCATTAAAGATTAAAAATAGAAATAAACATTTATACTGATGAGAATCCTACTATGGCTGAGAAAAATAGAGGTCACTCTTTCATTATGTTCTTCAGTAAATAGGCTCTTTTATTCTGCAAATATCCTTTTAATGCCTCCCCAGATCAATTTCTCTTTTTCCATCCTTCTTTTAGAAATTAACATGTTTTGGGGGCACCTGGGTGGCTCATTCATTAAGTGTCTGGCTTTAGCTCAGGTCATGATCCCAGAGTTCTGGGATCAAGTCTTGCATTGCACTCCTGCTCCGTGGGAAGCCTGCTTCTCCCTCTCCTACTCCCCCTGCTTGTGTTCTTTCTCTCGCTGTGTCTCTGTCAAATAAATAAATAAAATTGTAAAAAAAAAAAGAAATTAACATGTTTCAAATTTAATATTCCTAATAGTTAACATAAATTCATTATTTCAAGCTCAAATTTGCTGTGCCTAAGTATATTAAGTCCAGGCTGCCAATATCCAAGTCTATAAAAGCATTTATGGGTTAAATTATTTATATAGAGTTTTATTTTTTAAGTCCATTAGCTTAACCACCTTGCTATTAGACTGTATGTCCAAATAAGTCTCAAGCAAACCCAAATCCAACATCTGAGCTAGGTCAATATCAGATACAGGATTTTAAAGTAGGAACATTAAAGTCAATGACTAAGCTCTGGAGCAGGAAAATTTGGAAGAAAATTTCTACAGTTGTTGTATTTTTGGGGTCCAGCAGATACTAGCCCTAAACCAGTAGTTTTCAAGTCTAGGTATTCACCAGAGTCTCTTCAGGAAGACTTTTAAAGTATAAATAGCAGGATTCCACACTCAGAAATTTTGATTTAATTAGTCTAGTTGGGGACTAAGAATCATTAGGTGATTTTTTTTTTTTTTAAGATTTTACTTATTTATTTGTCAGAGAGAGAGAGAATGAGCAAGCACAGGCAGAGCAGCAGGCAGAGGCAGAGGCAGAGGGAGAAGCAGGCTCCCCACCGAGCAAGGAGCCCGATATGGGACTCCATTCCAGGACACTGGGATCATGACCTGAGCCGAAGGCAGCCACTCAACCAACTGAGCCACCCAGGCATCCCTAGGTGATTCTAATGTATAGTCAAGTTTAAGGACCATTGCTCTAAATAAAACCTCAAAAAGGCTGCTGAGTGTGATATCATGACTGATATAAGTGAGATTATTTTTTGTTGGCTTAATATATATTCAGTACAACATGGAAGCCATTGAGAGAAGGTTATTGCAGAATCAAGGTGCAGTTACTGGACTTTGATACCTGTGGCTATTCATGTGAGTTTATCTCTTTCATTCACACTGCCATGACCTAACAGAAAAAAATTTGAAAAATTAATGTGTTCATGTTGCTCATCAAGTACTTGCTTTTCACGTGACTTTCAGATCAGGAGTCACTATATCATTTAGACTTGAGAAACTGAGCTTTTCCAGCTAGCATTATTCTTGAGTGCCAACAAAATAAGGTTTTACTGTTTAAATTGCTATATTTTCAAGTTCATTCAGTTCTGTTGGTCTCCAAATACTTAGGGTTTAGTTTTTCTTATAACCCATTATTATTTTGAAATGCCCCCTACCATACCAGAAATGTCTACTACTTTAAGATATTGAATATAAAGTCATTATATTTGGTGGTGGTGGGAGTAGGGAGCTGCAAAATAAAACAGACTTTAAGATATATGGTGTGGAACTAACCTAACAACTTAGTAAGATCTGATTGGAGAAATAAAGGTGATGATTTGAAGTCCATTTACATAAAAGCAGTGAAGTCATATGTTAAATCATAGCATTGAAAATTGAATTTGATGATATGCACTGTTTTATTTTGGTAAGAGAATGACCATTTTTATTTATTTTTTAAAGTTTTTATTTGAATTCCAGTTAGTTATACTTTTTTTAAAAGATGTGATTACTTCTTAGCATGAACTTTTTAAGAATATGCATTTGTTCTTACTAGAGAGTAAGGGGAAATATTCTCAACCTAAATGAATCAAATTGATGTTAAAATTGCCCATTTTGCTGCCCAACTTCTTCTATTATACTCTAAACAATAAGAAATCTTCCAATAAAAGTTATTCTGCTAAAAGCTAGTAAATTTTTTTCAACATAAGGAGATAATCTATTTCCCTGAAGGTTTTCAAGGTTTCTTATAACTATGGTATTATGAGAGATAAGGAAATATTTAAAAACTGGGTATTAGAAAAGGAAGACAGGCCTCTGGCCCCTTTATGCTTTGAGATTTGTCAATAAGGTTGAACAAGAGTAGGAATAGTTGAGTCTCTACTATATAGCTTCTTTTGGGTAAGATATGATAACAATGGCCTTTCAGTCATGAGTAAGGCCCAGCTACTTCAATAAGCGACATTCTCCGGGCAATTCTAGGGGCCATATGTAGCAGAGCTTAGCCAGGAGTAAGTGGTGTAGAAAATACTCTGAAATTCAGGAAGGCTGATCATTGGAATCGGAGATTCCAGGACACTCCATATCTTTTTGCCAAAATCATTTTGCAGAAAGCCAATTAAAAGATCAATTTGTCCGGGCGCCTGGGTGGCTCAGGGGGTTAGGGCCTCTGCCTTCGGCTCAGGTCATGATCCCGGGGTCCTGGGATTGAGCCCCGTGTCGGGCTCTCTGCTCTGCAGGGAGCCTGCTTCCTCCCCTCTCTCTCTCTGCCTGCCTCTCTGCCTACTTGTGATCTCTGTCTGTCAAATGGATAAATAAAATCTTTAAAAAAAAAATGATCAATTTGTCAAAAGTAGCAATTACCAAGTGCTGATCCTGAGAAATAGTCCTCTTGAATGTATTCATTAAGAAATTTTATTCTAGCTGTACTTTAAATAACATTCAATTCATTAAATGCTGAGGGTCATATGGGTCTTTAAGTTTTCTTATGAGTATATTCTTGAAGAATTTTTTTGTAAGTAGAATTTAATGTATTCAAGAAGAATATATTCTTGATCATATTTAAGTAAGACATATTCTTGAACATATTCTCAATAAAATATCTCCAAATTCATTTACTGCATTCAAAAAGAATATAGCTTAAATTATTGATATATTGATAAATTTATTGATTTTAGTGAATTAGTCATTCAGAAAGTAACTCCTTCAGGGAATTGGCTTTTGGCAATTTTCTCTGTCTTCTGTGTGAGCTGGAATTGGGAGATAGGATGAGGGCTGAAATGGGGTGTCAAGATCTGGGAAAAGTAGAAAATGGCTCTAGTTTAGAATGTAGTGAGGGCATCTCAGGACTCAGTGCGCAGGCCCTGTGTCTGGGGCCAGCCTGCAGGAAAAGGGATACTATAATAAGCCTGGATGAATGGAGGCATTTATAGCCTACTAAAACCCAAATTGCTCTGAAAATAAATAGCAAGGCTGGATTTGCTGAAGATGAAATGAGTTGACCCAGCTGTGAGAGAACTGGGGAAGGTGGAAGCTCAGAAAACAGGCATGCGGCTGAGAAATTCCACTGAGCTGGCCACATTTAAACCATTCCAGACTGCACACTATCATTTCTGCTTCCTCTAACTCATGGGTTATCCCAAGATAGGCGACAATGCAAGTAGGATTTGGCTGAAGCCGCAAGCACCTGCTTCTATACAGATTTCTTTCCTTGAAAGAAAGCAGTATTTGCAGTTACTTTGTTTCAGTCCCTGGCAGTGAATATGGGGCACAGTACTGGGCACACTGAAGTAGGTTCAAAAAAATGCTTGTTGATATAATATGTGGACTCTTGAAAACTCTTGTCCAATCATTTGAGGCTTTACCATGGTAAAGTTCTGATTTATGCTTTGTATGGCAAATTCCCCAGTACTCAGAATCCCATATTCCATAGGCAGATGCTTGAGAAACAGAGATAGTACAGTCAGTTTTGAACTTTGAGGAAGAAATAAAGTTAAATTGCAAGATACTTGATTGAAAACATGTTCTCTGCATCAGAGTGCTGAAATTTCAAAGGAAGCTTAATTCTTTTTTTTTAAGTCTTTTTTTTTCAATTTATTTGATAGACAGAGATTACAAGTAGGCAGAGAGGCAGGCAGAGAGAGAGGGAAACAGGCTTCCTGCTGAGCAGAGAGCCCCATATGTGGCTCAGTCCCAGGACCAAGAGATCATGACCTGAGCCGAAGGCAGAGGCTTAACCCACTGAGCCATCCAGGCACCCCAGAAATTCTTGAAGATTAAAAAGCTCCAGCTACTTCCCTAATGCCTCAGGTGTGTTGTTATTTCTAGTAAAATAAACTTGAAAGAAGTAAAGTTATAAATAACTCTTGCTAGTAAAGCAAAGGCGTAGACATTTTCTTATGTAGAAACATTTTCAGGCTCTAATTATAGGAACACCTCAAACATTAAAAAACAAAAAAAACAAAAACTATTCAAACCAAAATCTGTTTGCCTTATCAATACTGCCTCAAGGTGCATAGCTTTATAGTAGATATAAATAACTTCAATAAGAAATAACAATCCAGGGAGCGCCTCTATGGCGCTCAGTGGTTAAGCATCTGCCTTGGGTCCTGGAATGGAGTCCCACCTTTTCTGCTTCTCCCTCTTCCTCAGCCCTTCCATCTCCCTCTGCCCTTTCTCCTTTCCCTCTGACTCTCCCCATCCACTCGTGCTGTCTCTCGCTTTCTTTCTCTCTCTCAAATAAATAAATAAAATATTTTTAAAAAGGAAAAAGAAAGAAAGAAATAACAACTGAGGCAATTACATAGTTGAAAATTCAACTGGAATTTCAACTGAGTACTGGAATAAGGAAAACCTGAGTACTCTGGAGAGAGAACCTTTTTAAAGTGAAATCTGGGGACTGTGCAATATATGAAAGAATTATAGACCACAGCATTTTAGGGCTGGAAAAGACCTGAGGTTACCTAGTTCCAACCTTGAGTTCTTCCTCAAATTTCTCATTCTTCAAGTGAGAAAACAAAGGCAAAGAACCTGCCCAATGTCATAGAACCAGAGCTAGAGTCCAAATTCTGCCCAGCAACAAGAAACATATCCAAGGTTCTGGGTTTATGTGCCTTTATGTATGATTACTCCGTGCCATGTAGGATCCACGATTGGAACTCCATCATCAGAATGATGGCTCTTTTTGGCAATAGAATAACTATAGAAAAGTTTTTAGTGCTTCTCATAAGCAGGAAAGGGTGATATATGAGCCATTATTGACTCTTTTTCACCTTCTCTCCTACCAACTTCTTCTATGAACCTCCCCAAATGGGCATAACAAATAGACTACAGTTTTGAATGCATGTTACTTGTTTTGTGAGTGTGGTCGTGTGCATGCTTGTGTTTTGAGAAATTCTATTTCTTTTTTTTAATATAAAGATTTTTATTTATTTATTTGACAGAGAGAGAGATAGAGAGCACAAGTAGGCATAGAGAGGGAGAAATAGGCTCTCTGCTGAGCAGACAGCCTGACGTGGGACCCAATCCCAGGACCCTGGGACCATGACCTGATCCGAAGGCAACCGCCTAACTGACCGAGCCACCCGGGTGCCAGAGAAATACTATTTCTTAAGGGATATGAGCATGTAGTACATATCTGAGCTATGGGTTATATATGGGTCATTCTGTGTCTGGGGACTTGGTGTTTAGATGTTGTTAGTTGAGAAGTTATTCGCTGGAAACAAACTTGTAGTATGTCTGCTATATAATGGGGAAAGAATGATGAATTTGAAGATTATTTCACTTGGTTTTTGTACCCTAACCTTGGGGACCCTTTGGAGATGGAAAATCCAGAGTAGGCATCTACATTTTTATAATGGTGCTGAGTACTAGGAAGCTTAAAACTCAGAAGAGGAACTCTTACATAGACAGGAAGTTATTTGTAAATATTTCAATGAATGAAACAGTGTCCTCTTTGTGAATTACTGCCTGGTCTTCTCACAGAGAGGGCGGGTAGTGAGTAGGCAAGAGGGGAGATAAAAGTGAGTCCTAGAATCTGACACTCTGGGTAGAGTCTTGACTAGGCTCTTTATAGCTGTGTGATTTGGGGGGAACTCCTGCTTTGTCTATTTACCATAAAGTCTACACATAGATTCTCCCTGTAGGAACTGGTTGAGAGACAGGCATAAATCTCAAGACCTCCAGTGCATATCCAAGGCAATAACTGTCACAAACTTCTGTAACTTTCTGAACCTGGTGCAGATAAGCAGAATGCCTAATGACTCATAACAAATATTAGTTGAATGAATTCATGAATACATGCATATTTAATTAACAACAAACACCTAATGTTTCATACTTTTAGCTTGTTTCATAATACCTTGTGAAATGAGTATTTTTATCTCCCCTTTCAGTTGAGGGTATTGAGGGTCACAAAAAGGTTGAACAATAGTTATGGATCAGAACTAGAAACTGCCAGCTTTGAAGCACATGACTCTGACTCCAGAGATCTACAGTTCAACCCACACAATTACAAAGAGCTAGATGTCATTTCTGAAGACCCAAGAATACCGGTTCATCTTTGTTTGTAAAAGTATACGCTCAGCATGACAAATTCCCACCCAAATGATTCACATCTGACCTCATCTACTCTATTGTGGGAGAAGGATGGTGCTGTCTCATGGTGCAACTCCATGATCATAGGAAAGTGCTACTTGTATCAATGTTTTAAGATGTTAGAGTTCTGGTGGAGCCTGTACTCACCTCTCTGACTACCTAAGAAACCTTTTGTAATGTACACCAATTCCTTAAGACAATGTGCATCATTCCTCAGGAGAGAACACTTCTCATTCTTTGATGCCCACTGGGGCTTGCCTCAGAGAGACTGTGCCTTCTATCTGGGCAAGATATCCCTGTGAAAGATGTTGCTGAAGAAAATACAGGACTAGGGACAAAAAAGAAATATGGCCACTGCCAACTTAATCCTCATGGAGCTGACACTAAGATTTGGTTATTTAAAAAAGCATTAATTTACAGTTTTTCTTGTAAGGGCATTTTTTAAAAAAGATTTTATTTATTTATCAGAGAGAGAGAGGGGGAGAGAATGAGCACAGGCAGACAGAAAGGCAGGCAGAGGCAGAGGGAGAAGCAGGCTCCCTGCTGAGCAAGGAGCCCAATGTGGGACTCGATCGCAGGATGCTGGGATCATGACCTGAGCCGAAGGCAGCTGCTTAAGTTGGAGATGTCTGAATAAGAGACTCAGTATTTTTAAAATGTTATAATAATCTATGTATTTTCTTCCTAATCACCTGGGATCAATTCAACTTTTCTCTTTCAGAAGGAGTTGAAGTGTATTTTTCTCTTTGTTCCTTTTTCTCATGGAAATATCCAGGAGAATCTCAGGATTATGCTAACCACATGTTAAATTTTAAAATGTGTAACTAAATAAATATATAAGCAAGACTTATCACTGCAATTTTTGAACCAAAATTTTATACCAAAATGTAATGTTGAAAGTTCCTAGACTTTTCATGCCTTTGTGTATTGTAATGTGTTCTCTTCATCCCACCCCTTTCTGGAGGATGGACTGTTACTCCTTTCACGACTCATAATGAAAGTGATGATTTCTGCTCTCCCTTTGGCAGAATTACCTGTGTCTGTAGCACTTTTTCACAAACTGCAGTCATCAATTTTCTTGAAATATTGTCATTATCTGTATCCTTCCGCCCTTCCTGGTCTCTGAATAACTTGAGAGCAAGTTATCTTATTGCCTTTGAATCTTATATTAGTACCTAAGCCCTGGGTTCAATGAATAATTATTGAGTGAATGATATAGGCACAGTCAGTACCCTCATACTCTCCTCACACTACCTAAGGTCAAGATGCAGTGACTCAAACCTGACTGGATGAAAGCATAGGTCAGATCTCATGTCTCCTTTAATTTTGGTAGAGTAGGAGTCAGTGAGCCTAAAATATTTTCCTAGTTCAGTCATTTGCCATCTCTGGACATCTTGTTAAATTTCAAAAAGCTGTACCTTCTCCTGCCTCATGGGAATGGTGGAAAATAAATAAGACCACATCTAAAGAACCAGGGTTTCTTATTAGAGAGTACATTATTATTATCACATCAAGCAAGCTCTCCGGAGTGCTGAAAAATCTATTCTGAGAAGAAAAAAACAACCTGGAAACATTTTCATTCTACCAGTGATGTCTTCTATTATTAAACAGTACACATACTGTAAACCCCTATGGTATGATTCTAGAAGAATGAAGCAAAGGATAAGATAAATGTGGAAAAAAATAAGCCCGAGAATTATTTTTGTGGAGGACCACTGGTTTGTTGTAACTTGCTTCAACATGTACGGAAGTATTTAAAATAAAGAAATAATAATTTTTTGCCCACTTTGAGTTGGAGGAAAGGATGCTGGTATGTGAAGTGTACACAGTTTCTAATAAAGTGCATTAAAAAATACCAGTGGTTTTTCAGATGGTTTTGAAAAATCATGCTTCAGTTAATAAATTATTTGGAAAATATCAATGATTCTTTGTTACCTTACATTGAAAACACATTTACATTTAGTTTTTCTCATCTATGAAAATGAACTGTGGCACAACATAATTGTGAATTGCTGTGTAAAGAGCAATGTTCCAAAATATATGTATTCTTCTGAATTGTAATTTGTGGGGCAAGAACCAATTAGGAACCCAATTTTCCTTTTGTTTTTCCTGAGTGTATCAGGAGAATTCAAATAACTTCTTTCTGTCTCTGTCTCTCCCTAGTTTTCCACCACACTACAAGCTTTTATTTCTCAGTTTTCTGGGTTTCTAAATACTTGGGTCTGCAACTATGTTTTTACCTGAGGACTCACTTAGGGATGACTTTTTGTTACCTTGGAAGTGATATTCAGAAAACATAGCCATGGCCCCTTTCCCCAGAAAGGTCTCTAGGAATATCTGGGAGAGAGTGGTTCAGCCCCAGATCATGTATTCTTTTATTCATCATTATGGAGCACTAAGTTCCCAGCAGGCACCATACAGGACTCTGGGAGACACAAAGATTCAATTGTAAAGATGGCAAATACATAATTATAAAAACGTATACTTAAAGACAGGGTAGAAAGAGAGAAATGCATTTAAAAAGGCACAGAGGAGGGTGTCTGGGTGGCTCAATGGGTTAAGCCTCTGCCTTGGGCTCAGGTCATGATCTCAGAGTCCTGGGATCGAGACCCTATTAAATAAATAAGATCTTAAAAAAAAAAAAAAGGCACAGAATAAAAAAACAATCACTTATAGTAGGGGTAGAGTGCATCCAACCAAACTTACTAAAGTCACCTGGGAAATGGTCCAGATCATTTTTGGAAATGCCCTTATCTCCTATGAGTCTTCCCTTCTCACAGGGCAAACAGTGGTCTGCTGGGATCATCATAGAGGAAAGCAAATGTTTTGTAGATGTTTTAGGCAGACTAAAGCCTACTGGGTTTGGTTGGCACTAATCTTGAATTGGGAGTGAGTAGGATGGAATTGGAGTCCTGAGTGTCTCTGATTTCTTCTTTATAATAACCCGATTTTGGCAGTAATGGATGCAAAGGAAAAAATGCACTTCAGCTATTTAAAGAAGCTTTAGAACATAGATGCTGTAGAGCAGCTCCATCCAACAACTTCCTGCAATGATGGAAATGTTCTATGATTTCACACTCCAATGAAGTAGCCACTAAACACATGCCACTAGTCATATTTCAAGCCAGTTGAAATGTGGTCAGTGATACTGAGGAAAGATACTGAGGAAAGAAACTGAGGAAATAATTTTTAAATTTTATTTAATTTTAATTCGAATTTAAGTCTAGGGGCACCCAAGTGGCTCAGTCATTAAACGTCTGCTTTCGGCTCAGGTCATGATTCCAGGGTTCTGGGATCGAACCCTGCATTGGTCTTCCTGCTCAGTGGGAAGCCTGCTTCTCCCTCTCCCACTCCTTCTGCTTGTGTTCCCTCTCTCTCTGTGTCTCTCTTTGTCAAATAAATAAATGAAATCTTTAAAAATAAAATAAAATAAAATAAATTTAAGTCTAGACATATGTGGGTAGTGGCTACATTACTGGCCATTGCCTCTTTACGGCACTGAAGACCTGATCCCAGAAAACCGAGATGGAGCAGCCCATTGAGAATAACTGAATTAACAAGTATGAGTTATTTTAAAATACAATGGGGAGAAAGTTTTGGATACTATAAAACTTAGCCCAAATCTAAGTGTTTTAAACATTCCAATTATATAGATATGCTGAAGTTCATTGATTAGCATTAGCCAGTCCGTTGTCAGAAGCCTCATGATCATTGTTTTCTAACTAGCATTACAACTCCCCAATGATTAGTTTCTGTCTACCAGTTATCACTCAAGCTGAGTCCTCCCTTCTTGCTTTGTAAGAAAAGTAATTGCTTTCTTATAGACCACAAGTCTGAAATATATTGTCTTAGATCCAGCAAGTTTGTAATTCTTGTATATGCAAAACTATAGTGAGGAAGAAATTTTTTAAATTGGAATGTTTTAGAAGGAAAAGTGAGTGCAGGGATACTCACCTGATAGGAAGCTAAAATAGGCCTGGAGATATGACATAAAAAAGCACGTAAATAATACCCTTAAGGGGTATTTTTATTCTTTGGATGTGAACAGAAAGGTAAGGAGGTAGATTTGGGAAAATATCTTTTAAATCAGATTGTTCAATAATTTCTAGACCAAGACTAAAACCATCAAAGCCTAAAAAAATCATATACTCTTTCAAAAGGTGATGTTTTCTTTTTTTTTTTTTAAGATTTTATTTATTTATTTGACAGACAGAGATCACAAGTAGGCAGAGAGGCAGACAGAGAGAGAGACAGAGAGAGGAGGACGCAGGCTCCCTGCTGAGCAGAGAGCCTGATCCCAGGACCCTGAGATCATGACCTGAGCTGAAGGCAGAGGCTTATCCCACTGAGCCACCCAGGCACCCCAAAAGGTGATGTTTTCTAAACCTTAATGTGTACAGACAAAAAACCCAGATGTGGGAAATTAGAAAATCCTGTAAAAGTAATTTCTTGATAGGAAAACACAGCTAGAGGATTCAGAATATTTATTTAATATTTGAAAGTGGTATGTTTCTTGACTGTTTATACTTTCCCTGATGCCTTAGGCTCAGGTAGGGAATTATAAATGTGCTGATGTGTGTCTAGTCTTGAACATAAATCTAAGTAGTACTGAAGTGGTTAGGATTTTCTAAGGGTCTCACTGGAACACTTAATTCCAGGCAAGGTTTTTTTTTTGTTTGTTTGTTTTTTTAAATGTTTAATGTTGCCCAGATGAGCATCAACTTATAAATTAATTTTTAAAATTTATTTTATTTATTTATTTATTTTAAAGATTTTATTTATTTATTTGACAGAGAGAAATCACAAGTAGTCGGAGAGGCAGGCAGAGAGAGAGAGAGAGAGGGAAGCAGGCTCCCTGCCGAGCAGAGAGCCCGATGCGGGACTCGATCCCAGGACCCCGAGATCATGACCTGAGCCGAAGGTAGCGGCTTAACCCACTGAGCCACCCAGGCGCCCCCTTATAAATTAAATTAATTAAAATTTTCCTTCATATTAACCTCCATTTCTTATTTGGGAATCTTTGTTTAGTATGGGATCAATATAACTACTGCCATTTTATAAGTGAGACACAGGGATAAAGTCAAGCAATTAATTGTCAAGGAATATCACATTACTGGTTTCTACATTTAGGAATTTATATTTTCAAGATATAGTTAAAAAACAGTATTCTTAATTATATAACTCTACTATATGCACACTACTATATGTCTAATGCACACACAAAAAATATATATGTATATATACACATTATATATAATATATAAATATATATGTATACAATATATATGTATATTGTGTGTGTATGTGTGACTTTTAACTTAATTGTAATGGGAGACTTTAAAGTTTCTATCTATAATGAGTTGATGTTATTATTCTTTTGCTTGAAAGGTTCCCTAAACCTAAAATTTGTTACAACTCAGTATACGAACTATCCATCTAAATCGAACATTATGTAATTTGACAAGATGTCATATTCAGATGGTTTAAAATCTAAATTATGTCTGAAGGTGGATAAAATATCATGATTCTATAAGCATAATTTCAAAGAAAGCTTAACACTAATAAAATATTTTTAGAAATATAAATATTAAGATCAGATTTTTATTATATATGTAAGGACTTTGTAGGGGATAGAGATTCTTTCTCTCTTCTCTTTGTCTTTTTAACCCTTTAAGTCTTCATCAGTCATTTCCAACAGTCTGTGGTAGGGAAGGAGACAGGTTTAAAAAAAGAGAGAGGGAGAGAGAGAATGCTTTCTTTAGTTAGTTCCTTCTTATTTCAAAGAATATAATTTTTAAAAAAGATTTTCATTTATTTATTCGACAGAGAGATTGGGTGCACACACAAGCAGGGGAAGCAGCAGGCAGAAGGAGAGGGAGAAGCAGGATCCCCGCAGAGCAGGGAGCCTGACATGGGGCTTGATCCCAGGACCCTGGGATCATGACCTGAGCCAAAGGCAGACGCTTAACGACTAAGCCATCCAGGCACCCCTCAAAGAATATAATTTTTAAAAAGATCATTAAACTCTGAACCAGGAGATACAGCCTTGAGTTTTAAGCTTACAACACTAGCCACATAATGTGGGTGTTTGCATATTTCCCAGTGTTTTGTTGTCTATTGAGAATGGTGGGGGGGGAGGGAAGTGTTTCTACTTTAGACCCTGCATTTGAAATGGATGCAAATTCAGTCCCTACTGTTTGGGAAAAATTGGGAGTCAAGCCAAGCTAAGAAGACCAAATGCCTAAATCAATTGTCGGTTGAGGTTGAGGTGCCTGGTAAAGGACAGACTCATTAATGGTAAAATGGAGAAAGAATGAGATTCTAAGAAGAGATAGAGTGAAACATAGCAAAAAAAAAAAAAAAAAAAAAAAAAGGCAGGAGGGAAGAGTGCAGAACAGCTTGCTTGGACACTATGGCTCATGTGATCAGACACTGGTTGTTGTTGCACATGTTTTATGTTGAATGAAGTGTGCCAGTGGTATACTGAAACTGGCTTATACTGACCAGCAATCTTGAGAGCCAATATAAAAAGTGTATTATATAAACTTAAACTAAATTATATTAGAAAGATAATGAATACTCAAAATTCATCTTTTTCTGCTTTATTACATTTTGTTATTATATATGCTCTTGAAATTATTTGCACCTATTATATGTATATATTGGAAATACTAAAATAATGTGCTGCTGCACATTTCTTCCTAACTGCATTCAGTGATGTTACACTGGTAGCTTGAATACACAAATATTCAAATACAAAAACAAATATTGTTTTTGTTAATTTTACAAAAACCTATGTGCATATGAACACATTGCTAAAGCCCCTCCCAGCCTTGGAAGAGATCAGGTTCTAGGGTGGCACTGTCCAATAGAACTGCATTGATGGAAATGTTTTATATTTTTGTTGTCCAGTACAGTAGAAGCCGCTAGTCATATTTGGATATTAAGCTCTGGAACTGTGAGTAGTGCAACTGAGGAACTGAATTTTAAATAAAAAATAAATTAAGTTTTTAAAAGATTTATTTATTTATTTTAGGGATAGAAAAGGGGCAGTGGGAGAGGGAGAGAGATAATCTCAAACAGATTCCCTGCTGAGTGTGGAGCCCTGTGCAGGACTCTGTCTCATGACCCATGAGATCATTACCTGAGCTAAAACATAAGTAGGACACCTGACTGATTGAGCCACCCAGGTGCCCCTAATTAATTTACATTTAAATAGATCTATGTGAGAAGTGGCAACTATATTGAACAGTGCAATTCTAAGGTGTGTGTCCAAGAGTGGAATTGCTAGGATGTGAGGCATGTATATATTTAACTTTTGTAGATGTTCCCAGACTGTTTCTCATCAACTCTTGGCATTGTTAGATGGTTTAGTTTTGGCTATTCTTGTGGGTGTGCAGTGGTGTCTTTTGCTATTTTAATTGAGATTTCCAGATTGTTAATGATGTGGTATACCTTTATATATATATATGTATGGTTATTTTTATTTCCTCTTATTTGAAGTATGACTTTAAATCTCTGGTCATATACTATTGGGTTGTCTGTCATTTTCATAGTCATTTACTGGTGTTCTTTTTAAAATATATATTCTAAATGCAAGTCCTTTGTTAATGATATATTTTGCAAATATCTACACATAGAGAGTTTTTAAAAACACTATCCAAATCTTTCTGTAGACCAATTAAATCAGAATTTCTCTTGGTGGGACATTGTTAAAGGTTCCTTAGGTGATACTGATCTGCCTGTGTGAGGAGAATGGATAGAAGTTAGTGTAAGAAATGACTGCTAACTATGAAAATTATCTCTCTGAAGCAGTTATGATATACATATGTGGACTAGCTCTGGAGTCAAGATAGCCTGAGTTTGCTCCTAGGCTCTGATAGACGTTTCTGTGCTTCAGTTTTTCCATCTGTAAAATTGGATAATAATATCTACCAGATAGTCTTTGTGAATACTAAATGAGCAATTATATATGTAATTATATATGTAAAGTGCTTAGACCTGTATGTGTTACACAGTTCTGAGCAAGTGCCCAGTTAAGTATTAGTTATCATCATATTATCATCATTATTACTATCATTATCATGATCAAAATATTAAATTACCTGCTTTGCAAAGTAGTGAGAGCCAATATCTTCTTTAATGAGGAAGTATCAGAAACCTTTCACCAAGATCAAGAATAAAGCAAGGATGCCCTGTCTCTTCCACTATTAAAAATTGTTCTGGAGGTATTAGCCAAGGCAACCAGACAAGAGAAATTAAAAATAGGTATAAGAACTGATAAAAAAAAAAACAAACCGAAAAACTATCTCTATTTGATGATGATATAATAGTATACTTAGAAACCCTAGATAATCAATAATTTTATTTAAACAATAAAATAATTTCGTAGTGTAGCAGAAGTTAACAGGCAGAAATCAGTATCCTTAATATACACAAGCAATTACCAGTTAGAGAACATAATGGTAGAAGAACCTCATTTACAATGAAAACAAAGAAGATTGAGTATTTTGGAATAAACTTAATGAAAAGTTATAAAACTTGTAGGAAGAAAGCTTTAAAATCTTCCAGGAGAAAGATAACAAGAGTAGACTAGAAGAAATGGGAAGATATCCCATATTCTTGGAGAGGACAACAAAACATTATTAGAATGTCAGCTCTCTCTGAACTAATTTATAAATTTAACACACCTTGATAAAGCTTTTTTGTGGCATTGGACAAGTTGAAAGTGAATTAGATAGGAAGCAAAAGTTCAAGAATAGCATGAAAAATACTGAAAAAGAAAAAAATACTGAGGATGGGGGGGAGAAACCAACCCTACCAGACATTAAAACTCACTATAATAGCCTCTCCAATTAAAACAGTGAGATAATAGATGAATAGCTAGTGGAACAGAATAGAAGGCACAGAAATAGACCCAACTAGGTTTGGAAATGTAGTATAAGATAAAAATGATATCTCAAAATACTGTGAGTAATGATGGCATTTTAAAGAAATTAAACTTTTCGGGGCACCTGGGTGGTTCAGTGGGTTAAAGCCTCTGTCTTCAGCTCAGGTCATGATCCCAGGGTCCTGGAATCAAGGCCCGCATCAGGCTCTCTGCTCGGCGGGGAGCCTGCTTCCCCCTCTCTCTCTGCCTGCCTCTCTGCCTACTTGTGATCTCTGTCAATTAAATCAATGAAATCTTAAAAAAAAAAAAGAATAAAGAAATTAAACTTTTTAATAAATAATGAGTAACTATTTAGAAAAAAAGACAAATATATTCGTACCTTATGGCAAATACAAAAATAAATTCCAAGTGGATCTGGGATCCAAATGTAAAAATTGAAACCATACATCTCCTAGAAGAAAACATGGGTGAATTCCATTTTGAACTGGTTTTCGAACTATGACTCAAAATCCAGAGACAATTAAATAAAAGACTGATAATTTTTACTGTAAACAAATTTTAAAAGTATGCATTCTAAAAAAGAAACAAAACAACACCATAAACAGAAGGTAACTGAGAAACTGGGAAAATATCTTTGCAATATACGTCACAGACAAAGGACTAATATACTTAATATATAAAGAACTCTTAAAAATTAAAGGATGGGGCACCTGGATGGCTCAGTTGGTTAAGCAACTGCCTTCGCCTCAGGTCATGATCCCAGGGTCCTGGGATCCAGCCCCACATTGGGCTCCCTGCTCAGTGGAGAGCCTGCTTTTCCCTCTCCCTCTGCCTGTCCTTCTGCCTACTTGTGCTCACTCTCTCTCTCTCTGTGTCAAATAAATAAATAAAATCTTAGAAAAAAATAGAAGGATAAAGGGACAAAAACCTGATAGAAAAATAAGGAAAAGATAAGAACAATTTATAAAAAATAAAAAGACAAAAAGGGGCTCTTAAACATATGAAAACTATTCAGACCCATTTATAATTACATAACTATAACTTAAAACAATTCAGAGATTGTCTCTCAGGCTGACAAAAGTTTAAAAACACCATAATATAGTTACTGAGGTTGTGAGGAAAGGAGTCCTCTGTTACTTATTGCTAATGGGAGTGCCAATTTGTATGACCCTTCTGGGAGCGAATTTGGCAATTCCTAACAAAACTACACTTATTTTTGATACAAAAATCCTAATTTTGAGAATTTATTTTGAAGATACACCTCCAGCAACATGCAAATACATATGCATGATGTTTACTGCAGTATTTTTTGATTGTAAAATATTAGAAACATCATAAGGCCCATATAAGAGAGTGATTGAACTAACTCTGGCATATCCACACTATGGATAATTATGTGGCTATAAAAATGAAGTATCTCTATGAACTGATAGGGAGTGACTTCTATGATATGCTGGTTTGGTTTTTTTTTTTTTTTTTTTTTTTGGTTTGTTTGCTTTTTTAAAGATTTTTATTTATTTGTCAGAGAGAGAGAGAAAGAGAGAGAGGGCATGCACGTAAGCAGGAGGAACAGCAGGCAGAGGGAGAGAAGTCTCCCCCTTGAGCAAGGAGTCCGGTGGGTCTCAATCCCAGGATCCTGGGATCATGACCTGAGCCTGCTTAACCAACTGAGCCACCCAGGCATCCCTATGATGTACTGTTTAGTGGAAAAAGGGAAGTGCGAAAGAGTATATGCAAGGAAGAAGGAGATATAAGAAGGTATGCATATATCTGCTCATCTTGCAAAAAAAAAAATAATACAGGTTTGTTAAACCAGAAACTATGAGATTTATTATGCACAGAGGATAGATAGGTACAGGATGGAAAGAATGGGAAAATGGGAAGGGAAGAAGGAATGAGGGAGGAAAGCATATATCTTATGTGGTTTTGACTCTTAGAATAATGGTAATGTTTCATATACCCAAACATAAATAATCAAAATCAAAAAGAAAGTGGGAGGAACTCAAAATGTAATATAAAATGAAGGGAATGAAAATGAAAATAACTAACCTAAGTAAGTGGGGAAGATCATATTTTGACTGTAAATTATAAGGTTAAAGATGAAGAGAACTATACACAATTATTATACTTCAGTTAGTACTTTTTATTTTCTCACAGGAGTGTAGGTTCACTATTCTAAATCTACTTTATATGTACACCAGGATTGAGCAAATAAGTAAATATATTTATGGAGAGTGAGAGAGCCAGTTGTCTCACTGCCAGAAAAAGAAGTAACAAATAAGAAAAGGGAAAGGCATGAATGAATCCATTGGTATTTGATCAGACTTAGAGGTATTAGTGCAAACCCATGGTATTAAATTATTTATACAGAGGAACTTTTATAGAAATATAGATATGTACATGATTATACATGCATCCGTCTCCTAGCTCTGTCCAATGATAAGGTCTAAAAGCAATATACCCCGGTAGCAATGGGCATACCTAGCACCCAATGTTGGTTTCTAAATACCATTTTCCAATAAAAGAAACAGAACTCCTTGGGAAAATGGTTGATTCTAAGGATGGGTTAGGAATAATACAAGATGAGGCTGGAATATCTTGTGCTGCTAGAAAGTAAGGACGTGCTAAAAAAGATAGGGCTAGCCACTGGATGGATATAAGAATCACCCTGAAAGAGCTTCCAGTGGCCAATCTACGACAACTGGAGTAACAAAATAAGAATAATAATGTGACTCATAAATTATAGATTAAAACAAGATCTTTGAGCCCATACTGATATAAATAAATAAGCAAGTGGAAGAGGAGAGATAGCTTTTTCTTACAGGTGAATTCCAATAATAAATAGAAAAGAAATGATAGAAATAGAAAATTACCTTCATATAATCATTTTAAGCAAGATTCATCAATTAAAGCTGAAATTAGTGAGGAAAAGTATGACATGAAACAGAATATTTGAATAGTTTCATAGTGTCTTACCATAAGATACTTATAAATTACAAGGGGAAAAATAGTAACTTTACACGGAGAAATCTGGAATACATCAAAACAAACTAGCCAGTTCAAAAGTTGCCTTAAGCCATAGAAGACATGACTGAAGAACTGCTATAGATTGGAAGAGACTGAGGAGTAATACCAACAGATGCAACATGGAATCTGGGTTTAGATTCTGGACCAAAAAGAGGACATAAGTAGGACAACTGGCAAAATTGAAATAAGGTCTATAAATCAATTGTTAATTTCCTGATAATTACATTATTGTCATATAACATGTTAACATTAGTAGAAGCTGAATGAAGTCTATATTAGAACTCTCTATACCATTTTTGAAATTGTTTTGTAAGTCTAAAATTAGTTCACAATAAAAAGTTTGAAAAGTGTAGTGAATTTCCAGGCATTTGAGTTCAAGTAAGGAATAATCACTCAATAGGAGGTCATAGAAGAGATTCAAGCCCATATATAGGAAGTTCCAGTACATAGCCTTCTAAGGTCTCCTTAAACCAGGAGGTGTTTTTGAGAATGTTAACAAAATTCTTAGCTTAACGGATGAATTATAAAATTCCACACAAACTTTGATCTGGTGGTAATCCCCTTGAATTTGTAGAAAGTCAGCAATTAAACAGCTCAGTTTTACTTCATTTCAGCAAATGATATATGCTGTGAGGTTATGAAATATTTGAAGTAGTTTACAATGAAAACTCTACCTTCAACTATCAAGACTTTAAGTACTTGAGAACGAATTTACATTCACGGATGAGTTTTCAGCTATATTCCAAACAGCCATTCTAAACTGTACCAGATAATCTCAAAAAGTGCTTAAACAATTTAAAGCAGATGAGAATTACACTGTTATACAAAGAAAAGCGATTCCAAGAGAGTATATGCAATGTGATCCTGTTTTTGTCAAAAATAAGAATATATGCATGGGAAAGAGCCTGAAGTTTTATATAATAAGCGTAAATAGTGGTTAACTTTTGGTAGTTTGAATTGGCTGTTCTCTCTTTTTTTAATAGCAATTCCTAAATTTTCTACAATAATTATATTATTTTATAATCACAAGACAATAAAATTATAAGTATTTATAAAAAGTGGGGCGCCTGGGTGGCTCAGTGGGTTAAAGGCACTGCCTTCAGCTCAGGTCATGATTCCAGGGTCCTGGTATCAAGTCCTGCATTGGGCTCCCTGCTTGGTGGGGAGCCTGCTTTCTCCCCCTCTCTCTCTGCCTGCCTCTCTGCCCACTTGTGATCTCAGTTTGTCAAATAAATAAATAAAATAAAATAAAATAAAAGGAAAGCTGTGTAACAGTGAGTAATGAACTGACCGCTGTAACACATGGATTTAGCTAAATATAAGATATGTATACTCCGACAGTCATTAGTGTTAGAATGACTGCCCTCAGGCTACAAATAGAAGGTAGTAAGTGAATTTTTCCCCTATGATCACTTCAGTTAAAAATGTCAAAAAGAGAACAGGTTTAAGCATTTGCAGTTACTAAGTTAACAGCGTCACAGAAAACCACTAATATTTTATGCCTGATTTTACTTTTAATAGTCTATATTTTTTAATGAAAAGAGGCACTGTTTTTAGGTCAGATAAGAGATATGTGTACAGGTAGCCCCCTCACTCATCCAGGTATCACTTTCTGTGGTATCAGTTACCCACAGTCAATCATGGTCCAGAAGCAGGTAATCCTCCTGAGATATTATCAGAAGGTCAGTGGTAGCCTAATGCTGCATCACACTGCCAAATCACTCACTTCACTTCCTCTCATTGTATAACATTTTATCATCTCACATCATCACAAGCAGGGGGGAGTACAGTACAGTAAGATATTTTAAAATTGAGAGAGTGACCACTTTCACGTAACTTTTGTTACAGTATATTATTGTAGTTGTAGTTATTATTACTCTTACTGTGCCTAATTTATAAATTAGACCGTATCTAAATATGTTTGCATGGGGGAAAAAACGGTATATGTAGGGTTTCTGTGCTATCTGCAGTTTCAGGCATCCACTAGGGGTCTTGGAATATATCCCCCACAGATAAGGGAAGACTACTATATTGGAATATTTTCTTCTAGTTTTATTTTACTTTATGAGGCATATATTAAATGGAAGGAATTAACTTTGCCCTGCCCTTTAAACTAGCATTTATCTCTCAGGGATGAGATGCTAATGCAGTACTTCTTAAATTTTAATGTGCATTTGAACAAGCTAGGGATTTTGACTCTATAGGTCTGGGATGGGACTTGTTATTTTCATCAGAGACAGCTAGGGGTTTGTCAGAAATGCAGAATCCTGGAGCCCACCTCAAAATTACTCAGTCACAGTCTACCTTTTAACAAGCTCTCCATTTGACTTATTTGTACAGTAAAATTTGGGAAGCTCTAGTTTAAAGAACCCAAATAATCTAGTTTGACTTGGTTTCTGCAGTTTTTTAAATGAAAATTATTTAAAGAAATAATATTTAAAAGTTATAGAAGCCAATGCTGCTGTTTTACTCTGTTAGCAAACCCAACTTTGCTTTGTAAAACTATTTTTAGATAGTTATAATATTTTCCTTAAAATGAGGATAAAATTTCTTTGATGCTCAGGTGACTTTAAAGTTAGTTCTTGTTTGTTTATTCATCTTTACGCTAAATGATTTGTGTAGCAGATGAAATGTAATCACTTCCCCCTGGTTTGGTCTCTCCTTTGAGGATTGTTTCAGACTCTGTTTTTCTATATTCTACTGGCACAATGGAGGACCTTTCACTTTTCAGATGCTTTGATGGGATTAGAAAGGGGATTAAGAGGCATGGTTACAGCATATCTTTGTTTCTGATTTATCATATTAAATGAGTTTCTAGAGCTTTAAGACAACACATTAAAAGAAAAGAAAATGGAATGCATTGATGGGCTTTGCATTAGAAGAGAAATTAGAGTGGTCACCCACAAGTCACCAAATTATTTTATAAGTCCAATTTTCTTTATTCATAGATGACAAAATTTTTAGGTTCTGGAAAATCATTATTTCATTTGAGGAACAGTCACACCACAGCTACCAAATTAAAACTTTGTAACTGAAGAGCTCTGACATTTCTATTTTTTATGAATATTTTAACAGTGAACTTCTTAGGATCCTACCTACTAGGAATCCAAAAAGAAGTAATTGAGTGGTTAAGTTTAACACTAAATTTCAGTCTTACAAGCATTTGCAATTCTGATAAATTTTACTGGATCACATTTAAACCTACTGAAGCCATTCTTTTATCATCATCTTTACACCTTAACCTTGATCTGATGCTTTCACTTCTAGGATTTCCAATAAAATACACTGAGAATTTGTCTACTAACATAAACTCTAAACAACATGTATTGTCAAAACAAGACTCACTAAATATATTTTAAATCAAGCCTGCTTTTTTTATCCTAAGAACAAAGAATACACACTACATATTGTAGAGCAATTAAATATGAACTGATAGATGGAGCCTAAATATTTGAAAGTACAACTGTAACAATCAGAATAGATAGTATTTTTATAAACTTACTACAGTGTCCACTGCAGTTTAATGTATCACTTTAGGATACATAAGTTAACATTGGTTTCAGAGGGAAGAAGGTATTTGGGAGAAAAGGATGAAATGAAAGTGCTTTCTAAATCACCCTCTACTCCCATGAAATATCTGGTGATGAAGAATAGGTTGCGGGTTAAAACCTATTAGTCATGGAGAAGTTTTCGTATCTTTTCCACCCTAAATGTATTTGGGTTACGTGTTAACTTTCAAGTTGGAGGCAGTCTTGCTAAAGGCAGGTCATATCAATAACAGTAGCCTATAATTTAAGGATTTCGTATTACTGTTTGAAAATTTATAATAGTATTTCATTTAATTTCAGTTAGTTTCTGAAAATATAAATTTTATCTTTCCTGCATGTTCTCTATTTTATCACTAATCACTTTTTTCACAACCACCATTTTAGGTCAATTTCCCAAACTACTTGTTCTTCACAGATATTAAAATATTCTTACTTATGCAAATCCTTGTTGTTGAAAGGTATTGATTGGTATTTGGTCTGGATTATCAAAATTTTGTGCTTTCTATATATCATTTTCTTTCTTAATTTTTAGAGGCTTATGGGTAGCTTGTGTTTCATTGCGCTCATAGTACAGTATATTATGTATAAAGTGTCTGATCTTTTTATAAATTTCTAGGATAGTTAATCAAACTCCAAACTATAACCAAGACTTTCAAACCAGGACTATAAGTTGTGATATTTTAGATGATAATTTCCAATATTTTGACAAAATACATTAAAAAAATGAAGTTATTTAAAGTAATTTTGAGTGGGGAAAAAAAAAAAAGTCCCAGAAGCTTAGGTACAGTATGACAGCATCTTTAGATAGTTCAAAATAAGAAAACTAAATAACATATTGTGTTAGAAATGTACTCACTTGTGATAAAACCATAAAACAAAAAGTATGAGCAAGATTAAAGATAGCCGTAATTCCTAAGGGGTAGGCATGGGGATAAGACAGACAAGATAGCTGCAAATTATTGGGATACACACACACATACACACACAAAACATTTTGTCATGAATATTACTTAACAATTTTTAAGTGCAAGAAAACCAGGAGGTTTGGATTATTCAGGAACAAATTGATGATGAAACTCTAGGGATTGTCCTCTATACTGGGGCACCATTTTGGATGGAACTTGATCCTAGGACCCTAGGATCATGACCTGAGCCAAAGGCAGATAGTTAACTGACTGAGCCACCCAAGTACCCCTATCCAACTTACTTTTTAAATGGTGATATTAGAATAAGACTAGTAGCTTTAATTATCACAGAGAATAAAGGAAGTCTCAGAGTATTCTGCCTATATTCATATTTAGTGTTATGTGGTCATATTTTGATAAATGAATGCATTATTCCTTGCACATATTTCTGGAATTATGTTTTTGTTTTGACAGTGGGCTTTTATTTCCATTGAATCTTATAAAAAAATAAAAAGCCTCCTCTCCCTAGTAAATCAGTAGTGTGGGAAGCAAGGGCAATTTTAATTACCAGATATGAGAGTTTGGAGTAAAGAACAATCTCATACCAATATTACACTATAGTTTTAATAAAATAAGAACTATCCCTCATTATTCTAGGCAGGCTGGAACCTAGGAGAAAACGGGATGAAATTAAGGTGCAAATTCTTTCAGTTTTATAAAACATAAAGCCATTCTTCTGTCCTCAAAGGGATAGAACATTTAGCAGAGCTTGCAGAGGCTCCCTTGGGTCTATTCTGGAATAGAACCCCCCCACCCCAGCCTTGAGTACTAGAGGGACTAGTTCTAGCAAGACTAATAGGCAAGCTGTCTAGTATAGTTGCAGCCGGACTACCTTCCTTACCACAAGCTGTATAAATATTTTCCTTTAGGTAAAAAAGAGAACTTCCCTTGTGCACTTATGGAATAATACTTTTTGGGTGGGAGAGGGAAGAATAAAATGAATTAATTAATTTGAAACAAGTTCCGAGAGTCTAGTCTGAATTTAGACAGATTTCTTAAGGCTTAATTAGAAAGCTCTAGCCTTCTCGAAGAATCTGTTTAGCTCTGCCAATCCCAAAACATACAGATTTTGAATGAAATGTATGATTAAAAAAAATTTAAAAGTCCCTCAAAAGAATACCTTGAAATAAAATTTAATATTATGGAAATAAAGCAAGTGAAATTGACCTTGGACTTGATTGAATGAAATAAACAGCTGATCATTTTTTTCATTTCTACTATACTTGGTCTCACTTTTAATTTCACAGAGAGAACAACCTTTACTGTACCTGACGAGGGGTTCTTTCTGATTTACTCCTACACCATTCCCAGTCTGAAAGGTCTGGTTTCTGACTCTCCTCATGAGAAAGTCTTCTTTCAGGCCCTTCCAAAAAGGTGGTTTCTTCATAGTTAATAGAATCTCCTGTTTTTTCAGAAAGCTGTGGATTAACGCCCTTTTCACTGTGGCAATCCTGCTTAACCTCTGTAATATCAGTATTCGTGCATTTGTTGATCCCTTTCAGTATGGAACTGTCCTTAGAGGGTGCGGTGCTGATTTCCACTTTTATGGCATTAAAGATATTATGAGTATCTCTCTGAGAGTCTTTTGTCATTTTGCATTCAGAATTCATGAGATTGTGACAGGATGTAGAATTTTCATCATCATCATAGTAATCTTCATGTGCTATTTTATAAATCCCATAACTCCGTTGGAATGATAGATTGAATTCAAAGCCTCTTCTCTTGGCTAAGTAAAAGCAAAAACAAATTTCCATGGTTAGGAAAATAGATATAAACAACAACTGGATATACATTGTGAATAAAAATAGGAAAATGCAAACTGATTACTAAGAATTTAAAAGCTACCTTCATTTCCTGTCAATTATGCAAAAACAATTATACCTTATCAATTCAAGTTGTCTTATCACTCTGGACCTAACTTTTCTCACTTGTACAATGAGCTTAAAATACGTACAATTCCAAGAAAACTGCAATCTTTAAAGCAGTCTGATGAACAAAAATTTAACCATAAATATGAAAATTCTCACGCATATTCATTTTAGTTTTAGCTTTTTCAGTCTACCAATTATCTGTGCATTTCTTTATTTGGGTATAAAAGATACTGTTTATAAATTTTATTTTGCTAGAAATTATTAAGAAGGTTGTATTATATAAGTTATTCAGCTGATAATATCACTAATAGATATGACTATTAAATATTTTGATGTACGCCACTCCTGACATTTCTATGTTTATAAATACATACATTAAAAATTAGAAAGTATTGCAATACAGTTGTTAAACTTTTTAAAGTAACATATTCATTTGGATACAAATTGGAATGAATTGTAAAAAATTATGAATATATTTATACTTCTATGATCTAAAGCACTTTACAGCGTGTCTCTAAACCTGATTAATTACAAGATGAATTTAGCAGGAATGCATAAAACTTTTTATGATTTAAGCCAAGCAAAATGTAATGCTACTGTAATGCTAATGTAGTACTACTAGGTGGTAGATATGGTACAAAGTCTTAGTAGCATTACAAGTGAGAATGAAAGAAATTGATACAATTCTTATGTGTGAATGTCATTAAATACTGGATCGTTTTGTGTATTAAGATTGAAGTATTCACAGACCTGTACCCCTGGGAATAAAAATATATGTTTATAAAAAATAAAAAATTAAAAAAATAATAAATAATAAAAATTTCCTTGTGGAAAAAAAAAAAGAATGAAGTTACAGCAAGGTGATAGACAAAATGCAATTTAATGTTTTGGTTTTCTTCTTTCAAAACATGGCTCATTTCAAAGTATTTTTCTCCCTTGGATAGCTGTGTGTCGTATACCAGACATTTAGCTATCCTTGGTGGAAAAATTTGTGAAAAGTTATAAAATTTCTATGGGAACAACAGATAGAATTTGATTCATTTTACAATATACTCTAGAGCCATTCACATACTGATTCTATTACTGAAATTTTCCCAGAACTGAAGATTTACAAAGCAATTCTGCTGACTGAAAATAAAATTTATAGATATCATTCATTATTTGAGCCAAAAGTTTCATTGTTTGAGCCAATACACAAACAAGAATTTCTGTCCAAAGAAAATGGAAAAGTAGAAACATATGTTAATATTTATATACTCTTAGGTAAAGTTCTATTTGCTTTTTCTAGTAATATGGTCCAGTAAAATTAAATTGGGGTTTTTAACTTCAACAGTGTGAAAGCTGAAGGAACTAAAAGGATGCTTTAATTATTGATGGGTTTCCCTTTTCTCTAAAAAAAGATACAGAGTGGCAAATTGTCAATTCAAAGACAGTAAGCAAACAAAAACTCATAAAATATTATCATATAAGACAATAAAATTGATGTCTGTGACTATCTTATTAGCTGTGTTTTATAATTATGAAATATGTAAAGCAAAAGTCAGTAATGTTTTTGAAGGAGTGTGTCAGCTGTCAATGCAGAATCTGCCTCCATGTCATGAAGTGCAAGAGGTGGGCTGAGGTAGCCTCTGAGAAGGAAGTGCAACTATGTTGGACACCAAGGAGAACCGGAGAACTTCAGGGCTCAGTTATGCACATAGGTCATGTGCAGCAACCCTAACACAGCAGCAACCCTAATAATAAAGGGCTTATTGATTCTATTTTAAAGTTCAGAAAACTGAGGCTGGTAGAAGAAACCAATACTTAAGATTACTTAACTGGTAAAGAGATTTGAATTAAAAGTTAACTGATTCCAGAATTCAAATTACTAACCTATATGTGAAATTGCTTTACTGATAATTAGACCCATGAGAGAACTAAAAGTAAATTCTGACTGAGGTAACTAATGGATATAATAGGTTATAACAATATAACAATTGACAATGTTTGACTAATAACTTACCAGAAACCTAAAGACCGTCAGAATATAGTCAGGTTCTTTTGAAGTCTATTACTATTCTTACAAAAAAATAAATGTTATGTATTTGTTCTGAAAAATTAAACCCTGGACAAAACATGAATTAGCTTTAGTCTTTTGCTTTTAGCCACATCTTGTAATTGCAATTTTAAACATAAGTAATTATACCAGTTTATAAAAATAAATAGTTCTTCAGAGTAATATGTCACTTAGCAGATATTTTGATTTTATTTAAAACAAATACAGTATCTGATTTTATAGAAAATATTTAATTGTTTAAAAAGAAAACATCATCTTATGCAAACAAAGTGAGTGTGAAAGCCATATCCATCCCATATGTCTTCCACCTGAGACCTCTGTGTTAAAATCATTTCTTGAACACTTTTGTTTTGAGACTCTAGTAATACAGGTTAATGTTGGAAACAGAGAATTATTAATCTGCAAATTATTTCCCATCACTAGCATGCATTTTTAGATTGCAGGTCTCCCCATTTCCATTCACTAAGGCTGAGGTGTAGAATTATACTTACATCTGCAAAATGAACCTATAGCAAATATGAATTAGGAAGCTTCCTTGTTTTTGGAGTTCCCTGACAAAGAATGTAAAAGGGGGAATCTTGGTTTGTTAAGGAGAAAAAGCCTTAATGAGAACTGAAGCCATATTCCCAAAGAATCAAGAACTTGGTCAGGCACTTGCCTACTTGAGGATGACCATTTTTGGGATTTTGAAATCCTGTTCTCATGTCGTCCTAGTAATAGGAAAATATATGATGGGTTCTCAGACAGTGAAAATACATCATTCTTGTTCTCAGAATTTCCCTACAGCAGAACCTGGGATCATAAAAGTGAATGGAGCCATTTAGCCATGACTCTTTTTATAAACCTACATATTTCAGAGAATTTCTTGCCTGAAATTTTAAATACAAATAAAAGCAATGATGATTTTAGAGGAAAAATAGTATTTTTATCTTGAAAGCCATGATTTTAATTTCAAACATGAGATATTAATGTAATTATTGATTCTGCCAGCCTGTTGTAGGCCCTTCTATCTTGTGCAGTATAGGTAGAATACTTCCTAGACCTTTTGCAGTGATAGGTCTGTTGCATTGCTTTGTTTTCTGCTCTGATATAGGTGTCCTTTACTTCTTAAAAATGACTGTCCTACATTACTTCAGTAAAACTTTTTATTTTCTCTGACATTGGTCTTTCGTTGCCTTTCTCTCAATCTTAAATACTATAAAACAATTCTGGCTCACTAATTCAGTGGCAAAATGTTAACATTTGGTAGAATGTTAGAACTTGCAGGCTTGTAAATGATTTTTATATATGTTCTATGTGGCTCAAAAGGATTTATTATTAATTTTCTGTGTCACTGTTGCTTTAGACATTAATCTCTAGAAGCAGATAATTGTTATATAATTTCCATGGTCATTTTATTTTAAAGACATAGATGAATTTAGCCTCTATTAACAATAAAAGTTTATGGCATCCTTTAAACTAAGGAAATCTCCTGGTCATTTGAAAAATATCTAGCCATATTAAAATTTAAGTGTCTGACCAGTTCATGATTAATTGATGTTTATAAAATAACCCTGTTGTAGAATTAATTGCAGAATATATACTTTCATATTCTCTAGTTTCTGTACCTCTGAAATAGTCCGAGAGAAACTGTTTTTGTTTACCTTTTTTCCTCTGTTAAAGAGTAATATACTTGCTTATTCTGAGCAAAGGACAATTGATGAAATAGTTAATTCAGCATACACTAATGCATTTTTAGATATTAAATGGTAGAACATCCTGTCTTTTGTCTGGAATGACAAACTAATATCCTTTTTCTTCCTGGCAGAATCAAAATACAAAGGTCATTCTTCAACTTTTCCCGTCTCGGTATGGGAACAGTCACACTGTAGAGAGTGATAATTGACCCCACTCCCATTCTAGGTATACACTTTTTTGTTTTTGTTTTTATTGGTGGTTGTTTAATGTAACTAAGATGGCTATATTCAAACATGAACATAGATGGACAAATTGTGCCACCTTTCCCCTTCCTGAAATTGAGAGTTTTTTTTGTATTTTCTGAAAGTAGAGGCATACACTTAAAATTTGTTTTCCTTTTTTTGTTTTAAAGATTTTATTTTTAGGTAATCTCAAACACCATGTGGGGTTCAAATTCAAGATCCTGAGATCAACAGTCACATGCTTTACCAACTGAGCCAGCCAGGCAACCCTTAAAATTTGTTTTTGAACTGTTTTCAGGCACTCTACTTTGAAAATGTTCCAAAGCCCTGGAAGAATACAAAAAGGACAATAATAAAAATTCTGTTCCATTAAATAATAATGGGCTATAATGTAATGTGTTTTTGACTCTTCTAAGTGTTCATCTCTTTTCAGATGTAGGCTTCTTATATGTAGACTTGGGAAGGGAATTTATGTTCTACTCTGGGCTAAGAACTAAGGCAGATATCTAAGCATCTAAGGGCCCTTTTGACTTCATGCTGTGTTGAATAAACTCTGTCTATTCCTTTCTTCCCTAAAATAATTATTCAATGTACAAGCACTTCACAGAGTTGTTTTAAACCTGGCTTCTTTAAAACTTAACCCAACACTGTGCTAAGAATTGTTGCACATTATAATTTCTTCCCTTTATTTACCATTTGTATTTGTCCTTGGATTCAACATTCTCTACTCAGACTTCTCAATAGACCACTTTTCTGTGTTTGACTATATGCATATTGCCCTCAATCTCTGCACCGTCAAGAACTTACGTTTTTCCCCATCAGATGCCACTGTATATGCGTTCTGCTTACAGTTGATAATGCAGCCACAGGGCAAGTGGGTCCAGCGTTTGGACAAGACAAACACTGGGGTTACAGTGGTGGCCAGGAGGGTTAGTAGAAAGCTGAGTGTCTCGAAGGGAGGACTCTGAAACCCCACCACGTGCTGAACCATCATGTGGATCTGCAAAGGCAAAGAGCTTCAGACCTATCCCAGGATAAAATTTTCCACTTTGCTAAGCCTTTCCCCCAAGCATGCTGCCCCACCCTCCTTCTCCAGACTCCCTGCCTGTCTGAGAGCCAAAAATGGTGTTTGGTGCTGGACCACTGGGATCCCTTGGGATGAGGTCTGATGATTTAGACCACAGGGTGATTTGCACTCCTGGGTGCCTGGTCTGTGCCCCCTGCCATGTCAGGTCTCTTTCAGGAAGAACAATTACAATGCGGGGGACTCTAACAGGAATACAGGCAGGCAAACTGGAAACCTGTGCCTGGTACTCCAGATGGCCTTTGTCACATCTCTGGACTACCCCCACCCCCCTGCTTGTCACAGCAGGGCGCCACCTTCCAAGTCAAAACTGGTCTCCCTCCTCCCTCCTGAAAGCTTGAACAAAAATCCTGTTTCCCCTCCACTCTTATCTTTCTACTTCTGGTCATGCCTCTCCAATCACTCTCCCTGCTGAGGATGGGCGGTGTCCTTACTCTCGGCAGAAATGGAGTGGAGAGAAAGGGATGATAGACGATTGGAGGGGCAGGAGCAAACCCCCTCACTACCTCCTTTCTTTTCTGAACATTACCAGATACTGCTATAAGAGACGAGAACACCCTTTGGCCATGATAGATCTAGGAAAACTGTCTCCTGAGCCCCAAAGAGCTCCCTGACCCCCCTCCCCAATTTTGAAACAAGAAGCACTTAGGAGCAAAGGCTTCTCAGCCAACCAGCTTTACCGGTGAGCTGCCTTGCTCCAAGTGCCTCTCTAAAACCGAGCGAGACACAGTTGGAAGAGGACTTAACTGCGCGTCTCTTTGGGGACTCTCCCAACCAGGGACGCTAGTCCCAACACACGCATTCACACTGTCTGGTACACACACCCGCACGCTTGAGCAACTGCACTTTTACCATCATGGGCAGCCAAAGGATGACTTTTGTCAGCGCTAGGATCAAAGAGAAGCGCTTCTGCGCTACGCTCACAGTGAAGCTTCTGGTGCCATAGAGAGTCCCCCGGTTCTCACGCCTGCAGGCTCCAACCACGGCGACAGCTTCGTGTCCCGGCCCCTGCCCGGGCCGTGCCCTCGCTGATGGACCCGGTCCAAACACGGTGTCGGAGCTCGGAGAGCGTTCCCCAGAACACCGAAGCGCGGGGCCGGGAGCATCATCTGGGGACAAGGAAAGCACTTTCCCCCCGCTTGGAGGGGTCCCAGGAGTGGAAGCTCCGCGGGAAATTTCCTGGTAGTTGGCGTGGAGTCTCGGCGGCTCCTCTGAACACAATAACTGGTAAATGAGAGGGACCGAGAGGCCGGCGAGGAGTCCCAGGGCCGAAGTGTACACAACGAAGAGGAGCAGCACGTAGGAGCTGGAGCAGTCCGCCAGACAGCCCCAAGGCGTGCGCACGAAGGCGCCCCAGCCGCAGAGCGGGAGCGCGGAGAGCAGGAGACTGGCCGCCCACACGGTCAGCACCACGCCGAATACTTGGCCGGATTTTCTGGAGGCTGCCTGGCTCCCCACATCCCTGTGCATTGAGTAAAAGTTGTAGGAGACTAGGAGAGTCGCCTTCAAGTTGCTTGAGAGTCCCTGGCATAGATACAGCAAGGCAGAGGTGGTACACAGAGACTGAAAGTAATCAGGGTCCTCATTTGGCCACTGCAAAAACATGAAGATGGTCACCGACAGGACACTCATGAGATCATCCCCAGACCAGGAAGCCACAAGCATGGACACAACGGTTCTGTTCTGCATTTTCAGCAGGGAAACTAGTGAATAAATGCTGCCTGCCAGGGCTGCAAGAGTCATTAAGCATGTCAGGCAAAATAGATAGATATTCGAAGTTCTTGGCGGATTTAAAAGGTTCGTCGAATTATTTTTTATCCACAGGCTAGAGTCATTTGTTGATAAGTTACTGGAAAATCCAGACATTGTCTTTGGTTAATATTTAATTTCCCTTTCAATGAGTCTGTAAATATTCTCAAAATAAAGCATGATTGTTAGTTGCAAATCAGATCTCATTCTCTCCCACCAAGTTTCCCTCTAGATGTTCCCACGTCAGTCCAGCAGAAAATGATCAGGCATGTCTCCTTTAGATCTGACTCAACCCATATTTAAAAATTGGGTTCCATTTACAGCATCAATAAGAAACTTTTCAACATTCCAAGTTAAAAACAAACCAAAACTTCCTCCTGAAACCATTAAGTTTCTGGCATAAAAGCAAAAAGCTCCTCAGGTAGATTGAAAAACAATGATGTCTGGTTCCTTTTATGTCCTTCTTATGGAGCAAAGCAGTTTGTAGCTTGAGGTAATCAAACTCTATTCACTTTTTAAGAGCAGTAAAGCGATGCATTTGGTTCCAAAGCTGGATTCAAAGGCAGAGAGATTATCGGGTAGGTTTCAGCTTTGCGGGTTCAGAGAGAGAGACACACAGGAAAAAGGCGAGAGAGACACACACACACACACACACACAGAGAAAGAGAGAGACTGAGCACAGCTCCCCGTCGAACCGCTGTGTTCTTCAATCAGCCTGTGATCCTCGGAGCTGCAGGAAGGAGGAGTCAACTCCAAGCAGGAGAGAAGCAGGAACAAAAGGGAGGGGAGTTCAGTGTATGAGCGAAATGATGTACATCTTCTCAGCCTGCCTCATGCAAAGCAAGAAACAATTTCCTTGCTAAGCCTTCCTTTGTGGTTTTGACATATAAAACTAGCCCAGATACTTGCTCAGACTTGATGTGAATGACAAATATCATCTTTGAGAGGTCTAAGCTACTCGACTAAGAGATTGCTTTTATTCTTATCTAGACCTCTCTGATTCATAATGCTTTAGAGGAAGAATAGTCTCAGTGCCAGTTTTAAAAGAATAGGATGTACCAGATTTATTTTTTAAATATATATTGTACTTACTAAGTATGTCATAATGGTCTTCATTACACTAAACAAAATTTTGCAGACTCTTTAAGCAGAGCCATACCAGCTTTAGGCACATAACTATTTCCTACCAATGTCCTCCAGTAAGCAAGCTGCCTTTGGAATAAATAATGTTTTCTAGTTGTTAAAGTCAGATGACATTATGTAGGGTCTAAAAGGGAGATTATCGCACAAAAACATTTTTAACCAGAGTATTTGGGGTGCTGCGCATACAATAACTGAATCTCTGAACTTATTAAAAATTGTCAGTTTTGCAAGATGAGATACTTAGTAAAGAAATAACAGACAACCGTAGTTCTGTTATCAGAGCCAGGTATTTGAGCTTGATAACTGAAAGGAGGCCACACCCCAAAATCAAAGGCACAGCCAAGGCTTAATTGGGGCCATGGCTTCAGCTGAAGGATGACACACCGCCAATGCAGAATAATTAAGTCTAGTTTCCCCAGTGTAGGAGAGGCCCTGCTCAGAGAAAATTCCCTCTCAAGTTCCCAATATACTAATGAAGGAAAGGAAACAAAAACAAAAACAAAAACAAAAGTTAAGGGCCTCTTCCTGATTGGTTGGAGGGGACTCATCCTGACTGGTTGATATGGGCAGGAAGCAGCTCCTCGGTGCTTTTAGGAGCCTGGCTCTTCGGTTTTAAAGCCAGCTTGTATATGGAGCCGCATCCCAGTTTTGCTCCGTAAAAGAAACAGCCTAACAATAACAGCCAACAGAAAGCCCCCGAAGTACATAATGTTTTTCACTTGGGGCTTGTTCCCATGGTCCCTGCCTGCATTCTATTCAGACATTTCCCAGGATGCTTTAGGGTAGCCTTCCTCCTCAGCTCAGCCTCTTGAGCAGAGGGTGCCTTTTCCCATACAGTGCTGGGGTCTGAAGGAAACAGGAAGGTAAAGAAGGAAGTTAATAAGGTAATCTAAGTGAATGGAATGGGTAATAGAACTCTGATCGTTACTTTCATTTTACAGGTAACGGAAGCTACGTTTTAAACCTGACTCTGCTTGTATGGAAAGTGATGGTATTAGTCAGTCATTGCCAGCCAGACCCATCAGTAAACACAGTAGGCACTTTGCTTATCTTAACATGTTTTATTTCTCCTTTGCTCAACAAATGGAAACCCAACCCACCTGTTCCAGCTAGCTCAGCACTCCAGTTCTCCCTACTGATAGTAATAGACCTTGCAATGGAATGTGGGTTAGAAGAGTCTGGAGATAAATTCATGTTAAAATAAAGTTGCTTCAGAAAGCACAAAATGATAAGCAGAACTTTTTTTTTTTTTTTAAATCATTTTCGAAGTTCTGTGGTATGCTCTTCTGTGTCTTTTCTGAGACCTTTCCTTTCCTCCTATAAGCAAAATAATTCTTTTCAATATGGTATTTAATCCTGGATTTTCATTTGAATTGGACAGTTAAATGTGATACTCTTAAAATACAATGAATGGAAATTGATAGTAGCTGTTAAAATACCATTTGAGGCCTGGAGATATTTCCTCTATTATTACCATCAGTTTAGGGTTCTCCATTCAATATAAATTTGGAAAAGAGACACCTAACCAGTTTGTTGCCCTGGTCTCTAGGGTATGACAGGAGAGGCAAGAATATTAGCACGTTTCCAAAGGTTGGTGGTGGAACTGCAGCCAGTAGGGAGTTAGGAAGGATTTCTGAATGTGAACTTCAGACCCTGCTATTGCTGGCTATGTAATCTCAGGCAAAAATCATTATACTTTCTTTTCTGTTTCTGTGTCTGTTTCCACATCTATAAAATAAGGGGGCTTGAGGGGAGTATCTTTAGGCCCCTTCAAGTTGTAAAGTTAGATACAGTTTCAAAATCAGGTTAACTCTATCTTAATTTTCTTTTCTGCCTACTTCACAATAGTCAATATTGTCATAAAATGAAAGGGGGAAGCCTGTAAAACCTGATGCTTAGATTCGCCATGCTTAGTCTGCCCCACTATGATGGGAGGGAGGCCCTTACCAGTGTGAAGATGGTATAATCTTCAAGTAGCCTGGGATGTTGGGCCAACTGAAGGATCATGGCTGCCCTGGAGATCTGAGTGAGCGAATATAACCTTTGTATGAGTGAGAAGTAAGTTATTGAGTTGATTTGGGGGGCTGATTTTTACTGAGTGGTAACCTAGCTCATCCTAATATGGTTAGGTATACTGTTACCCAGATTTAAAAATCATAATCTGGCTCTGCATTCTGAATCACAACAGACATACATTTTCTACTTATCCCCTCTTAGCACCTCATGCTTGGGGACATGTCCAATGGATGTTGATTATCATAGAGTTGTTCCTCAGAAGGGACGTTTGAAATGTTTCATTTTTCAAAATGTTAATTTATAAACAACCTTTTACCAAGCTTTATATTTTATAATACATATATATTATACATGCATATGTTATGCACCTATACATATAATACATATATATTATATATGAGTTTCTTGGAAGTTGTAAGCCCTCCCCTTAGCCATAATCTCATTTTCTTTACAATATTCTTTTGAGCTTAAAAGAAATTTCAAAGTCACTCAATACTTTCAAATAACCAGTATAAGTTTTGGTAGACCAGGAAGAAAGAGTTCTAAGAGGTTCCTTTGTACCTTAAAAAAATTTGCTCAGTTCCTGTGAGTGAGCCTCCTTCCTTTGTCTCTTTACAATAAAGCCTTATATACTTAAATTACTTAATAATGTAATTAAATTCTACTTCTAAATCACTTAATAATATAAATTTATATTGATTTACATGGAAATTATGATTATACCAGAATAGCTGAAGTGAAGACTGACTTATTGTAGTCCCATTGCTGTTTTGGTTACTTTAAAACATATACTGAATATAGCATTACAATCTATAAAACAACCTACAGAGAGATACATGGCAATAATTTCATTGGCTTTTTGTTTATGAAGTCCTTGATGTAATTATACCTCTGCAAAGCACTGAAGACAATTCATTTATCTAAATGTCCACATTATTTATATCTGAAAATCCTGAAAGAGTAGAAAACAACATAACAAATTCTCGTTGAATATGGCAGAGTAACATCCTTCATTCTATGGGGCATTAGCAATAAACAAGTAACCATAGGACCAAATAGAAACATTTAGTTTTGTTTCATGATAATTTTAAAGAAGTATCAAAAATAAAGTTAATCATGAAGGTATATTTTTGTTTCTAGAAATATAATGTTATACAGACAAAACATTTTAGAGGACTGGCCCAGCTTTAAGCTCTTACTGACTTATCAAAATGTAAACAAAAGATCTCATAATGTATCCAATATATATGCATATACATATATAGTATTAAATAAAATCAAAATTTTATAAATATAATAAATATAGAAATTTATAATATATTATTACTGTGTGTATATGTATATAATTCTATTAAAAAATGCATATTCTGCTTTAGCTGATGGTTTTGCAGAAAAGTAAGTAGCAATTTGGCATCATAGGAGAACCTGGATGCTGTGATTTATTTTCTTCTCTTTCAATGCCTCATCAGAAACCTACAATATTTAATATTATCTAAGAATTATAAGTAAAGGCATAATTTAATGTGGCTATAAGTTAGACACTAACTTCATGAATCTAATCTTTAGAAACCTGCTCAATACACTGTCAACCCAGAAATGTCCCTTGATATTTGTGAGGGTTGTTTCAAAGGTCTCTCAAATGGAAAATTGCATGATTTTTTAAAACCTCTTCCCTGGATTAAAAAAAAATTGATAGTATGTATGTATGTATATTTGTTAATGTGTGTTAGTATATGAGTGACAAATGTTACTATATGTAATATGTTAATGTAGATTAGCTACAGAAAGAAGCAAGGTTTGTTTTTAAGGGTTGATGCTTACTCAGTGTTTACTCATTTTGGATGAGGACCTTGACTATGATAGTTATGTAAGGTCCAATAGCCATATAATAAAGATAATACCTGGAGGAGAGTTTTTATGTAAAACTGTGTGAAGCTGTTGAATGAATTGAGAATAACAACCCATTCTGTAGAATAGAAGTATAAATGCTGGGACATCTGGGTGCCTTGGTTGGTTAAGCACTGGAGTCTTGATTTTGGCTCAGGTCATGATCTCATGGGTCGTGAGAAGGAGTGGGGATGTTTGGGATCCTGTCCCAGCCCTGCCTTGGGCTCTGCACTCAGTGAGGAGTTTCTTGAAATTCCTTTCTTCTGCCCTTCCCCCACTCATTCACACTCAGTCTCTCTCTAATAAATAGATGAATCTTTAAAGATATATACAAATAATATTTGTCTACCCTAAACATAATGACAACTATAAACTTCCACTCGTTCAACATCTATTTGATATCTAAAGGTCAGACATGGGGCACCTGGGTGACTCAGTCATTAAGCATCTGTCTTTGGCTCAGGTGGTGATCCCAGGATCCTGGGATCAAGCTCCACATTGGACTCCCTGCTCGGCGGGGAGTCTGTTTCTTCTTCTGTGCTCGTGCTCTCTCTCTCTCATTTTTCATACTATTTTCTTCCTTAAATTCCCCTCTGATTAACCTTTCAGTCCAAGAAATTCAATACAATTAATATTTAATGCTTAGGATTATAAGGTCCTCTGGTACAACAAATTGAATAAGCATTAAATTGGTAATGCAGGAGGTAATACAGGGGGACTTTTGTACCTTATTTTCCCAAGGTCCATTTGAACTACAAGGTTTCAAGGAAATTATTTCAACATTTAATATCTCCAGGATAGAATAATGTCCTGAGCTAAGTACTATCACTTAAGTGATATACAAAGGAATCTGATATTAATTTTTTATTTCTTTCACTAGGGACTTGATGAAAACTCACAAAAGTAACTATGAGGTTAGTTCTTGGTTCTGGTCTAGTTCAGATTTCTTTTCATCTTGAATTAGTCAATGTTATGCTGATCCTCAATTATTATTATTTTTTAAAAGATTTATTTATTTATTTATTAGACAGAGATCACAAGTAGGCAGAGAGGCAGGCAGAGAGAGAGGAGGAAGCAGGCTCCCCGCTGGCTGATCCTCAATTATTATGTGACCTCCCCTAACTCTCCCCACCACCATTATTTCTGTTCCACACCAGTGTGTACTGGGACTTTGCTTCCCTAAGTAAAGCCCTTTTTAGTATTTTCAGATGAATTTTACAGTCTCTACCTCTATAAATGCTCACGGTTTACTTTAAATACCTAACCTTCACTGGTCATGTTCTCAAAGACGGTTGATCTTTCTAGCCCTTTTTGAAAGGAATACCACTCATTTCCGTAGGGAATGGCTCTTATGAACCTCGGTGTTGTGGCTTCACTTTCTCACCTGAACACTCTGCCCTATAGGAGTGTCATTGTCTTGCCTTGAGATGTTAACTGTGGCATGGAAATGGGTAATATGTTTTATCTCATATCTTTGGGCAGGAAGAGTATTTTCCTTTTTGGCCTTGTAGGCTACTTCATAAGTAAAGAAAATGACTTTAAAAGATTTCTTGGTTTATTTTAGTGGTTGGCAGACTATGATCTGTCTTTATAAGTAAAGTTTTAAGGGAACATAGCAACACCCATTCATTTAAGTCTTTTAATGGTTACTTTTAAGCTACAACAACAAAGTTGAACCCTAAATAGTTGTGACAGACATTATACAATCCACAAAGCCAAAAAGATGTATTATCTGACCCTTTACAGAAAGTAATTTGTTGATTCATGGTTTACCTAGAAGAGGAGCATTTTGATGCAGAGAAATCTCAAATTGGTAAAATGTTTGGGTCATTGTGAGAGCACATCCATATCTTATATATTCTAAGATATATAATAATATATTACATAATGAATTATACATTGTATTTATATGTAAATTATATGTAATTAGCAATATCAATAGCAATAAGGGCTAACATTTATTTAATTCTTATGATCTTATAAGACATTCTTCAAATTTATATACATGTATTAATTAATTTCACAGTTCTTTGATGTATTAGTTTTAGCCCTATTTTCCAGACAATGGAACTGAGGCACTGAGAATAAATAACCCACCTAAAATCACACTGCTGGTAAGCAAAGGCGTTAGGTTTTGAACCCAGGAAATCCAGAGACAGAACCCTGACTTATAGAGGCAGGACTGTATGTGCTTTATTTTCCTGCCCTATTCTCTAGATTTCCTGTCTGTACAAAGATCCTGGGAGCTTCAATAAATCAGAGGGATTGCTGGGGAAGAAAATGTCCTGAGGCAACACAGTTTTCTGAGGTCCTAACTCAGTAATAGAATGATGCAGATGGCTGCCTGTTGTTTCTTTTCATTTAGTATCCTCGAGCTCCAAGGGTTTTAAAGAAATTATCTCAGTAGCTCTTTCTTCCCTAAGGAGTAGTGAAGTTTTATCCAAATTCTACAGCTGAGAAGTTAGAGCATGCAAGCAAAATCATGTATTCTAGATGATACTATAATTTGGTGACTAATGTAAAAATTGACCTTCCTTCTTTTTCTTTTGTTATTTGTTCACACGGACAGAGCTATGTTTTGGATGTATTTGAAATGGAAAGTTTATTTATTTATGAAGAACATATAAAATCTTGAATGAAAGAGAGACATGGTATGGGCTTAGAAATAATAGTCCTAAAGAGGTGAAAAGTGATATTGATTCTCTGGTTACTGTGGTAGAGAAGCTGGAATCCAAAAACCTGGATGTGATCTCATCAGGCTTGCTTTGAATCCTTCACCAAGCCACTTATGATCTTTTCTATGCCTCAGCTCCTCTATCTTCATAGACATGATAATAATACCTATCCTGAAGAACTTTAAAAGTTCAGACGAAAAGCATCGTAAGAACTTAGAATAAATAATGATGAGTTTCTGGTATGCTTATCTTCATAACTGAAATCTATCTTCAAAACATCACCAGCTCTGTGTTCTCTGGTAGATGACAATGAAGGGAAAACAGTGGTGATGAAGCTTTTATCTCCTTCCTTTCCTTCTAAGTCTCGATACATAATCAGAACCACAAAGTTAGTGTGCACATTATACCATTTCCCATTTGATGCTCAAATTAAAATGTGTGATGAAAAGAGGAAAGAGAAAAGGAGTGTGTGTTGAGGGTGGAATGGGTATTATATCTAGGCCGATCCACTGTGGTACTGATGGTGGTAGGTGTTGGGGTTGGAGGAATCTGACCAGACTAGCAAGATCAGGCTTGAAAATGGGTTAGATATAACTGTAAAATGATAACAGAAAAACCCCCAAATAATACAAAAGAAAACTATTCTCTCACTGTTCAGGAGTTAATTCCCATTAGCAGTTTCATGTGCGCACATATATGGAATCTATACACACATGTGATCATACTTCTGTCTTTTGTTTTTTTCATGGATCAAACCACCTTGGAGATCACATCATATCAGCAGTTCATTCTTATTACATAACTGTTTTGTATTTGATTATATGAGATATAATTAATTGGTTCCTTATTGAAGAACATGTGGATTCTTTTTCTGATTTGCTCTAAAAGTAATATTGAATGAACATCCTTGTACATATATCAAAGCATCTTTTTATAGGTACGTATATAAGGTAAATTCCTAACATTGGAATTTCTAGGCCAAAGTCACTTTAAATTTTGATAGATTTGACTCTGTTCCTCTCAAGAAGTTACACCAATAACGGTAGCATAAACCCAAATATTTTTTTTTTTTTTTTTTTTTTTTAAAGATTTTATTTTTTTATTTGACAGAGAGAAATCACAAGTAGGCAGAGAGGCAGGCAGAGAGAGAGAGAGGGAAGCAGGCTCTCTGCTGAGCAGAGAGCCCGATGCGGGACTCGATCCCAGGACTCTGAGATCATGACCTGAGCCGAAGGCAGCGGCTTAACCCACTGGGCCACCCAGGCGCCCGATAAACCCAAATATTATTAAGGCTGCCTGTTTTTCTCACATTCTTACCAGTATTGAGCATTATGAAAATTTTTATTTTTTTTCGTCCATCTGCTAGGTTAAAAAATATGGATTTACAAGTGCCTGTTGTGTGTGAAGGAAATAAAAAGGTTATATGTTAAGATATTTGTTCTGAATTTGTCAATTACATTTTGATCTTGTTGATGATTAGTTCTTATATTTTAAAAAGATTATTTTATTTAGGCTAATGAGCTTGGGAGAGCATTCTTTAAAGAGAAACAACTCAAAGAAAAAAGAGGGCCTGGGTTGTATAGCAGCAAGTAAACAAAGGAACTACTGAGAAAGGTGGAGGTGGTCTTCTCTGGAAGAATGCCAGAGCATGGTGGCCCTTTGTATTTAGCCATTTCCAGAACATAAGGGGTGGGAATCTCTCAACCATTACTATTTTCTTGGCACAAAGGGCTCAAATGAAGTTCAACATTGTCGCACTCCCCTTTTTTTCAAAATAAATTGAACAAAAACTCGTAGATTTTACTCTACTTGCAAGCTAGTAAGTTAGCTTGCTACAGTTTTGTGACAAAATACAGGGGATTCCTGGATCAGAAATAACTTGATTACAGTAAGAGCAGTAGAATATCAGTATTTTCTTGTGTCAGCTTCCCAAGCCCAACTTTCCACAGAGTAATACACAGAAGGCCAAATGACTACCTGTACATACAATAGAGATTGTGTTACAGGGGAGAAATGCTGAACTAGCTTAGGAAATACCAATAATTTATCATGGTTAGTAAGTATGCCTGCCCTTTACTCTGGAGGGAGACACTTTTTTCTTCTAAGGCTGTAAGCAAACCTGCCTCTTACTTTGGATACAAACGTCATTGAAAAGAGAATATAGAAAGGCAGTCAGTTCTCTTCTTATAAGACATGCGGAAACATGAGATATGCATGGTTATTGTTTCCCAATAAGAACAGAACCCGTATACCCACTATTACCATTACTGTTGAACATACTTCTGGGGGTCCTAACCAATGTTATGAGGAAAGGAATACAAACAAAAGTTTGGAAGACATGGAAGTTAAGAAAGAAAATTAGTATTATGTGCAAATGATACAATCATAAACCTAGGAAGCAAAAGAACTTACTGACGAATTATCACAACTAAAAAGGAAATTCATCTGTTGGGCAAAAGATCAATTTTTAAAAGTCAGTAGCAGCACTTACCAACTAGAAAATGTAATAAAATAATTATTTTCATAATTTCAGCCCTTGAAGCACTAAAAATCATGAAATATCTGAGCAATTAATTTAACAATAAAACTCAAATCCTACTTAGGAAAAACTTCAAAACTTTAACAGAAGTCTGAAAAAGATGATTTAAATAAATGGAGATATATTCCATGATTCTGGAAAAAGTGACAGTATTAGAACAATAAAAATTCTTTCTAAATTTATCTGTACAATTCATTTCCCATCACAATTCTAGGGAATTAAGAAAAAAAAATCCAAACTCAATAAACAGTTTAAAATGTATTGGGAAGATCACTACATTTGTATCTTTAGGGTAAATACCCAATAGTGCAATTGCTGGGTCAAAAGATACAAAAGTAGTGATCCAAAGGGGCATGTGCACCCGAATGTTTATAGCAGCAATGTCCACAATAGCCAAAC